>NC_042622.1:101949670-102272563 GCF_901001135.1 Rhinatrema bivittatum | reverse complement strand
GGGGGCAAGCTGGTGTTGGTTTAAGTAATGGGAATTCAAATGCTCATCTACTCAAAGTAGTAAAGAACCAGAGAGGAAGACAACTGGGCAGACTGGATGGGTCAATTGGTTTTTTTATCTGCCCATCATTTACTATATTCAAAAAATACAAAGACTTGGTCGCTCTGTTCATCTACAAAGAAAATATAAGTAATCGAGATTATAACCATGGTAGTGGTCAGGAAAAAAGGCGCATGAGTAAATATGGGAATTTAGTCAGTAGTACGGTAGCGTATGAAAGATTATAAGCATGACACTTTCACTATTTTTCTGTGCTGGTCTGTGGGGGTTTGTAAATTCACTTGTCTGAAACAAACTAAGCTTATTGGTTTTTTATCCTATAAACAATGCTATAATTTTGTTTTGCATGTACAGTTGGAGCATCAAATATTAGAGAAATTTAAGTGAAAAAAAATTGTGTTGGTCCATCCTAGGTAGCCAATAAGTCTTGGTTATTTTTTTAAACTTTATATTTATTTAATTTCAAAATACTCCACAAGACAAACTTGTTAAACAGAAAAACCAAGATTTCACAATTGAAACTACTAAGACATTTAAAAAAGAGAATTAAAAAAAAGGAAATCCCAGCATTGTCGTCCACAATTTTTTTTTTTTTTAGGGGGGGCAGGGGTTGGGAGAGAAGAAAAAAAGAAATGCAAAGGGAGAAAAATATTTATGGAAACAGAGAAAAAGTAATTGCTTAATGGAAAGATTGGGCCAAGTAAACGCAGTACTCAACCATTACCATCCCCATCTTATTGGAACATTATAAGAAAAGACCTAGGTTGTTCAGGAAAAAGAAAAGCAATTAACATGAGCATGCGTAATTAAAAGTCAAATTTTAAAAGCCCTACGCGTGCCAAAGCCGGGAAGTATGCAAGTATTCTGGGATGGCGCACGCCATGCAGATTTTAAGAATTGCGCCAGTATGCGTGCATCTCCTGCTACGTGACAAATCAAAAGGTTTTAAAAGGTGGTGGGACATGGGCGTTCTGGGAAATTGCTTTGAATTGTGCGCATAAGTATTTACTCACAGAAGAGCGCGTCGGGGTCCCCTACCGCATAACTTTACTTCTGCTATGGATGGCCTGAAAGTATTAAAATAAAAAAAAAAAAAAAAAAAAAAAACTAGGCGAGTCAGCAGGGTTTTAAGAGTCGGAGTTAAAAGGGAGGCTACATAATGGGGGAAGGGGGAGTTTGGACGTCCAATCGATTAACTGGGTGAACTAGGTCTGAACTGGGGAAAGGGGCTATTGCGATGATGCGTGTTGCTTATAAAATCCCCCACTTCCACGGTAGAACTGGCATTTGCATGCACATGTGCACATCCATATAAAATTGTGCGTACAGCCGATTTTAGGTCATGCCTGCATACGTGCATGTTATAAAGTGGCCGCGTCCATTCGCGCGAGCCAGCATATTCTTGTACATGTACACCCGGTACAGTTGTTTAAAAATTACCATCTAAGGGGAAGATTGTCAAAGGATTTACACGTGTAGGGAGCTTATGCATGCCGGGCCTATTTTCAAAAGGCTCGGTGGCGCGCGTAAAGCCCCAGGACGCATGTAAGTCCCAGGGCTTGAAAAAATGGGTAGTCCAGGGGCGAAGGCAGGGCGGTCTAGGGCGTGGCCAGAGGCCTCTTCAAGACCACTGGGCCAGCAGGTGTAACTTGTGAAATAAAGGAACGGGGGGGGGGAGGGAACGGGGAAAGCCAGCTGGTCTCACCGATGGCTCAGCGTACGCAAGGTGCACTAGTGTGCACCCCCTTGCGTGCGCCAACCCCTGATTTTATAACATGCGTGCAGCTGCGCGCACATGTTATAAAATTGGGCGTACATTTGTGCGCACCAGGTTGCGCGCATAAATGTACACCGCGTGCTTATGTTTTAAAATCTGCCTCTAAGTGTTTACAAGGGTAATGCAATTTAAAAAACCCCAAGAGACCTTGTCACTTGCCACATTGACAAAATGTTCTCTCTTCTTTCCTGAGTAGATTTAGTTACTTCTGGGAAAACCCAAATGCATTGCCCATAAATTCCTCTGTGGCTTTCTAAAAATATAAATGAAAAACACTGTCCATATCTTACCTGATCACAAAAGACGCCAGCAGAATGGCTTTGTTGGATGCCTCATTTCTACAATTCTCCAGTAAATTAGGTAAGAGAGTCCAAATTATTCCTTGCTGGCGCTTTATATGAACCTACATTGAAAAATGGCTTCCTCTTCTTAGGAAGATAATAAATCTCATTTCAGGAAGACTTTCCTCAGCAGACATTAAAAGGATATTCATGAAAAGATGAATTTTAAAAGCCCGGTGCACATCAAAATTGCGAGATGTACACACATGTATGGTTTATGCAAGCTGCCATATTTTAAAAGCCATCCCAATGCGCATGTATCTCCTATGGTGTGCACATCTCACCCAGATTAAAAAAGGGTGTGGTCTGGGCATTTCGGGATGGGGGCCCAGGCACACGCCCAAATTCAGTGCTGTGTAACTTTTTCTTCTGCTATTGATGAAGTCTAAGTCTAAATAAAACCAGTTCCAAGCATCGCAGAAGGGTTTGAGGGATCTAGGTTAACTGAGGGGGGGGGGGGCATGCAGGCTATAAACTAGGAGGGGGGTCTTGAGGATCTACTTCTACACTGAATGAACTGGTGGACAAACTGCTGAAACTGGTCTTGGCATGGACGTGCACAGATTTTAAAATTCACTGATTTATGTTACTGAAACCTGATTTGCATGGCTGGGCATGCACAAACTTAAAATTGGGTGCACTTATGCGTGTGCCCAAGCTATTTTATAATATGCGCGCAAGTTATAAAATACACGAATTCCAGGGCGCACACCGACATACGCACTCCTGTTTTGAAAGTTAGAGTTCAGGTATTTTTCAAACGTTTCCAAAAGAGAAAGAAAATTTTCCAAAGGTTTTTGGAAAATTAAGAAAATGAAGGTTTAGTTGTTTTTTCTAGTTCTCAATCTGCTCCATATATCTATGAATAGAAGTTGTATTTTTTCAAGAAACATTAACTAGTTTGTCTTTCAAAACGACCAGCATCTCATTGAATACAGGGACAAGATCATTAACAGGACAAAAGGATTATCTGGAGAGTGGGGGCAAATGAGCTACATCTGGGAAAACTTGTCAGGGCAGTTCAGGGATAGGTTGTCATGACAACAGCATGATGTGTCTCTGTAAATGAGTCTTTGGGCAGTCACGTAATTCTAGAAACTTCGACAATACTGTATGTTTAACTATAAAAGAAGGGTCACTTCCTGTATTCAATGAGATGCTGGTCGTTTTGAAAGACAAAGGGCACCCAGTATCCAGCATCTCCCAAGAACACTTATAATGCCAAATAAAATTTACTTTATACCTTTTACTGAGTCTAAGTGTTCTTGTGTCCCTGGCCCTAAGTACAGAAAATTATGTACAAGTTAACATCCTTAAGATCTTTTTCAAGCTTATTCATTTTATCCTTCATATCTTTGATGTCTGCATCTTGTTTCCTAGCTAGGGCTTTAACTGACTCCTTTTACTTAAAAATCTCTCTAGATGAAGCAGTTATAGAGGAATCCAGCCTCACCAACACTGCCCAAATACAATCCAGTGTTACTACAGTGGGGGGTTACCAGAAGGAACCAAAAACTCACAATCTTGGAGAAAGAGTCCTGCAAGAACTACTGATTGTGAATTCAGCCTTACAGAGGGAAGCTCAAACTGCAAGCCTTCCAGGCTGTCCTAATACACCCAAACTGCAACTCCTCATCACATTGTGCTGAGTTATTGTGGGCCCAGGATGTTGAACCTGGATGGAGGCAGTAAGGAGTACGGAGGTGAGAGAGACTTCTTCTCCAGCTGATGGCAGCTCTCCCATGCCCACATTGGCAATGGATCTTTCCTCCTGCGAGCCCAAGTCAGTCATCAGGAAGGCATCGAGCTTCTGTTGTAACAATGGTAACAATGTTGCTTTAGGGAAAACTCAGACCTTGCCTTTGCATTTAGAAGACATCACAAGAAGAAAGCAGAAAAAAAACAACAAAAACAAAACAATGCAGCAAAGGTAAGATATTTTAGGAAAACAGCAAGTCAAGCACTACCCTTGCCTCACAAATCTCCTACATTTTTTTGAAGGGGTGAATAAACATGTGGACAAAGGTGAACAGGTAGATGTGGTGTATTTGGATTTTCAGAAAGTGTTCAACAATGTTCCTCATGAGACGCTTCTATGAAATCTAAAATGTCATAGGATAGGAAGCGATGTCCTTTTGTGGACAGAAAAGGAGAGAAGGATTAAATGGTCAATTTTCTCAGTGAAGGAGGGCGAATAGTGGAGTGCCTCAGGGTTCTGTACTTGGACCAGTGCTTTTCAATATATTTATAAATTATCTGGAAAGGAATATGACGAGTGAGGTAATCAAATTTGTAGATGATAAAATTATTCAGAGTAGTTAAATCTCAAGCAGATTGGATGAATTGCAGGAGGACCTTGTGAGACTGGAAGATTGAGCTTCCAAATGGCAGATGAAAATTTTTATGTGGACAAGTCAAGGAGAGGCATTTAGGTTAGGTTCTATCACAGGAGTTACCACCCAGGAAAGAGATCTAGGCATCATTGAAATCATCAGCCCAGTGTGCTGTGGAGAGAAAAAAAGCAAACAGAATGTTTCGCACTGAGGATATCTCCCCAAGGCCTACTGCCCAGGAGGGAAGGGTTAGGTCGGCAGTCATAGTTGGTGATTCGATTATTAGGAATGTAGATAGCTGGGTGGTGGGTGGGCGTGAGGATCGCCTGGTAACATGCCTACCTGGTGCGAAGGTGGCGGACCTCACGCGTCACCTAGATAGGATTTTAGACAGTGCTGGGGAGGAGCCGGCTGTCGTGGTACACGTGGGCACCAACGACATAGGAAAATGTGGGAGGGAGGTTCTGGAAGCCAAATTTAGGCTCTTAGGTAGAAAGATTAAATCCAGAACCTCCAGGGTAGCATTCTCTGAAATGCTCCCTGTTCCACGTGCAGGTCACCAGAGGCAGGCAGAGCTCCGGAGTCTCAATGCGTGGATGAGACGATGGTGCAAGGAAGAGGGATTCAGTTTTGTTAGGAACTGGGGAACCTTTTGGGGAAGGGGGAGTCTCTTCCAAAGGGATGGGCTCCACCTTAACCAGGGTGGAACCAGACTGCTGGCGCTAACCTTTAAAAAGGAGATAGAGCAGCTTTTAAACTAGAACAAAGGGGAAAGCCGACAGTCGCTCAGCAGCGCATGGTTCGGAGAGATGTATCTTTAAAGGATACTAATGATGCATTAGAATTAGGGCATCCTGACAGTGAGGTTCCAATAATTAGAAAAGTAGTCCAAGTGCCTGTAACTAAAAACTCACCTGAGCTAAAAAATTCTAACTTATCCCTATCAATTAAAAAGCAGAAAAAAATACAACAAAAAAACAAACTTTGAAATGTTTGTATGCTAATGCCAGAAGTCTAAGAAGTAAGATGGGAGAATTAGAATGTATAGCAGTAAATGATGACATAGACTTAATTGGCATCTCAGAGACATGGTGGAAAGAGTATAACCAATGGGACAGTGCTATACCGGGGTACAAATTATATCGCAATGACAGAGAGCAGCAGTCGGGAGGAGGTGTGGCGCTTTATGTCCGGGATGGCATAGAGTCCAACAGGATAAACATCCTGCATGAGACTAAATACAAAATTGAATCTTTATGGGTAGAAATCCCTTGTGTATCAGGGAAGACTACAGTGATAGGGGTATACTACCGTCCACCTGGTCAAGATGGTGAGATGGACAGTGAAATGCTAAGAGAAATTAGGGAAGCTAACCAAATTGGTAGTGCAGTAATAATGGGAGACTTCAATTACCCCAATATAGACTGGGTAAATGTATCATCGGGTCACGCTAGAGAGATAACGTTCCTGGATGGAATAAATGATAGCTTTATGGAGCAATTGGTTCAGGAACAGATGAGAGAGGGAGCAATTTTAGATCTAATTCTCAGTGGAGCACAGGACTTGGTGAGAGAGGTAACGGTGGTGGGGCCGCTTGGCAATAGTGATCATAATATGATCAAATTTGATTTAATGACTGGAAAAGGAACAGTGTGCAAATCCAAGGCTCTCGTGCTAAACTTTCAAAAGGGAAACTTTGATAAAATGAGAAAAATTGTTAGAAAAAAACTGAAAGGAGCAGCTACAAAAGTAAAAAATGTCCAAGAGGCGTGGTCATTGTTAAAAAATACAATTCTAGAAGCACAGTCCAGATGTATTCCACACATTAAGAAAGGTGGAAAGAAGGTAAAACGATTACCGGCATGGTTAAAAGGGGAGGTGAAAGAAGCTATTTTAGCCAAAAGATCTTCATTCAAAAATTGGAAGAAGGATCCAACAGAAGAAAATAGGACAAAGCATAAACATTGGCAAGTTAAATGTAAGACATTGATAAGACAGGCTAAGAGAGAATTTGAAAAGAAGTTGGCTGTAGAGGCAAAAACTCACAGTAAAAACTTTTTTAAATATATCCGAAGCAGAAAGCCTGTGAGGGAGTCAGTTGGACCTTTAGATGATCGAGGGGTTAAAGGGGCACTTAGAGAAGATAAGGCCATCGCGGAAAGATTAAATGATTTCTTTGTTTCGGTGTTTACTGAAGAGGATGTTGGGAGGTACCCGTAATGGAGAAGGTTTTCATGGGTAATGATTCAGATAGACTGAATCAAATCACGGTGAACCTAGAAGATGTGGTAGGCCTGATTGACAAACTGAAGAGTAGTAAATCACCTGGACCGGATGGTATACACCCCAGAGTTCTGAAGGAACTAAAAAATGAAATTTCAGACTATTAGTAAAAATTTGTAACTTATCATTAAAATCATCCATTGTACCTGAAGACTGGAGGATAGCAAATGTAACCCCAATATTTAAAAAGGGCTCCAGGGGCGATCCGGGAAACTACAGACCGGTTAGCCTGACTTCAGTGCCAGGAAAAATAGTGGAAAGTGTTCTAAACATCAAAATCACAGAACATATAGAAAGACATGGTTTAATGGAACAAAGTCAGCATGGCTTTACCCAGGGCAAGTCTTGCCTCACAAATCTGCTTCACTTTTTTGAAGGAGTTAATAAACATGTGGATAAAGGTGAACCGGTAGATATAGTATACTTGGATTTTCAGAAGGCGTTTGACAAAGTTCCTCATGAGAGGCTTCTAGGAAAAGTAAAAAGTCATGGGATAGGTGGCGATGTCCTTTCGTGGATTGCAAACTGGCTAAAAGACAGGAAACAGAGAGTAGGATTAAATGGGCAATTTTCTCAGTGGAAGGGAGTGGACAGTGGAGTGCCTCAGGGATCTGTGAGTGAGATAATCAAATTTGCAGATGACACAAATTTGTTCAGAGTAGTTAAATCACAAGCAGATTGTGATAAATTGCAGGAAGACATAGTGAGACTGGAAAATTGGGCATCCAAATGGCAGATGAAATTTAATGTGGATAAGTGCAAGGTGATGCATATGGGAAAAATAACCCATGCTATAATTACATGATGTTGGGTTCCATATTAGGTGCTACAACCCAAGAAAGAGATCTAGGTGTCATAGTGGATAACACATTGAAATCGTCGGTTCAGTGTGCTGCGGCAGTCAAAAAAGCAAACAGAATGTTGGGAATTATTAGAAAAGGAATGATGAATAAAACGGAAAATGTCATAATGCCTCTGTATCGCTCCATGGTGAGACCGCACCTTGAATACTGTGTACAATTCTGGTCGCCGCATCTCAAAAAAGATATAATTGCGATGGAGAAGGTACAGAGAAGGGCTACCAAAATGATAAGGGGAATGGAACAACTCCCCTATGAGGAAAGACTAAAGAGGTTAGGACTTTTCAGCTTGGAGAAGAGACGACTGAGGGGGGATATGATAGAGGTGTTTAAAATCATGAGAGGTCTAGAACGGGTAGATGTGAATCGGTTATTTACTCTTTCGGATAGTAGAAAGACTAGGGGACACTCCATGAAGTTAGCATGGGGCACATTTAAAACTAATCTGAGAAAGTTCTTTTTTACTCAACGCACAATTAAACTCTGGAATTTGTTGCCAGAGAATGTGGTTCGTGCAGTTAGTATAGCTGTGTTTAAAAAAGGATTGGATAAGTTCTTGGAGGAGAAGTCCATTACCTGCTATTAAGTTCACTTAGAGAATAGCCACTGCCATTAGCAATGGTTACATGGAATAGACTTAGTTTTTGGGTACTTGCCAGGTTCTTATGGCCTGGATTGGCCACTGTTGGAAACAGGATGCTGGGCTTGATGGACCCTTGGTCTGACCCAGTATGGCATTTTCTTATGCTCTTATGTTAGGAATTAAGAAGGGAATGGCAAATAAAACAGTTGATGTCATAATGTGCTTGATTTGCTCCATGGTGAGACTGCATCTTTAATACTGTGTACAGTTCTGGTTGCAACATCTCAAGATAGAGTTGCACTGGAGAAAGTGCAGAGAAAGGCGACCAAGATGATAACGGGCATGGAACAGCTCCCCTACGAGGAAAGGCTAAAGAAGTTAGAGCTGTTCAGTTTGGAGATGCGATGACTGAGGGAGATATGACAGAGGTCTACAAAATCATAAAAGGATTTGAACAAGTTAATGTAAATCAGTTATTTTCTCTCTCAGATAATTAAAGGACTAGGAGCACTCCATGAAGTTAGCAAGTAGCTCATTTAAAACAAATCGAAGAAAATTCTTTCACTCAGCAAATAGTTAAGTCTGGAATACATTTCCAGAGGCAGCTAGTGTAACTTGGTTTAAAAAAGTTTGGATAAGTTCCTAAAGGAAAAATCCATAAACTGTTATTAATTAATAAGCAATAGTAGCTTGAGCTCTATTTAATGTTTGGGTTCTTGCCAGGTACTTGTGACTTGGATTGGCCACTGTTGGAAACAGGATACAAGGCTTGATGGACTCTTGGTCTGACCTAGTATGGCATACCTTATCTTCTTACTCTGTGTCACATCGCCATTTTGTCTCCTACTCCTCCCATGTGTTGAATATTTTGTGTTTCCTTTTTTACCTCTTTTGCAGTCTTTCTTTATATATGAACACAGCATTGAATTTTATATAGACACTGAATTGCTATTGTTATATTTAAAAAATGTAATATACATTTTAAAAAAAAAAACATGTTTTTTCATCTAATAATTGTCCTGAATGAAGACGATCAGCGTTTCTGTACTTCTAAGACTATATAATATGTAATCCCTTCCTTTACTTAGTTTGCAAAAAACTGCCATCACACTGAAGTTCTTAGGTTTGTAGACCTATTATTCGAAGAGTGTGGTGTTTTGTTTTTTTTTTTTAATAAGGGATGGAGGCAGTGCATGCAAATCTTTCTCATGCATATTTATTGTAGATATCCTAAAAACCTGGCCTGTTTGTGGCACTTAAGGACTGGAGTTCGCCATCACTGTCTTAGGTTCACATCCTAAAACACCCATTCCCTACCCCTTTTTGAAAGCTTTCGAGATGTGCACACTGCAGGAGATACCCGTGCAGGGGCGGTTCTATAATGAGGCAGGGTGAGGCAGCCGCTTCAGGTGGGTAGAATTTTGAGGTGGCAAAAAAAATGCCCGTCTCAGAACATTGCTGTGGCATCTGCCTCACCCTTCCTGCCCCTGCCGCAGTTGCCTCAGCTTAGGCCGGCAGCGGCCAAAGAATGGCTGGGTGCTGCCGCCAGAGCTCAGGCCAGCGGCAGCTGAAGAAAGAGAAGATAGAAGAGGCCCCACCTGAAAGAGGCAGCTTGCTTGCATGTATGCGGGCGTGCACTTGTGTGAGAGGCAACTTGTGTGAGTTTGAGAGGCAGCTTGTACAAATCTGCATGCGTGTGAGGCAGCTTGTTTGTGTGTGTATGTGGGGGGGGGGGGGGGGGGGAAGGAGAGAGATTGCTAGCCTGGGGGTGGTGAGAGCATTTGTGAGGGTGTTTGGGGTGCTGTGAAAGAACATGTGTGAGGGTGGCTTGGAGGGGAGGAGAGAGCTTTCATGCGGGTGCCAGAGAGAGAGAGCCGATGGGGAGGGGCAGAGGGAAGGAGGGGGTGCCATCTCATCCTTCGCCTCAGGCAACAGATTGCCTTGAGCCGCCCCTGTACGTGTGTATCTCAGGCTTTTAAAATCAACTCGGTTCGTAGGAGCTGACTTCTTCATGCATCGGGCTTTTAAAATTCACTAAGTTTGAATAGGTCAGGGTAGGAAAGTTCTGGACCTTTCCAAGCTAATACTGAGGCCACTTACTTCAAGAAGGAAAGAGTATTAAAACACAATATGGTAACACTTTTTTGTCCAAAGATCTGTGAAAATATATGGGGGAAAAAACCTGAATAGCAAAGATTGCTCTTTTTCTTTAAAACTGGGGATTTATTGTTATGACAAAAAGACCTATGTACCAAATGTTTTCTCCCATTTCATGTCACACTAGAAAAATTGCTTAGTACATAGGACCCAGGGTCCAGAGTTTCCAAGTTTTGATATATGGAATTCTTGACACACGATAATGAATACTTAGTTGAGCCTGGAGGAAGAGAACTGTAATTTTACATGACACTAAAAAAGCCATTAGCTACAGTAGCAGTCACTACA
This sequence comes from Rhinatrema bivittatum, assembly GCF_901001135.1. Lineage (NCBI taxonomy): Eukaryota > Metazoa > Chordata > Amphibia > Gymnophiona > Rhinatrematidae > Rhinatrema > Rhinatrema bivittatum. Next base: position 102,261,881 of record NC_042622.1, on the reverse strand, counting down.
CCATTTCAACAAACCTTTTTGGATAAGGGACAGCGAGCTGAGACAAGTGATTGATGCTGTGTGTATAAGAATCCTCACAAATGATGCATGTGATTTTATCTTTGTTTTTCCATTGTCTTGGACAATTTATTTAATGTATCCTCCAGTGCTGTTACTACTTTGCTCCCCACAACTGTAGAACTGTTGAGGGGGGGGGGGGGGTCATGCCCTAAATAATTGAAGGATAAGTTGAGTTGGTAAGTACTAGGACATCACTTGAGATCTAGCCAAAGTTAATTGCTGGCTGTTCCACTATTTCAAGTTATGAGTAAAATCAGGCTGAAAGCGAGAGTATTTTTAGTAATAGCTATGTTTTGGAATCTACTATCAATGGAAATTATAGCTGAGAGGAATTATCTGACCTTTTGCAAAAAGGTCAAGACCTGGTTGTTTTCCAGAGTTGGTTGAGGATTGTGTTGGTGGGAGGTGAATTGAGTTGGGAGTGGGTGACTGGTCCGATAATAGCCTGATAACAGTATGTGGGTGGGTTTGAAAGATGCAGTTTTGTTTTTTAAACTGTTTAAATTTTAATGTTTAATTTTTTATTGTGAAGGGTTTTTTTGTGTTTGTGATTTTATTATGCATGGTGTGTTTGTAAATCACATGGGGCAATCCCTTTTTTGGCTTGGGAATACATTTATGATTTTTTCAAATAAACAAACTGGAATGCTTATAATAAATCTTTGTTTTAAATTAGGATTGCAGGGTTATCTCAGAGGAGAGGTTTTCAGCTGATGAGCCAGGATCCAGAAAAGGGGGTTTCAGATAGTTTGCAAAAGAGTGACACATGGAGACCCCAATAGGACAAAAGACAAAAGAAGAGTCATACCGCATTTTGCTAGAGATCCCATGATTGCATCTTGGCTCGAGTCAATCCAATAAACATTTGTAAACACTGTCTCAAAATACAATGCATATACTATAAAGAAATACATGCTGCAGTGCTCTCAAACAGGCCGATGCAATATTGTGTGCTGAGCCTGGTACACAGGTTAATGAGTGCTTGGACATACATTTTGGATGTGTGTCCATAACCTTCGATGCAATAAGTGAGATCTGCGCGTCCAAAATGTGCATTCAAACTCATGCATAGCTGATAGTCTCATCTACATGGAATTTACATGTGATGAGCGCTATTAGCTATTACCACGCGAAGCAAGAAATCCCTGTGCGCCTGAAGCACACTTTTTTACCTGTTAAATTGTACATAAAGCCTTCCTGCACATCAAGGGCTTAATTTAAAAACAAAAAACTGCTTTTCTGTGGTTCCTCCTACTTAGTATGGTCATGATACTAAGTAGAAAGAACCACAGAAAGCAGCACCATTGCAGAAAAAAAAAAAGTCTATGTAAAAAAAAAAAATTCAGGGTACACAGTATACACCCACAATATATATGCTCAGGGCCATATACATGCTTGAGTGTCCATTTTGTAACCTGCATGAACAGGATGCTTTATATTCATTTATTCACTGCTTCACTTAGGCTGATTGGTTCATTCAGTGTCACATATCAGTGAAAGGATCAATTCTCTTCCAGAATGCTGTTCTGAAAGGGGATTGGTCTGTCAGTGAAAAGGACCAAACAGAAACAGCCCTGCTGAGGAATGAGGAAGGAGCTCTGGCCAGGCTGTTGTGAACGCACAGCCACTTCTCCTGGGTGCCCAATGCAGAGCCCTAGAAATGATCAAGTTACCCAGTGTGCATCCCTTTCAGCATGGCAGCTCACTTGCGCATTGCATCAACGCCCAGGAGAGGTAGATGTGTATTCAAAAAACATGCATCCTCTTTGGACGCACTTTTTTTACATGCATGATATTGCAGCGGCCTGATAGAGAGCGAACCCACTTGCAAGAATCTGCTTCTATAATCATTTAGTCAGCAATTACATAGGACTCAGAATTGGGTAGTGTTAAACAGTTATTTATCCATTCAGCATCTTGACCTGGACCATGAACGCTTTCACCAGCTTTCTTCATTTCTTATATGTGAACTCTTCCATAACTTTCAACTTCCTTTGATAAGCATCCGATAGAAATACACAGCATACAGAATTTCAAAATAACTGAAGTCTACATCAATCCCCCTTAGTTTCATGACTCAACCAGAATATTCAATGCAGCAACTAAGTGACAAGCGAAGAGGTTTCAAACCCAAGTGATTATTTTTGCCCATTGGGAGAAGTATCATCATAGTCTTAATGATTATTACTGCAATCTTGCATGGCGGAAGGCTACAAACTCTGGAGAAAGCTCTTCTAGAAGGAGGCATAAACCAGATCTGTCCAACGTTGAAGACATTAAGAAGCTTTAGAGGTTACAGATGGAGGCAATAAAGGGAAACAAAACAGCAGAGAAATAATGAGACTCTTCAGGCTGGTGCTGAAGTGCCTCCAATGACACTGTTATACATATAATCATTACTTTATTCTAATATTCCAAAGCTTCAGTAAAAGTAGCAGCTGCACTGATAAACAAGAGAAGAGTTCAGAATGCTTTCAATTCAAAGAACTGATTATACTAAGGGATGAGATGCTGCCTGTCCAAATCCACAATATATAAAGCTAACAGGACCACTTTTGGGATATAGCTGCAATATAACAACATTTATGATCCAGCTTAGCAATTTTATGTCCCTTATCCTACACTATTGGCTTCTTTGTATTATTGGTGCAGAGATGGAAAAAATATAGCCAGACCATAAAGGAGAACAGCAGTAAAGCTGAATAGCTCCATTACTGGTACTTGCATTTTTTTTTTGCCTTGTGGACAGGTGATCCTATGGCACAGTTCTTGGCAAGGGCCAAAAACAGGTGGAGTTCTCAGGGTATTCACAATGATCAAGCATTTGATGCATCGAAATACATTTGGTTTTAAGAACCAAGCCTGTAATGCCTAGTTTGGATACCTGGAAAACCCAGTGTGGCCCTCCAGGATCAAAAGCTGAGACTTCCTACATTTTATGGGGGCAATTTTAAGAATTTAGCGAAAGGTAGGGTCTTCCGATACTCACAGATTTTACATCAGTTTTCAAAGGGGAAAAGCTCCCTTTGAAAATGTACCTGCACAGACTTGCACTTGCTAATCGTGTGAGCACTTTTTCCAGCAGAATTTACACGCAGACGTTTTTAAAGCAAAAGGTATGTCCACGTCTACCTCCAGGATTCCTCTCCAAATGTCCATGTAAGTTTCTGCACAGAATCTAAGAACGTGGGTGAGTCTGCATGCAAACCACGTGGGAAATTTTCACAGGAGCCATTCATGCAGGTAAAGCACTGCTTTGAAAGTTGCCCTCTGTATACATATATTAGGCATTTAAATTGGGTCCCTCTAACAGTGAGCCAAAGGAATTTTTACTAGTTGACATTCAATCAATATTTTTCTCTAGCATTACAGTTTCATAGTTAAGTTACAATAGGGAATAGGAGTGTTCATGGGAAACTTTCAGGATTGCTTTTTTTTTTTTGTAATCAAATTCTCCTCCCCCCCCATTTCTTTTCTGCATTTATCACATACTAAAACCCAGCACAACCCAGAAACTAATCAAAACTTTTCTTAGGTATCTCAGATTGGAAATGGCACAAAAAACTCACAAAAAAAACAAGCAATGTCATTGGTGTTTTTCGAGGTTGTTTTGAATGGTTACACATATGCTTACATGTTGGTTATCATGGTATTCACAGGGTTGCTCACTAACATTTCATGAAGAAGCTGCAGTGGAAATACAATAAATATAAAAGAATTATTGCCTCCACTACACAGTAATGAAATGTTTAAGCGGCATCTTATATCACAATTTCTAGTTCATTAAGTTTAGTAATCAACCATCACACATTCCTGCCTTTCTTTACCAATGTACTAATCAAGTAATGGTTTTCAGTCGCAGGGTGCCACAGGCACAGAGTTATCTCTTTCCTTCCACCATGCTATAGTCTGCCAGAACATCTGATATTTCTTTTTTTGTTTGGGGGGGGGGGGGCAGCATTTGCTATTAAACTAAATATATTTGGTATTCTTGTCAGCAGACATCTCTGCCCATCAGAAATCAATAAAATCAGAAAGTCTGTAGGGGGAATTATTTTTTGCATATATAGTAATAAAGAGTGAACATTTGTAGCTGAAATTTGAAGTAAAATTGACAGGTAAAAAGCTCCATTCCGACTGCCTGTCAAATACAATTAAGAGCCATCTGATTTCTGCACTGTATGAAGGGGCCAGAGCCCTGATCTATTGAGAGCGTGCATCATTAGCTGAAGAATGTAAACAAACCTTGCTGTTATTATATCACTCTATGTTTTGATCAAACACTGGATATATTGCAGAAATAAATATTTTTAGCTCACAAAAAATCTTAGGCAGTGAATGAGGACAATTTAATCAAGTTGCTAATGCTGAAGACTTTTCAATATAGAGAAAAGAAATAACAAGCAGAGAGTGGAGTAGTAGCCAAGAGCTAGCGCAACAGTTTATTGATCAGTGAAACCAGAGTTCAAATCCCTGCGCCACTCCTTGTGACGCTCACTTTATCTTCCATTGCCTCAAGTACAAACTTAGGGGCCGATGCAATATTTATTTATTTTAAAACTTTTCTATACCGTCGCTAAGTTAGGTACCATCGCAACGGTTTACAAACAGGCACAAATAATGTATGTATATGTATGTTATACATTCTAACAGGTGCCAAATAAATACGGTTACAAACTCATTAATAAAATCAATGTTTGAATAGTGATGGTCAATTCTGGGTGTGTTATTGAGATACTCTTCATATTTATGTTAATATGCATTTTTAAGGACTGTTAAAACTTCATTTTCAATTGCACTTCTGTCTTTTCTCTCCTCTTCCTCCTTAACCTCCCGTTTCTTTAGGAAAGGCTTGTTTGAAGAGCCATGTCTTTAAGGTTTTCTTAAAAAATTTGATATCACTCTGCAATCTGATTTCGGTGGGCACTGTGTTCCATAGGATGGGCCCTGCCAGGGATAGGGCCCTTTCTCTTACTTGGGTTAGTTTTGCTGATTTTACTGAAGGGATTGTTAGTAGTGCTTTATTAGCTGAGCGAAGGTTTCTTTGTGGGACATGGACTTGAAGGGCTGTGTTTAGCCAGTCTGCTTCTTTATCATATATTAGTTATATTGTGCGCTGAGGCTATCTCACAGGTTAATGAGCACTTGGACGTGCATTTTGGACATGGGTCTAAATAGTAATATTGTGCGCTGAGGCTCTCTCACAGGTTAATGAGCGCTTGGACGTGCGTTTTGGACATGGGTCTATAACTCCCGATAAAATAAGGAGACCAGCGCATCCAAAATGCACGTTGCTAATAGCACTTATCACATGTAAATTTCATGTAGATGAGACTATTAGCTACTACCCTATGATGCAAAAAGTCCCCGTGCTCCTGTGGCGATACTAAGTAGGAAGAACCACAGAAAGCAACACCATGCAAAGAAAAAAAAAAAAAGTTTATGTAAAACAAATTTTGGGGTTCACAATATACACCCACAATATACATGCTCTGGGCCATGTATATTGTGGGTGCATATTGTGCCAGCAAATTAGCTGCTGTGGGATAAAATGGATGCTCATAAATTGAGCATATGTTTTGGTAACTTGCACACACAGGGCACTTAATATTAATTTATTCACTGCTTCACTTACTGATTAGTCCATTCACTGTCACATGTGTGATAAAGGACCAATCCCCTTTCAGAAGGTTGTCCTGAAAGGGGATTGGTCCTTTCACTAACACTTGTAGGTAAAATGGACCAATCGAGAACAGCCCTGCCAGGGGTGGGGAAGGAGTTCTGGCCAGGTTGTTGTGGATGCACAGCCACTTCTCCTGGGTGCTCGATGCAGGGCACTAGGCACCCATGTGCCTTTTAGTGCAGCAGATCACTTGCGTATTGCTTTGATTGCCCAGGAGACGTGGATGTGTGCACATTCTAAAAACATGCGTCCACTTTTGAGGTACGTTTTTTTATGTGCATATTGCATTGGCCTCTTAGATGTAGATTTACTAAACGTTGATGATAGCGCATGGTAAATGATATTTAACATGTGTTAAATGCTATTTATCACATGATATAGACAAAGATTTCCTCCCCTTATAGAAATAAGCTGTTTGCAGTCATTTGCATGCATAAAATTTCCTATTACATGCACAGCAGCTTATGCTAAGGCAATCCAATGAAAATAAAATAGCAGCTGACTAGAGAGAGGTGTAGATACATTTCCTCTGGGAGCATTAGGAAACTAATGCTGGTCCCCGATGCTCCCTTGGAAAATTTAAATAGCCAAGGTGTCCAATACACCCTCTCCCCCCAAAGACATAATGAATTACCCTAGGGTCAATGTCAACTCCAACCAGCACCCTCCACTCCCTGCCGCCATCTAATGAGGTGGTACTTGGCTTCTAGGGAACTAAAGAAACTTTAGGCACACGTGCTACAACAGCCCTTATCCTCCACCCCTCCCCTTCAATTCCCAAACTGAAACAATAGCCCCTCACACACACCCCCATTGCACCTCCACCCCATATGAAACTCCCTTCCAAAAAAATATCCCTGGTGCCATATCCCCCACCTGTACCCCAAAAAGTAGGACCCTGGTGGTCTAGAGGGGGCTGGTACACCCCACCCTTCACCACAGTACCTTGCCAAATGGTCTTTGATAGCTTGCTGGGGGTCCAGAGTGCCCCCTAGCCTCAGGCCTGATCAGGGGCAAGGTCCAGAGTTGGACCTAGACCGCATGGCTTCTAATGGTGCCAACTGGGCCTGGGGTTTAGGGGGCACCTCAGGCTCCCCAGCGAACTATTTAAGACCATTTGGCAATGTACTGAAGTTAGGAGAGGTGGGGTGTACCAGCCCTCCAGGGTCCAACTTTTGGGAGTAGGGGAGCATTGGGGAGGGGGGGGGGGGACTATAGACACCAGGGATTTTTTTTTTAATTTGGAAGTGGTGGAGAATCACATGATGCGGTGAACCCAGAGGGACAGTTGAATTCGGGTTCCAGGTGCTGCCCCTGAAACATCTAGTCCCATTGCAGAGAAATTCATGCGTTTCTTGCCTAATTTTTGCAGGTCAACAGCTAGTATATGGATAGATTTATAACAAGAATTCCTAAGGTTATGTCTGCAAGGTTTGCAAAAAAAGATAAAGAGAAGCCATGCCTCTCTGAGTTTAAGATGGCCACTGCAAAAGAGAATGATTCCCCAACTTTGGTAAAAAAAAAAACCCCACGAACATTACAGCACTGACTGAAGCAGTAGTGGGAGCGTTGAGCAGCATATTTGATACTACATCTGCTCAGATAATGGGGATACAGACCACGATAGTGGACTTTGGCTCCCGATTAAATGTGGTGGAATGGAGAGTTGGAGTAATGGAGGACAACTCTGCTATAGCAGAAGGGAAAATACAGTGTCTGGAGAAATTACTTCTGAATCATATCTGAAAAACTTGAGGATTTAGAGAATCGCTCTCACCGCAATAAGCTGAGAGCCGTTGGAATCCCTGAATCGGTAGAAGAAAGATTCTTAAAATCGGTGTTAGAAACGGGTTTTGGCAAAGGAATTAGGTCTTTCGCCAGACAGTGGGCCTATAATTATTGAGCATTGCGCATATAGCCTCAGTGGTGTGATTGGCAGGAAGAACCAGGCCAAGAGTAGTAATTTTTAAACTACTTATGTGCAAAAGGTAGTGATCATACAATTATATTACAAGTGAAAAGAACTGCAATTATGTGATCAACGCATTCTCTTATTTCAAGAATTTTCTCCCGTGGTCTCTAAGAGGAAGGAGTTTGCAATGCTGTATTCGGCTCTAGTCACTAAGCATATACGCTTTTCCCTTCTTATTTAGAAGAGGAGTTTGGATGGGATGGGGGGGGGGGGGTGGATTGTGGAGCTATCACTTTGGGATTTGAAGGGAGGGGTAGAGGGTAAGGGCAGTCGTCACCATGCAGGAAGGAAAGGTACTGTAGCACGCTTATTGCACATTTTTTTGCTGCAATTAAAAAAAAAAAAAAAAATCACATTATGGTACAACTGTGCTAAATTTGTTGGGAAAGGGCCAACTTTTGCAGGGATGCTCCTCCATAATATTTGGTCCCTCCTGTGATAAACTATCGCAGATTAGTAAATCTCCTTCTTAGATTGTAAGACCTCTAGGGATAGGACCACACCTAAATGAAATGCACTGTGAACTAAGTGCCATAAAGGAAAATAAATAAGATAAAGGGAGGAGGGGAAGCACTTGCAGTTAGAGAAAACAAGCCATTTGTTCTAACTTTTCCCCACCACTGGCCTCCATATCAGTTCCAAGCACATTCAGAACCTGTTAATGTACTAACATCCACCTCCACCAACTCATCTTCCTTTCTGACTCTTACAAGACCAATACTAAATCCAACACCCAGGCTCCACCTCTGTGTTAGCAGCAAGGCTTTCTAAGAATCCACACAGGTACTAAAACCAGCAAGACTGTTGTCCAAAACACCCAGTCTCCCTGTGCTCTTTGAAGTAGGGCATTAACCAGAGTCATTCCATGCAGGTTACCCCAACTTTCTTAGAAGCCCAATGCAGTTATACTACTGCGATTTTTAGGGTTGTAAGCACCACTCTGTAGGTTACTCAGATTCATTCTTGGGAGCTGGATGCAGTCTGATCACAGCTGTTAGGGTCATAGCTTGATACATTTATACCACCGTCTTAAGAGTATTAATTGCCACTACATACAGTTTACCCCTATTGCTAACCCATGGACTAGTTCATCTTCCACTAGCCCTTCCCTATCCTAGGCCTTTATGAAGTCTTATTTTAGCCTCCACCACCCTTCTCCATGAAAAACATTTTTTTCCAGAAACTGTTTCTGACTGCCATCTTGGGCTTCATATCACCCCTACTTCTATAATTTCCTTTCCATCAAAAAAGGTATAATTTGTGGATTAAGAACACCTTTCAGATATTTAAATATCACTATCTTATCACCTCTTCTAGAGTATGCATACTAAGTTCGTTAAGTCTTGTGCCATTAGCCCACCACCACCACCATTTTACTTTCCTTTCTGTGGATCGCCTCTAGCTTGGCTGTATCCTTGCAGAGGTGCAGCTTCCAGAACTGAACACAGTAGTCTAGGTGAGATCTCACCAATGACCTGTACAGCAACATCACCACCACCTTTTTTCCTGATAGTTATGCCTCTCTGTATGCAGCCTTGCATCCCTCTAGATCTGGCCATCGCCTTATCACACTGCTTCACAACCTTGAGCTTTTCAGACATTGTTACGTCAAGGCCTCGATGCAGTTTCTCACCGCTCATTGTGCACTGCTCCCTCAGATTTCTGTACCCCAGATGAATGGCACTGTACTTTTTAGCACTGAATCTTAATTGCATCTTATTCTGTCTACTACAGGGGTAGTCAATGCCAGTCCTGGAGTGCCACAAACATCTGGATTTCAGGATATTCACAATGAATATGCATGAGGTATATTCATGTTCACTATCTCCACTGTATGCAAATATAGATATTCATTGTGGAGCTATTGACAACCAGATCTGTTTTACAGCACCAGGAGAATCCACTCCGTTGCAGATAATCATTCACAAAAAGGCAAACTTTTCCTTCTAACCCCATCACAATATCATTCCTAAAGATGTTTAACAAAACCAGCCCCTGGACCAATCCCTGAGGCACTCTAATAATCACGCTTCTCTCTGCATAGTAAATGCCATTTACCACTTTGCTTGTACATGCCCCAAAACATACAGTTTTCATAAATGTCACCTAATTTGTTTTGACTACTGGAGGGTTTGCATCACTTAAGCAAAGATATTAAATAGGGGGCCACTGACTTTTTGGCTCAGATACCCACACATTTCTGATCTGAAATCCCAGACTTGATTGAAGTGAATTTTAATCTCACCTGGAAAAGGAGATCATCCCTCCATCCCTAAATCATCCCATTTAAGAACATAAGAAAATGCCATACTGGGTCAGACCAAGGGTCCATCAAGCCCAGCATCCTATTTCCAACAGTGGCCAATCCAGGCCACAAGAACCTGGCAAGTACCCAAAAACCAAGTCCATTCCATGTAACCATTGCTAATGGCAGTGGCTATTCTCTAAGTGAACTTAATAGCAGGTAATGGACTTCTCCTCCAAGAACTTATCCAATCCTTTTTTAAACACAGCTATACTAACTGCATGAACCACATCCTCTGGCAACAAATTCCAGAGTTTAATTGTGCGTTGAGTAAAAAAGAACTTTCTCCGATTAGTTTTAAATGTGCCCCATGCTAACTTCATGGAGTGCCCCCTAGTCTTTCTACTATCCGAAAGAGTAAATAACCGATTCACAATCTACTCGTTCTAGACCTCTCATGATTTTAAACACCTCTATCATATCCCCCCTCAGTCGTCTCTTCTCCAAGCTGAAAGTCCTAACCTCTTTAGTCTTTCCTCATAGGGGAGTTGTTCCATTCCCCTTATTTTGGTAGCCCTTCTCTGTACCTTCTCCATCGCAATAATAATCTTTTTTGAGATGCGGCGACCAGAATTGTACACAGTATTCAAGGTGCGGTCCTCACCATGGAGCGATACAGAGGCATTATGACATTTTCCGTTTTATTTAGTTGGTATTATGTTAATGTGACTACTCCTTTACTATATGCATGGCTTTCTAATTGCAAGAAAAGAAATCCCAAAGTGAAATTTCGTGTCCACAAAAATAAAATAAGAATTTCACTGAAGTCCTATAAATGTCGCAAATAAGAGAAGCATCAAAGAAGTAGCACCCCCATGACTACATATATGTATAAGATGGACTAATGTTTGAAGCTGGTGCCTTAAATTTAAAGTCTTTGTGATGCACAGTTTTTCACTATAAATTATATAATTTTTTTAAATGCTTATAAAATCAAGTTGAAACAAAGTCTACACATATTGTGTGAAATCTGCATGAACTCTAGAACTGCCCAAAGCCCTCCGGGGGAGAATGGAATGGGACTGATCTTGGATTAAAATGTACTCAACACTGCAACATTTCCAGAGCCCTGCTCTCCATTTCAGGAAATCTGTGATTATTCAGTAGCATCTTCCATTCATTGAATAATGGTCTTGTGAAAAGAAATCAATAAAAGCTGTTCGGGACTTATTCTGACAGTCTGACGTACAGGTATGATTAACGAATGCACACTGAGTGTATGGTGGTAAGGGAGAGATGGTGCTTTTCAGATCATATTCTGCTACTCAATGTTTTTTAGGGAGATGAGGGAGGGGGTTGGGGAGAAGAGGTCATATGGTTGTCACTATCTTATTTCTCCTCACAGTTGCTGCTGCCTGCAGTGGAATGATATTTAGGAGGGCATAGCTCTGGGTTCCCAAACCTGTCCTGGGGGTTTCCATAGCTGGTCAGGTTCTCAGGATATTCACAGTGAATATTGCATGACAAACTGGCATACATTGGAAACTCAGTTCAATGCAAATTTATTTCATACATATTCGTTATGGATATCCTGAAAACTTGACTGGTTTCAGCAGAATGAGTTTGGGAAGGCCTAGATCTTTTATAACAGGCCCAAGACATGCTTCAGCTCATCTCAACAGCATTCACCAGTTTTTTGGTGGTTTTTTTTTTTTGTTTTTTTTTTTTTTTTTAACTGTGGCCATTATACAAAATATAGTTTTAAGATTAGTATGTTGGATTACTATCAGAAATAGCTTAATAAAGAACAGTTATCTGTTGGTACGCAGAAGAAAATAGCCTTGTAGTATTTAGAAGTTAAGGTAGCAGCATCTACTTACATAAGCATTTAAGATGAAACTTATTCTGTGGGTATGGTGTTTACACACAAAGGTGTTATGGAGAGGCAACATTATCTTGTAATTTTGATTGATATTAACTTGAGTTTATATCTATGAAACACCAAGGTCTATTTCCTTTAAAAATAGCATGTTAAATATCCTGGGATGAAATTAATTTCCGTAGCAGCCTAGGTAACTGTCAATAAAAGATGTTAACTACATTTATTTTTCCAAATACACTAATTAACATTTTTATCCTTGCTAGTATGGATATAAACCATGAGGCCCTGAGAGGGACAGAGTGCACAGTAGTTTAATTAAAGCAGAAATGATGGCTAATGGCTATGTTTATGAGAGCTATTAAAAAAAATGGAGAATCCACAGTGGACCAATAGTCAGCCTCAGGATCTGCACACATCACTGCCATCAGTTACTGTCACTGTAAATGCAAGTGATTGTTGCTCACCGATGACAATGCTATTTGAAAACTTTAGAAAATATTAAACCCATGTGATAGGGAAAAGTTATTGCCAGATAAAAATAGCTAGCTTAATGCAGTATTCAAACCTGCTCACTGCTTGAGATGCAGAAACGAGGACAATCAAAGGTGTTAACAGGTTAAGATTGGCAGCAATAGATTCTGGTTTATAAAAGTCTGCCATCCAGTTTTTTGTTTTTTTTTTATCTAATGGTGCTGGGATACATTTCATTTGAAATTAGAGCACATTCTGTCTCATAAGGGATTTCCAAACCCCAAAGCATCCTCTAACTCTTGTTCTGTGCCTCAGTGGTAAATGGTCTGATTTAAAGATGCAGAACTTTGTGATCCTTTTCTGTGACATCCAACTGGTATAGAAATTTAAACTACTACTAACATTGATTATTTAGATAGTGCTACAAGATATGCAGCATTGTTCAAGACCATGTCTTCTTTTGATCATGGTGAAATGGTAACATTATACATTACAACTGGTACAGTAATATAGTATTTGATGGCAGAAAAAGACCAACTGATCCATCCAGTCTACACAGTTAATTCTCTCCTTATCCAAGAAAATTGTTTTGCCTTTTTCCTTGGCACCCCAACATCTTGAATAATTGGCACAAGATCCCCTCTTGGTGCCATCCCGCAGACCACCTTCCTCAAGCCTAACCACATAGCTTTTTAATAAGGTAAACAGACAGCAATACTAGCAGGGACATCACACAAACATTAAGTCTCGTTGGTCCCCTGCAAAGCCTTCTGAGACACTCAGCTACATGAGCACCTGTGTTTCCGCCAGGTCTTCTACTTATTAGAGTCCTTGCAGCCTGCCAGAGAGTTGATAATTTGATTCTAGGATGGGTACAGAAGTTTGCTCCTCGAAAACTACAAGCAGGACTGGAGTTCAGGATATCCACATTGAATATTGAAAGGGGCGGGCCAGGGGCGGTCTCAAGTCCTCCGGCACAGCAGCCGGACAGCGCGCAAGATACGCTGCAAGAGGCGGGCATAAAAAAGAAAATAAGGTTGGGGGGGGGGAATTAGGAGGGCTGGGGGGGTGGGTTAGATAGGGGAAGGGAGGGGAAGTGGGGGAGACCGAAAGAAAAGTTCCCTCCAAGGCCGCTCCGATTTCAAAGCGGCCTTGGAGGGAACGGGGAAAGCCATTGGTGCTCCCCTCGGGCTCAGCGCGTGCAAGGTGCACATGTGTGTACCCCCTTGCGTGCGCTGACCCTGGATTTTATAACATGCGTGTGGCAGCGCGCGCATGTTAAAAAATCGGGTGTACATTTGTGCACGCCGGGTAGCGAGCACAAATGTACCCCCCCGCGTGTAAGATTTAAAATCTGGCCCAATGTTCTTATTTTCTTCTCCACAGAGGCCAAAGGATCTTGAGCAGAATTTTACTGGGTGGTTTTGCTTGAGCTCATGGTCTCTATGAGCCAAGCTGGAGTCATTTATATAACTGACAGATTATTGCATCTTTGACTAATCACTGAAAACATTCATGTATGTACTCTGAGAAGCAAACAATTTAGTTTATGCTAAGGGTGTGCAGGCCAAGAAATTGTGTCATTTATAGCTTTTTTTTTTTTTACAATTTTCTTTTTTAGGTTTCAGAGTGTGTACTAAAAACATAAGGGAAAAACTCAAAATTTAAGGGTTTTTTTCTATGTCCATTTTGAAAAAAAATTAAATAATGATGTTGACACTGCCTATGTCATTGCAAACTAAAGCACATCCCTAGTTCGTGTAGTTCATGAGATTTTGAATTTATTAAAAACAGTCTGCAGATTATAAAGCATTACATTCTTAAAATTGATAAGCAAATATAAAAGTCATCCCAAAATAATAATGCAAGAAACACACAAAAGTTCCGCTTTAGATCCTTATCGGCCTGCAAAGATGGACAATTATATAGATAGGCTGCTGCATGACTAATTAGGCAATACTGGTTATATGCCTGCTTGAACAGGTACATTTCAATGCCTTTGTAAAAGGGGTATGGCATGCAATTGTTTGCACCTGGATCGACAAAGCATTCCGGAAAAGAAGTCCTGCCATAGAAAATTCTCCTCTTGCAGCTTCTATTGAAAGACATTTACCTATAATAAGGATTTTGGACATGTATGAGCCACTGGTAGGAGGAGGATATGAGAGGTCAGGTGGAAGACATGGGGTGGAGGGAAGCTGTTGATGGTTTATATATGGGGATTCCAGAGGAAGTAGGGCAGACTGCATGGGCCAATTAGTCTTTAACTACTGATGTTTACTATTTACAAATTCAAGGCGATAACATGTGCTTGTAATGCATCTTGTGAAAGAATAGGCCCTGACTTTCAAATTTTCCTACAGTTTAAGATACTCCAAGAGTGTGAGCATTTAAGCTTTATACTTTAAAACAATGTTCTGGCTCCATAGGTCAATTCTGACCACCCTAGTTTTAGCACCTCTCAATTTCTTAGAAGGACAAAATATGAATATTACCAGAAATATTCAAACAAAAGGAAAGATGGCTTCTAGGAAATGTGAACTGTATGTCATTGCCTATATTCCTGTAAATGAAGGAGCAGTGAACAATATCTGAAGTTTGAGCCTGACCAACACTATTCTTATGGGGGATGCCACCCCCAGATAATTCAGTTGCATTTTATTTCTACCACAGATGCTGGGTTTCAGGTGGTGAAACTTATAGAACCCTCTGGTACAGCTTGGAAGAAACCTGGATAGTCTTGTAGCAGCAGTGGCGTATGGGGCAAGAGTTCTGGCCCAATTAGTGATTTTTGTTTAGTATTCCTGGGATGTTCTTGGGGTTGGTGAAGGAATAAATCACTAACTATTCTGGCTCTAGAATGAAACTCAATATCCATTTATATTCATGAAAGTTTATTTATGGTATTTCAAACTTCCCACATATTTAAAAGTGTTTACTATACTGCTTTCCGCAAATGCATCAGTTCAGAGGTGAACCACCTATCGTCAAGCTGGCATTGCCTTGCAATAAAAAATGTAGATCAATGACTTATAGGTTGGGTACGTAGATTGTTGATGACCCTGGCTAAATATCTGAAGATAATACGAAAAGGATATTCACATGTTTTGGTAAGTTGAAACTAGCTCCATGTTACACTGTAACCCTGTAATTAAATGAACACAATTCTCATTTTAAGATAACAGTAAAATATATTTAAATTAACATTTGAAATGTAATTTCTATATTTATAAATTTCAGGGGGAAGAGGACATTACATTGTTCAAACAACCAAAAAAAGAACAAGCATAAGCAACTCTATATAATGTGATCTAATTACAGTCTGCAATAAGGGGGCCAATCAGGATTTGTTCTATTAAGGAAATAAAGGCAATACAGCTTCCTTACTAAGTAGTTGCAGAACTTAGGAAAATGATATAGGAATAGGAGTCAGGAGTTCAATCATGCTCTGCTGTACATACTTATCACTTAAGAGCAGTGTTAACTGTGCAGGACTGAAAAATATATAGGAAACATTTTTATATTTTAGGAAACAAGAAATTTAATAAAAAATTGGGCTCCTCTTGGCCTCATTAGCAAACATTGCCTACACCCCTTCTGAGTTATCTTACAGATATCAGCAAAAACTAAATTTTACTCTAAGAAATTTGCATTATAATACCTTTATAAAAGTAAAGCCTTAATAGCTAATCTCTATTGGTATCTAACACAAAGATAGCTATGAGAGTTGCAGGTTTACTTTAGCCAGCGTATCAGAGGTCTTCAAGAAAGTGGTTAAGTCCAAATTATTCTCCGATGCTACCAGTTCTTCCTTCTCACATTCAGGCTCTTTCCCTTTAGAAAGAGGCAAATATGCCCATAATATTGGCAGAAGAGTTTGAGTAGGTACTTTGAGGACTTCAACCATCTATCTATGGAGCACTTCTTTAGCTGACAGCTTAGGCAGCCTGGGAAAATTTATAAAACAAAATCTGCCATCTTTTAAGGTGTTTTCAGTATTTTCAAATTTGACCAAAAGCCAGACATTATCCTTTATTATAGATTATTGAACTGCAGCAAGTTGATCAGTCTTAACTGTTAAGTACCGACAAACACTGTTCTGCTAGTTTCTTAAAATGTTCCAGATCTAAGTTTCTGTTCAGATTTTTCCCCCCAATCACCACAGCCACTTGGACATATAACTAGTCTCCCAAGACCCTCAATAGCTTCCCAGATTCCAGCGTAAACACAAGGGGCTTTTGCAAACAAAACCCTTCAAGACTGTTCAAGGGTTCAGCCCTAGAAGAAGTAGGAAGTATCTGTTCCTGTAAAGCAATTGGTCTTTCTGTAGTACAGAAACCGCCTTCCAAATTCCTGATCCCTCCAGATAGGCCGTCATTTGTCCCGCACATGGGTGCAAAACTCTGCTCCTCATCTGCACACCCTGCCCTGAGAAAAATGCTGCTGATGTCATTGATCTGTGACAGTTCTCGCCGCATCTAGAAGACCAAGCCACCAGATCTGGAGGAGGTGCCCTCACTGCAGAGCTCAACAAGTCTAGGGTAGCTGGAGGCAACACTCCCCCCCTTCAACGATGAAGGACAAAGCCACTGCCAAAACAGACAAATGAGTCCATAGCACCTGTTTCTACTGAGGAAGATGTTGCTGCAGAGTAAGCCATAATTCTTCCCTTCCTTCTCCTAACCATTGCATGGGTAAGGAAGCAAAAACAACACTGTAGACACAATAATCAGATGATAGATACAAGGACTCAGAGTGATAGATGCTGCCATGCTATCTTGAGATACAAGTTTTCAAGATCTGACAGAATTACCTCAAATGTGTACAGCTAATTGTAATGCTATTGAAAGGTGAACATCTGGACCGCACTAGAAAGTCAGTATTCTCTGGCATGGACACAGATTGCCATCTTCCTCTCAGGGATGGGCTATGTACTAATTAAAGTAAATTTACATTTATTGGATCTCCAGTGTATGGAGATTTATTTCTTGATATTCATTGTGGATATCCCAAAAAATACCTTGACAGGCTGTGAGGTTACCAGGTTAGTGAAGCCCTGACCTAAGCTGCCAATCACTGTTAAATAGGATTGCCATTTTAATCACATGGACACTTGTCCCCAAACACCCAGTGCCATCCACCTTGGCACTGGGTGTTTGGGGACATGGGCACTAGAAACACAGATCACTCCTCTGCAGACACTAGAGGTGTAAACAATTATGCATAGTCTGTGGAAGAGAAATATCCCCTGAGCCAGCCTGAATATTTTTATGCTGCAAACCAATTATCTCCAGGTATATAACCATTTACCTGATGCAGGAATTTTTCCAAACTGGTCCCACTGTCACTCCCAGATGACTCCTGATACTTCACAGCTTTAACAAAAACATATTTGAATTCTGTCCTTTAAAAATTATTTTTCTCTAATACTGGAAACTATGTCAAGTGATCATACTTTATAGTAACTAATCAAAACATCTGAAATGAATGTTTAAATGTTTTATTCAATTTTTAGAGAAGAAACCATAAATATTACAACATAAACCAGTAACAAAGATAAAACCAGTTTCTTAGATGCAGATATTTACTTCAATGTATCGTAATACCCCTCCCCTGCCATATCTCCCAGTTCGCAAGTCTAATTATCAATAACCCATATACATCTAGATTAACTATATTCAAAAATCATTCAAAATTGGCTGCGTTTATTATGTGGTAGCTTGGAGATATAAGGATGCCATATGTCCAATATCATCATCTTTCTTCTAGTTTTCATAGCTTTACACGACATCTGTTCCATGAATAAAGGATTGTGTATTTGAGTCGTCCAGAAGGTAACTGATAGAACTGGTTGACACCAGAAATGTAGAATTGTGAGTCTCGCCAATAATAAAACCTTCCGTAACCAGGATCTCTGAGATGAAGTACAATATCTTGCAGAGCGTATATCTCCAAACAGTGCCAACAGTTTATCACAAACCAAAATCTGCCACACATCTCCCATATAATCATACAAGCCGTTAAGCCCGTTAAAACGGGCTACATCCCTCTGTCTCTCACCTCCCCCTGATTCTCCTCGCCCCTCACTCTTCATCACACCCCTACCATCCCTCCCTCTCACCCACTCCCTCCCTCTCCTCTCACTCACTCCCTCCCCCTCTCTCCCTCCCTCTCCCTCCCCCTCAGTCCCACTCCCTCCCCCTCCCCCTCAGTCCCACTCCCTCCCTCTCCCCCTCCCTCCCTCTCAGTCCCAGTCCTCTCCTCCCTCTCACTCAGTCCCACTCCCTCCCTCCCTCTCACTCAGTCTCTCTCACTCCCTCCCTCTCACTCAGTCCCACTCCCTCCCTCTCCTCCCCTCTCACTCAGTCCCTCCCTCTGTCAGTCCCTCCCTCTCTCTCTCCTCCCTCGCTGCCGCCGCCGCCACTGCCACCCGCCGCCGCCACCCGACGCCGCTGCTGCCACCCGACGCCGCCATTTTTTTTCGGCTCAGACCAACGTGCTCGCCCGCACATGCGCGGTAGAGCTGGTCTCTACTGCGCATTTGCGGCACGTCAGTCATCCTTCGTTTATTAGGTAGGATATTTGCCTCCAAAAAACTTGTATTTGAGGTCATGCCCAGAAAGAATGCCCGGTAGTACCAACAGTGCTAGACAAGTCTGACGTTGTGAATCAAATGCTCTATTTAAAACATACAGGGGCAGATTTTAGAAGCCCTACATGCGTAAATCCAGCTGGATTTGCGCGCCGAGCCTATTTTGCATAGGCCCAGCGACACGCGAAGCCCCAGGATGCGTGTATGTCCTGGGGCTTGAAAAAAAGGGGTGGGGTGTGGGCATGGCCAGAGGTCTCTGTAGGGCCTCTAGGCCGGGGGATCCGGCAGGCACAACTTGCATAACAAAGGTATGGGGGGGGGGGGTTAGGTAGGGCTGGGGGCAGAGGGAACAGGGAAAGCCATCGGGGCCTGGCGCGCGCAAGGTGCACAAGTGTGCACCCCCTTGCGCGCACCAACCCCAGATTTTATAGCATGCGCGCGGCTGCGCATGCATGTTATAAAATCGGGCGTAGATTTGTGCATGCCGGGTTGCGCGCACAAGTCTATGCCCGCACGTAGGTACTAAAATCTGGCCCACAGAGTTTCCCTTAACGATACATTGCTTGTCAACTTTTGTATACCCAAAAAGCATGCTATAAAATGTTTTCATTGATAGTGATATACAAGTCCTCTGCCCATCTATTCCTTAAATTCATGAAATCCCATCCATCCTCAGCACAAAGTAGTGTTTGGTAAAGTGAAGATAATTTAGATCTCCCATGGTCCTCAATCTCAAACCATTCTTGTAAGCGTGACTAATTCCCTTTAGCCAGCTCTAAATGAGGTATAGATCCCATGTAGTGATGGGACTGGAGAAATGTAAAGCAATCATTCTCCAGTAACTCAAGAGTCCCACAGATCTGCAAATTTGAGGGGCTCTCCCCGATCATTTAGCATTTGTTCTATAACTATAAACCATTTATTTTTCCATCTGGTAAAAGCCGCTCTCTGTATGCCTGGTAAAAAGTTCCCATTGCCCTCTAGAAGCAAAAAGGGAGAGTATGAACTACTGAGCTGTAATTTACGAGTAAGCCTGAACTGAATTACAATGTATTTTTATACATATATTCTGATTTATATTTATTTTATTTATTTAACAGTTTTTTATACCGACCTTCATAGTAAATTACCATATCGGATCGGTTTACAATTTAACAAAGGGAAAAAAAGGGAAAAAACTAGAGTAACAAATTCACGTAAACGAAAGATAACAATAAGTAGGAATAAGTCAAAGTTACAATCAACAGGGGGAGAGAACTTGGAAGCTTGCAACAAGCTGGAAAGAAGATAGGCCGGTAAAAGAAATTTTACCATAGAGTGTACAAGTTAAAAACTTAAGGACGGTGCTTTAACCTGAATGTCTCCGAGTCCATTTATTTTTTCTTTGAGAAACGGAGTGCCAGACCGGGTAGGAATGAAGGGAAGGCTTGTTGAAAGAGCCAGGTTTTAAGTCTTTTTCTGAAAGTTAAAAGGCATGGCTCCAGTCTGAGGTTTGATGGGATACTATTCCAGATCAATGGGCCTGCTATCGAAAAGGCTCTGTCTTTGGTCGTAGCGAGGCGTGTGGCTTTAGTGGGGGGAACATTAAGAGTGCCTTTGTAAATGTCTCTAGTTGGTCTGATAGAGGAGTAGAGTTTGAAAGGTATTTCCATGTCAAGTTGAAGTTGATAATGGATGGTTTTATGGATTAAGGTGATTGATTTGTATAGAATTCTGTAATTTACTGGTAACCAGTAATATATAAAGCAATATTTTGCAAAGTCCAAAAGAATTAACCAGTTTTGTATTAACAAAAGGCTGTACCAAACAAAGCCATAACTAGGCATTATAGCAAACATTTGTGCTTCCATCCCCAACCTGATCCTTTGCCTCCTTCTCCCTCTATCACCTTCCCATGTGTGGATGGTAGGAGAGCTACACTCTTTCTAGTTATTCATCTGCTGCCTGCACACACTTGCTTTTAAATCATATTTCTATCTCCTGGGCAGCTGCTCACTCATTCACCCCTAGTTACGGTCCAGCAAAGAAATAAGTAAGGACATACCAATGTTTAGAAAGTTTTAGTGGATATTTAACCTAAATTCAAAAGTTGCTTAGTGTAAAAGTGACTAAATTTTGAACTAATAAGCAGCTTAAACTATAGTATAGTCCTGAACTATATTTATTAGGAATGTGCCCAGCCAAAATTTACAGATTGGTTCATTATATTCAATTTTGATCCCTCTTATTGTGCAATTTTGTTTTGGGATTTTTTTCTTTTATTCATTTATAATTGTTTCAGAAAATAGTGCATGCAATTTTCCAAAATGAACATAGATGAAAATTCTAGCATTTGTTTTATTATATATTTGGAATCTTGAATCTTCTATACCGGCTCTCTTGCATCTAAATTGAGGAATTCTCTGTTTTTTGGGGGTTCTCATGTTAATTGGCAAAAGACCGAAATTATGCCTTTAAATCTTTTAGGTGTCCAGGTAGATCTTGCAACATATCACTTCAAAAATGTGAGTGGAAGCCTTAAATATTTGGGTATCCACTTTTTCACTCTCTCTCAAATGATAAGTCATTGTGAAAGCTCCCTCATTCAAATGTTTCAGAATTCTTTCCTTAAATGGTCGCCACTCTCTCCTTTCATGGGGTTGTCTAGATACCATTAAAATGGTGATTGCCCCACAGATTAACTACTCCTTTTCCAAGGTCTCAGTTTTCTTTTCCCACTTTTATAAAAACTTGGATCAGATGCTATCCAAATTTTTGTGGAATCATAACCAAAAATTGTGCACTCTAAACGTAAAGTTCAGAGAGAAATGGGTGGAGTTAATTTCCCTGATCTTTATAGCTATCACCAGGCCTATATACTCCAGCAGGGATTTCATTGGATATATGTTTTGGATATCTCTAATATTCCAGACTGGTTGGGGATTGAGAAACATGCAGCATCGTTTTTTCATAGAAACATAGAAATGACAGCAGAAGACCAAACGGCCCATCCAGTCTGCCCAGCAAGCTACGCACTTTATCCTTTTTTTTCCTTTTTCTCACTCCCACCTGTTACTATTGGCTTCCAGTACCCTCCATCCCTAATTCCCCTCCACCCCACCACCAATGTAGAGGAGCAGCGCTGGATCTGCATCCAAGTGAACATCCAGCTCAATTAGGGGTAGCAACCGCTGCAACAAGCAGGCCACACCCCTGCCCCATACTCTTACCCACCCCTGTTTTTTTTTTGGAGATGGCAGCCCTCCATCCTTCCGCTCCGTGAAGGTGGAACACCAACCACTGGTATCCCACTCCGTGATTTTACATGGTACGGCTTTATCTCATTTGCTTATAGTGTTCCCAATAATTTACTCAACATAGAGCTTACCCTGAATTTGACAATGCACTCATCTTTTCTTCTAAATGGAAGTTTTCACTTTCTTCTCTAGGTACCATCTTTTTGTTAAAATTCATAATAGAAGTATAAACTGGACTATATGGCAGAATTATGGAAAACAGTTTTGTGGCAACTGATAATGCACAAATGCTCCCTTTTACCTCTTTAGCCTATTAGGATTACATGCATTGCAATATTTTCAATGGCTACAATTGCATTAATACATTAACTCTGGATCTGCAGGCTTAAATCTCAGACTGCCTTCCCAAATTAATATACTTATTTAGAGATCTGGGCTTCCAAGGCCCTCTCACTTATTTATTTATTTAAATACTTTTCTATACCGAAGATCATGTACAAGTACATATCGGTTCGGTTTACAGTGAACCAACATTTGGAAATTACATCAAACAATATGAACTTAATTTAACAAAAGATTATTTGTATAAAGCGATTAAGCAAATCAAATTTCCTGCAGTGGCAGGAAGATATGGCTCTCTGATTTGTAATCTGATGAGGAGGTTAACTGGTTTCACTTAAGGAATTCTACCATACACATTTCCAATCTTTCTTTCCGCTCCATCCAAAAAAACTGTTGGATTTTCTGCTCACCATCGCTATTAAAATGATTCTCTCTAATTGGAAGAACAGCGATTTCCTGAATGAACATTTTTGGTGGAATTCAGTATGCATGTACTATAAATAGAAGGCTGATGCCATCAAGTTCAATAGACTGGCTAAATAGCTAGAGAACTGGGGACCTTTACACCAATATTTTATGACAGCTCCCACCCTACCATCTGTTTAATCCTTTTGGTCTTCTGTTATGTTAAAGTGCCTCTATTGATTTTGTAACTAAACCTTACATTTATATTGCCTCTTAGATTGTTGTATTTTTTGTTTTATATATTTGGCTTATTTCTCCCTTCCTTTTCATATAATCTTTCAATAAAAAAACATTTGAACTAAAGATTTGGGGGGTTTGAGGCCATTATCTATTTGCTTCAGATTAAACAAAAAAAACCCCCCAAAAAAATGGCCTGATTTGGAAAACATTTGTTTAAAATGAATTCACATCCCTAGTATTTGTTAGCAAAGCAGACAAGGCATAAATCGGTTTTAAACATTTTTTTATGGCTTTTAAATGAACCTCAATACACTTGAACCCTCTGTAGAAATACACATTAACTGTTCTGCCAAGTCAAAAACTGATCAAAACAGGCAGTACATTGTACCTCTCTCAACTCTAGAATCTGACAAGGAATCAAACTCAAATATAAGAAATACTAATTCCTTTATGAATAGAGCTTCTGATTTTAGGTTTTAATTGATAAACCCCAATAAAGCATTCCAAACGCAAAAAATAAAAGTGTTTATTAGATAAATATAGGAAAAACACCACTTCCTCTAGAATTCGTTCATCTCATCTTTGCCTACACAGGATCTTCCGCTTTGTTTTTGAGCCTTTTCCATGCTAATGACTCCTCTATCTGCATACATTTATTGGATTCAACTGGAAAAAAAGGTACTACTTGCATCGCAGACAGAGCAATTTTTGGTACTCCCAAATAACTCCTAATTAGCTGGAAAGTAAACATCTATATTTACAAATTTATGAACAGCTAAAATCAGAAGCCCTATGTATGAATCCACAAGTGCAGATTCCACACCTTGCACAGAAATCAATGTCATGTAATATGTTCTGGGAAAAAAAATATCAATTAAAAAAAGGTATAAGATCAGCTTTGTTATTCCAAGCAAATGCAGTATAAGTTAAAATAATAAAGACAAAAAAGCATTAGAAAGAAGCCTATACCGCAGGGAATGTTCCTGGTGCATCCTGTGCTTTCACAAACACACCTCATAGGCCTTCATGCATGAGAAATAATCTTCTGGTATGATACAATCAGGCTTCCCACCAGGGGTACAAAATGCTCATGTTACACCTGAAATGTTAATTTACCTAATGCTTTTTGCAAGGCAGTATTTTCATTGAACAGTGCTAACTGCAGATTCTATGTTAACTATAAAGCCCTCTGAAACTAATATTGTTGGCTGGATGAGTATCATTTTGTCCTCCCTGAAGTATTTCCAGTCATCGCGAGTCCTTACTTGACCTTCAACAGCTAAATCATCCTTTATAGCTTAATTCATGGCCTAAGTAATTACAGACTAAGTTGCTTCCTGCAGTTCCCTAAATCCATAGGAACAAATACATTAGGAGGAGATTCAGAAATAACATCACACCCTACTGGCTCAGATTCATCCATCTTGGCTATGACATCACTAGCCTCAGGCATTGGTGACTTTTAAACCAGGACTGCTCCAAGAATTGCAGGATATTGCAAATAGTACCTTACAGAAATTAAAATAGAGGTGTGATTCTTAACTGACACAGTGCACATTACAAATTAACATATATACTTCTAGAATGTAGACTATGTTTTTCATGTACTCTTTTGAATTAAAATATTTAGCCCCATTTGGAACCACAGCAGTGACTTCAATCTCAATCTGGACCCAGGAGAAGTTAAGAGGAAAAAGCATCTTCAACAGGGTTGGGGGAGAGGAGAAACTTGAAGGGCAGGAGGAGAGTGAGAGCTGGGGGAAGTGAACTAAAAATATTGAGAAAGAGAGACCGACCTCAGTGAAATTCGGCGGTGGTGGGGGGGGCGGGGGGGGGGGAAGGAGAGCAAGGGTATACACATGCAATCAGGAATCAGAAGTAAATGGTGTGTGCATATTATTCTCTGGTGAATAAATCATGGAGAAATTTTAGAATCTTCCATAATAATGGAGATCCTTAACTGGACAGTCACAGAATGATAAAGCAGAGTTGCTTACCTGCAACAGGTGTTCAGAAAACAGCAGGTATCAGTCCTCACACATGAGCAATATCATCCAATGGTGTCCAGCCTGGAAAATTTATGTTAATGTTTCTCACTGACTGTGCCTCACTGAGCATGCCCACGTATTCCATTATGCCACATGTCCACACTTGAGTCCTTCAGTCTTGCATTTTAAGAAGAAAAATACAGAAAACTTCATAGGAAGGTGGACAGATTTCATGAAGATTAGCATCCTGCTGTCCTCTGAGAACACCAAGGACAAACAGAACGGCAGTCCTCACACCTGGGGAATCCCTAATTGCAAGTTGCTCCTAATGAATAAAGGGGGCACAACATTTGTGTTTGGCAACAAGCCTTTTCCCCCCCTCCAATATATACTTAACCTATGAGGACAGACTACTAAAAGCAACCGGGCCCTAGCAGGGAAAGTTATTGGATTCTACAACCCAAACAAATTCTGTAAAACAGACTGGCCAAATTTACTGTTGCATCGGTCATTCCTGTCCAAACAGTAGTGAGGTGAATGTGTGGAGAGAACTCCATGTCATAGCCTTGAATATCTCCTCCAAGGGGACTGATTGAGGGTGAGCCACCGATACTACATTTGCTCAGAGTGATCCTGAACATGGCCCACCAGATTTGAGCCGACCTGGGCATAGCAGAAAATGCAAGCTGCTAGCCCAGAGGTTCCCAATCCTATCTTGGAGGATCCTCCATCCAGTCAGGTTTTTAGGATATCCATAATGAATATGATGGAGATAAAATTTGCATGCTATGGAGACAGTGCATGCACATTTATCTTATGCATACTCTTTGTGGATATTCTGAAAACCTGATGGGTTAGGGGTCCTCCAGGACAGGTTAAGGGATCACTGTGCTAGCCAATTAAATAAAGTCTGTTTGGCAATAGTTATCCCCAGTTTGCTATCGTCAAAAGAAACAAAAAGCTGGGTGGACTTTCTATGGGCTTCAATCCACTCTAAAGCTAAGGCTCTCTTACAAGATGAACAACTACTGCATGGTTTGGACTGTAAGACATGAGGCCTAGGCAAGAATGTTGGAAGGATGATTAACTGGTTAAGATAGAAGTCAGACACCTCCTTTCACAAGAACTTTGGATGGGTGAGCAAGACCACCTATCATAAAAAAAACACTTGGTATAAGGTGGACAAAACCTCAAACGGGGGTCTTGAGCCCCGCTGGCGGGACTGGAATAGGAGAACCGTCTCCGCCTGGGGATATATCATTGACCCTTCATTCTGTGCCGGTCTCACCGGAGTCGTGGGGGAAGGTGAGGAGTTCCCTTGTTCCACTGCCCCGTCGAAACATCCACCCGGCAGAGACAGAGCTGCGACGTCATCCGCAGGCGACTCTGCCTGCATGGCGGGGCTTGGAGAGGTAGCCCTCGGCTGTTCTCGCGGCTCTGGTGGGGTCAATGATATATCCTCGGGATCACTGGTGCAGGTAAATAAGTATATTTCCATTCAATGGTAAATAACTGTTTTATTATTGAAAAGGTTCCAATATCCTTACTGTGGCAACTCCATACAAAGTAACAGTCAAGAGTTACAGGTCCCCCGACACGGTCCCGTGTTTCGCGGTGGCTGCATCGGGAGGGACCGGATGACATTCAAAATCTTATAAACAATCATCAGGAGCGCTCCTGATGATTGTTTATAAGATTTTGAGTGTCATCCGGTCCCTCCCGATGCAGCCACCGCGAAACACGGGACCGTGTCGGGGGACCTGTAACTCTTGACTGTTACTTTGTATGGAGTTGCCACAGTAAGGATATTGGAACCTTTTCAATAATAAAACAGTTATTTACCATTGAATGGAAATATACTTATTTACCTGCACCAGTGATCCCGAGTACTTGCTTATGTGCAAGGTTTGCTTCTGCTTATGATTGGATAGTCAATGATATATCCCCAGGCGGAGACGGTTCTCCTATTCCAGTCCCGCCAGCGGGGCTCAAGACCCCCGTTTGAGGTAAGGGCGTTGCATATTTTAAAATGACATGCTATCCGGTTGGAAGTGAGGGTTCGGGTGGATATACCCTCACTTTACCCTTCCTCTTATGAGGCATTACTGAAGAAAAGAAGTAATAAATTTGCAGAAAACGGAAATTTTCGGGAGCGTCTGAGTTTGCGACCACACAAGGAGCCATCTTGGATCTCTCTCTGAAGAAACAGTCTTTTCTTCTCTGTGTGAAAAATAGTCATATAAAATGGCAGCCAAAAACATTACATGGCCACAAAACTCCATTTTGTCTCGCTCTTCAGGACTATACTTTGGTTCAGTCTGTGTGCAGTGACAGGCTTCAAAGCTCATGCTGCACATCCTGTTTTAGGGTCACTGGCATCTACCTTACAGGTAGTTAAACCCTAGTAACTCCAATATCCAGATTGTCAAGTGCATAGATTCTACTGCTCCTGCCTCAGAAGTACTCTTGACCAGTACTTCAATCTCTTATTTTCGCCAGCACAGACTATTGTAATGCCTTACTACTAGGCCTACCCAACACTACAGTAAGACCTCTGCAGATTTTACAAAATGCTGCAGCGAGAATTCTCACTGGAAAAACCAAAAGAGATCATATAACAGGTGCACTCGCCACACTACATTGGCTTCCCATTGAACAAAGAATATAGTTCAAAGCGATGTGCTTAATACACAAACTTATCCACGACAAAAAAGCAGAATGGCTTAACACAGCACTTAGAGTACATGTCCCACACAGAAATTTAAGGTCAGCAAACAGAGCGCTCCTTCCCATTCCTTCTGTGAAAACCGCAAGACTTACCTAATTGAGGGAGCGAGCTCTGTCTCTAGCCGGTCCCATATTATGGAACTCCATGCCCCTTGACCTAAGACTCCAGAGCAATCAAACTTTTCAAAACAGCTCAAAACCTGGTTTTCATACAAGCCTTCAAAAAAGAAAATTGATGCAGGCATTTAAGCAAAGATATGCGGCATAAAGCACCGAATGCCTAATTTAACGCTCCTTACTGAAGTAGCTCAACCTTTTTAACTGTAGGCAACCCTCTGGACACATTACTATGAAACACTCAATCACCCAAAATTAACGCCTTTTTTTGTTACCGAATACTAATGGCACAACCTATGTAATGTATGACCCATACTTATTAATATAGGTGCCCTATTGTAAACCGTTATGATGGTGAATAATTTAATGACTGTATATAAAAACTCTTAAATAAATAAATATACTTTCACCCCAGCTTGCATAAGTGCACTGCTACCATGGCAAAGCATTTTGTAAACACTAGGCCAAATGGCAGCATAAAATACTGCAGGCAATGGTCTCCCACTATGAATCTCATATTTCCTGTGACAAGGAAATATTTCTATGTGGGTGTAAGCATCATTTAGATTGAGAATGCATAGTCAGACGCCTTTTTGTAGAAAATGCCCAGGGAAACCATCTTGAACTTTTCTCTCTTGATAAACTTGGTCAAGGCCCTTAGGCCTAGGATGGAACAAAATTCCTTTTTCTTCAGAATCAAGAAGTAATTGGATTAGAATCCTCACCCTCTTTCCCTTGGTGGAATGGGCTTGACCACAGTGGCTTGTAGGAGAGGAGAGCAGCTCCTTTTTGTAGCAGTTTGTTATGAGGTGAGTGACCCCCGAAATAGAGTCTGGTGGTTGATTTGGGGGGGGGGGGAAGATACCCAAATAGATTTAATTTGTACCTTCTTCAGACACTACGTGGGACCCACACATCTGAAGTTACTCTGGGCCACCAGTTTACAAAAAAAATTGCTACCTGCCTGTGATGGGAAGAACCCCCGGCATAGGTACTGGTACGCTGGCTATGCTCTCCATGATCCAGTCAAAACCTTGTTCCAGGTGTTGACTGGGTTGCTGTTGCCATGGATGGGCATGTGGGGGTATGTTGATAGACTGAGGGGCCAGAGAATTACTCCTCCTTGGTCAGAAAACGGGCTGTCTGCCATCCAGCTCAGAGTTATTTGAGCATGGCACAGTGTTCACGGGTCCGTGAGAATCTACTTTCTTCACACACTGAAGAAATTCTCTCCTGTACACAACACAGTCAAGTCCTGGACTTCTGGTCAGAGATCAGAGGCCCGCAGCCAGGCGAGTCTGTGGGTGCCAATCGCCATAGCAAAGACTCTCATAGTGCTCTCTTGAAAATATTGAAGTCAAGTAGACTATGTTTTCTACATTCCAGGCCCCTGTGAAGGGCATCTTGCTGATTTTGAGGAAGCTGCTCAGCCACCCCTTGAATCTGATTCAGCACGCCCATGAAAAGCTGGTAGGAAGCTATATGGGCACTGAGCATAGCTCACTAGAATACCTCTTCCCAAGGAGTGACCAAAGTCCTGGTTTCCTTCCCCAGGGGTACTGAGGAATGAGTCCTAGATATCTTGGCTTTCTTGAAAGTAGATCTGACCATCACCACAGACTGGTTCAGCAGCTGTCTCTTGTCAAATCTGGGAGCCTTCTGGATGAGAAATTGCACCTGCCTTCTTGCTGACAGGATTCATGGGGGGAGAGAGGGTGTTCTCTTACATAATCTGTAGCTCTTGAAGGATTATGTGGACTGCGTTGACTTCCTGGGAGATGGAGGAGGCTCCATGAACTGAAGGATGTCCAGTACTTTGTTTCTGATCTTATCAGTCTGTAAATACAATGGACTCTGCCATTCTCCTGAGAAAACCTGTGAAGGGACTTCCTTCTCTCTGGAGGAGTGGGAGGGAGGGTTGGAGGGGAGACTCCTGGTCACTTCTTCAAAGGAATCACCTAATTCATAGCCATATCCCCATTAGTATTCAGAATCTGATTTCTCCTGATCTAATGGAGGTGAGGGCTCCTGAGATGACCAATGCTCATGGAAGGTGCTCTTGAGTTTTTTAGCCTGGATCCCATGGAGTCTCATTGACACACAGAAGCTTCCTCCCCTAAGAAGCCAGAAATCAACAGGGAAGTGGGCATAGACCCTGATCCCCCTTTGGGAATCGGCACTGGTCCTGGCACCAGCACTGATGCCTTACTGCCATGCAGCTGAAGGGAATTAAGCAGCAGCTGGAAGATGACATAAGGGCAGTCATCAGTGCTCTCGATGCCATGCACCAAGGATCTATAGTGTCTTCTCCAAGGCCTCATCAGCCAATGCCAGCACCAACTGGGAGGTAAGAGGGGTAGCAACATCCTCCTTGGAACTGAGAGGAGTATCTGTGATTAACACCAAGATTGCTGGAGGCTGTCAAAAGTCTTGATGACTGGAAGGATGAGATCTCTTCACTACAGGAGGGTTCTTGGCAGGTGCCAGACTGTTCTTGCTCCCAGCATCGGTGAGTGATGCAGATCTGTCTTCAGCTTCCCTTGATGCCCGGTCTCAACTCCTCGCTGGTGTCAAAAAGGCAGAACCCTGTGCCTTCAAGTGGGAAGAACTGGACAATGGCCTGTCTCAGGGTTCTCAAATCTCCACTGGTACTGAGCAATCTGACAGTCCCTCCAATGCAAATGACACTACTCCCCGACGTAGCTCCTAGGATCCTCAATGTCGATGTTTCTAATGCCAATGGATCAATCTTCTGGTGCCCAAAATGTTTTTCCGGCAGTTCCAAATAGGAGCAGCAGCCCTTCTGGGTTATAGTCGCATATTTGCAAAACCCATGGACATCATGTGATGCCCTCAGGCACAGAATATATCTATCGTGGCGATCCATGATATACATAGTTCTGTTGCACTGGGGGCACCTCTGGAACCTGGTAGACATGTTCAACTGAAAAAGAACTAAAGCAAACGATGCCGTCGCCCGCCCCCCCCCCCCCCCACCAGGAACCAATGGCAGAACCGAGACGAGAACAAAACTTTTAGAACACAAAAAAAGCTTACGTAGGGAGCTATTGGGTAAGATAATCAAGAGGCCCCCCCCCTTCAGCAAATGTTCCTGCTTCTGGAAAAAAATTCCTGAAGGCCTGGAAGCAGGAGAAGGGAGACAAAAAACTGTCTTGAGGGCTCCACAGAAAAAGAAAGGAAGATTGAAGGTCTCCTGTATGAACACATGGCATAATGGCATGCGCGGGCATACTCTATGACGCACGAAGTTCTAGAAATTTTGACATGTTTTCCAGACCAAGCTCCATTGGAAGATGTCACTCATGTATCAGGACTGTCATCCTGCTTTTCCTCACAGAAAAATATTAGATTTCTACCTACAGTCCATACAAATTACTTCTCAGTCTTTTTGGCTAAGACCTAAATGTAAGATCCGAGGTGTGAACTGAGCAGAGGCCTTCTTGGCCTTTTGGCAGAGACAGAAGTTGTCTGTGAGGAATGGAGGAGATAATGCCCTGGCATGCGACACCAGTAAGGAAAAAAAACTGTTTGGACCTTCACCAAATCAGGAAGATTAAGCCTCCTGCAGTTAAAAAGTACAGACAACAATTTAAGAAAACAGTAGATATTTTTATTTTTTAAATTTTTAATACAGTGCATTCACATTTTCACCCAAACAAAATTGTATGTGTTATACTATAAAACAGATTTTAAAAATAGTCTCAAAAGTCTATGATAATTTTAAGACTTACTGGCTAACCAAGTTCCCATTTTTGTATATTGAATTTTAAATTTTTCTGCACAATAGAATAAAATTGGAGTAAGCAGTGCTGTAATCTGCTGGCCCTTGCTCATTGACATTTTTGTGCCCCTTAGTAATCTTGTGCACAGGTTACTAAGGAGGAGGTGGGTAAATCAGGTTGGGTTTGGAATGGAGACTCCACCTCGAACAGTCATCTGTCATCAGGGCCAGACGTGTATCTGCAGTAAGGATGTGCTAGCGTCCTGGTTCGGGGACCCCGAAACCAGAATGAATTTTTCCCAAAATTTTAGGAAAAAATTCTGTTTCGGGTTAGTGCGCTCTAACGGGACTTAGTGAGCGCTAACGTTACAAAGGCCCGAACCACGGGAAATACGATATTTCCTGTAGTGGGCCAAAAATTAAGGTTCAGGCTTTACACATCCCTAGTCTGCAGTCACATGGCAGAGCAGGATAAATGTTACTGGCCTATATTTAGAAATCAGGATTCAACATTCCTTGCCTGGCAGTACACAACAGCCTCCGAGTACAGATTACACAATACTAGTAAAAGCAACTGAACATTATGAGGGGACTGTCACTTATGTTGCTTGTACAAATGTTCGACTGTCTTTGTCCCTATTCCTACTTCATAACAAAATATCTTGTATAAATCACATATGTCCTTACTGCTTCTAGAATGTGGTGCTAGTCCACTGCAGAAAGGGTAGAACACTGCTTTCAGAAAAACACTGAAGACAGGTTCACATTAACCCCGTGTACCCCTCAACAGCTTGTACTTATTTGAAATAAGCAACAAATTAAAAAAAAAAAAAAAAAAAGAGCCAGAACTCAAAAAGCTGTTCCAGAGAAGGATTTTCTTTTGTAATGCAGCTTGGCAACCTAACTTAGGTCAAACCCCTTGTACAGAAGTTTAACAGAGGGAAAAATAAAATGTTCTTCACCATGCTAAACGCATTTGTCATTCTGGGTGCATAGACTCCAAAGTAATTTATGCTTTGGAGCCAAAAATTGCAATTGAATAAATTACCAAAGCAGCTAAAAATAGTTTCTGATGTATGATTCTTCATTGTTTGCTCCTATCCCATCTACTTTTTAGTGATGGTCACTCCCATCCAATAACATACCATATTACCTTGCCCTGGCTAACATCCACCTTTCTCCTTTCCCTAAACTTCCCATGCCCATATTCTGATGCTTGTCTTCTCCGCCTCCCCCCCCCCCCCCAACTCTGTACTCTGATGCCCACAGTTCATCATACCCAAACCTACATTCTTTCATGCCATCACACCTACCCC
This sequence comes from Rhinatrema bivittatum, assembly GCF_901001135.1. Taxonomy (NCBI): domain Eukaryota; kingdom Metazoa; phylum Chordata; class Amphibia; order Gymnophiona; family Rhinatrematidae; genus Rhinatrema; species Rhinatrema bivittatum. The sequence goes on along the minus strand of NC_042622.1, from coordinate 102,228,863 downwards.
ACACCAAGCCGTGCTCCAGCACCATCTTTCCCCCTAACAGTGCTACATACTTCAGGGCCCCAAGCTTCTTGCATTATCCCATGTCCACACTCCCTGCCCCTACCTTTTCCTTTGTGTATGCTTTCTGCATTCAGCTCTCATTAGCCATAGGACCTGGGCCATGCTTTTGGATTTAGTTCTACCACAGTTATAACAGAGAGGGCAAATTTTGCAAAAGTAGTAACTTTTTGTAATACATACACATTTTTTCACACACAACTGTCTGCTGCTCATGGTCTTCATCCAATAGTTTAATATCTGTGAAAGGTTTTGCTATATGGAACAGTTCTTTAAATGTACTATTGAATAACTGTCTCATTCCCTGGAGGGCGAGATGCTGCATTTCACAGTTATCCTGTTGAGTAACACTTTCTATAAATAAACTTTTGTCTGCCAATACCATACAGGAGATGAACATTGCACAGTGCTCATTGCAAGTAATAAGACGATTAATATACTATGTTTATTTATTTTTTTTTTTTTTAAATCCATCTAATTTTATATACCTTTAAAAAATATATTTTATACACTCTACATTTATATAAAATGCCTACATTAGCAATGCATTATCGATAAGGAGACTTGGTGCATTTAAGCTTTAACATCTTTAGGTTTTCAAAGTCTTGTTAATCTATGTTGACACCCTCAAACTGTCTGTCTGCCTTGCTCTCTGAAAAAAAGTAAAGAAATTAAAGAAAAATTATGGTAGAGAATATCCACAAAATTATAAAAATAGAAGTGTGTGTGACCCGTTCTTCATAAAACAAAAAAAACTTTTTTAAATCACTTCTCCAAAAGAAGTTCAGCCTGAACAGCCAAAATGGTGCACAAATCTCTTCCAGTGTGTAATGCAAGTATCAAATTAGATGGTGATCTTAAAAAAAAAAGGGGGGGGGGGGAGAGAAGATTCCTTAATTGAACAGATAGGCTTCTATGCACAGGAGGCAAGATTGGTCATTCCCAACAAACAATTCGAACAGCCATTCATTGCAGAACACACACATACAAAACCTCTCCCACTGATTCACAAGCAATCACCAGACAAGTCCATTGAAGGAACAAAACATCTAACAGCTGGTCAGAAAAAAAGAGGTTTTTGGCAGTCTTTCAAGAATGTGCTTAAAACTGTGGCTCAAGTTTTTTTTTTAACTGAATGCTTTTGAACATGCAGCTCCTTTTTTTGAATAGGGTGGCAAAAGGGTCGAACAAAAGATTTTTGGAGTCCAGGATCAGTATTACCCATTATCACAATGCTCACTGTAACTAACCACCTAAATAAGCCTGCTGATTATGGAGGGTCCCGCTTCAGAACTTCCATGGTGAAAAATTTGCAGTCACATTAATTACTAGCAAGCTTCATTCTAGAAGTTTTCATACAACAGTTTGTTAAATCTTACAAAACTATTCTGAGTTGACAATACACTATTAGTTTTGAGGGGGAAATGAATATTGCACTTGCACTGGATGGTGTCAAACTGTAGAGCATTACTGTGCTGTGGAGATGGCCCACATGACAAACTTTGCCCTTGTTCCTCAGTCTCAGTCCTGGAAAGCTCTTAGCTTCTGCTTAGCCAACTATATCTTATCTCTTTGTAGACACTTGCACGGAAGAAAGGATATATGCTACCAAAATGCCTAACCTTATAAAACAAATGAAGAGCATCTGCTTTAGAAGCTTTAAAAAAATAAGCTTGACTCTTCTATTAATAACCTATTCAGAACTGTAGTGGTTAATTTTTAAATATGGTTTGACCCTTGAACTACAAAGCTTAATTTCTAAGAATTACAACTTGAAAGTAAAGGAATCCATATCGTTTTAAGGGGCAGGTAGATAACAAACTGAGGAACTGTAGAAAACTATTGCTTGGTCATGAATGAAGTTGTCCCATTTGCCCTATGCCAATCACAAAATCCTACCTGCATGCAAGATTTTATTTAGGGCAGCAGATGAAAGATGACAGCAATTCCTAATTGCATATCACCTTACATGTATATATATTTTTTAATTATTAACCTTTTATTCATGTACATAGAGTCAGCAGCAACATATTGCATTTGTCAAAAACAGTAAAGGTCTTAGTTGAGTATCTAGTGCAGCCAGTTTTGGGCAAGAGTTCCAATATAGAGAATGGCAGACTTTACTTTTACTTCCTTACCATGTATCCTATATAGGTTTCCTGAAGTCTACACTTCTGCCATGTAAATAAATTCAGTTCACACGGAAGACTTTCCTAATTCAACTCTAACTGCTGTGGATATTTTACTGCCTCTCAACACAATGGTACCTCAAATCAAGGTGAAAGGCTTACATTGTATTGATATCAATTTAATAGGTTGCCTTCAGTGTAATTTCTTCAACCATTAGAGTCCCAATACTTTTTTTGAAAGCAATTATAAAGATTTATGCTATTAGAAATCTCAGCTAAAGATTTTGCTTTAAAAAAAAAAGTGCATTCAGAACAGAAGTTAATCTTTTGACTTAATTATTTCTAATTGAGTACAGCTGATGTTGCCCTCTTGGGGTGTTGTCCGAATCATTGTCTGGCATTTCATCTTCGGAAAAGCTGATGTGTAAGCAAGTTTCATTGGCCACAGATGAAAATGGAAGCGTATTGTCACTGGCAGATTCTGTTTGCTCTAAGCCTTTAACTGGGCTTTCACTGTTACCAAAACTAGATCCAGAAGAGAACGGCCCTTGCAAATTATCATAGCTGCCAGTCATGGAATAAAAAATTCCTTTCAATTCAGAAATATCATTGCTGAATGACAAACGAGCTGGTGGTTTGACAGGGGAGATGTCTGTATTTTCAAGACTAGAGACCTGGGATATTTCTGTTGCTGATCCCCTAGTTTTGGATTCAAACTCTGAGGCAGAAAGTGAGCAGGAAGTAATGTTAGTAAAGCTGGTAAGGTGGAGGTTTGAAAGGGTAGTGATACTTCCATTCTTCATTGACCTCGATTCTTCCTCCTGTTCTGAAGAGATCTTGGGTGGTCTTTTTCTGAAGATTGGTGGAGGAGGGTTTAGTTTCGGGATAGCTTGCTGCAATCTTGGAAACAAAATTAAAAATATTAAAGCAAGAACACGGCAATCTAGCTTTACCCTAACAGCTTTCACAAGATAACATGGAGACAGAAGCTTATCTTCAAATGCACAATCTAAGAACCTTTTTAGTGTATTTATTTGTTACATCATTGAGGAACAGTTATCCAACCATTGGGCACTCTTCAAATAATCTTCAGACAACAGCAAAAACCAAATGGGAAGTCATGCTATGCAGAATATGAACATGGTGTCTGCAGAGGGGATGTAAGATTTATGCACATTGTCTCCCGTGCTGTGTTCCATATATTTAATTGTGTTATACTGAAGGAGTGTTAGAGGCACCAAGTACTATAGATATTCTTCCGGTAGCCAAGAGTCTAAGCTGGTCATCTTGCTGCTCTAGTCCCTGTTGACCTGAGAAATAGTTCTTCACACAATTTCCTCAACTCAGCCCCCATGTATAAGTAAGGCTACAGAACCACAGGATGAAAAGGTTTATGAGGGAATATGTCACTGCAAAATTGAGTTGCGGTAATGGTTTGATGCCTGTAGGTTCTGTCACCAATAAAGGAAAGAAAGATGCCAGCCTCCATAAGTGCAATGCAAAAACTGTTTGATGAAGTTTATAACACGTCCATGATAAAGTTTTTGCAGAATGTTTTCCATTTAAATGTATTTAAAAAATGACCATGTCTTTTCCAAAATGCATAATATAAGTGCTCTTTTTGTTCTCCAACTGTTATATAAACTGTGTGCTAACTCATATACATTGTTTTACAATTGAAAGGATACTCATTCTCCATGAATTAGCTAACCATTGATGGATTGGGTACACTATAGGATTTTAAGAGAATCCTGAAGGTAACAAGTCTGAAATTGTGTGTTCTACTTGATTACTAAGTACATCAAACTTTAGAAAACCTCTTGAAATAATTATCTAATCTGCCAATTGCTAGCTCAAGTTAGTTCTTCTAGTGAAGGTTTGTAAAGATATTCTTTTACTCTATCAAGGTTTGATTTGTTTGCTAGGGAACCAAGAGCTTGATCCTTAGTACATGTTGCTTCCATATTTGATTTTGTCACACAGATTAGTCATCTCTGTTCTTGACAGCATTATAAACACAATTGTGAAAATGCATTATGCTACAAAACCTTCCTTGTAAAAAAGAATTTAACTCAACTAGTCTGCACTCTGTAGTTAGGCTATCGAACTAGTGGTGATGAGACTTACTATCAGAATGGCCATTCTACATACTTGTGATATCACATTATTCTCAAAATCCCTGGTTTCACATGCACTACTACAATAATGTTCCATGGTCAACCATAACACAGCCAAGAATTTTACTAGGTTTTTTTTTTAAACAAATTGCCTTTACTAATTTACTTGACCTTGAGGCACCTTCACCTCAGACTGCAAGGAGAGGCTCATTTTCCATTTCAAGTAAAATAATCATAGCTACAAATGCTTCTTTACAAGTGTTATAGTTTAGTACAGTAATGTTCTCTCTGGAAAGCAGCTCTCTCTTCTAAAGTAGAGAGAATGAAGTCTTTCTGGCCACATAAGACAACACCAAACATATTGAAATTAAAACTGCCTATCCAGATTTAGATACCTGTAATTCTAGTATGGTTTGGAACAACTGTCTTAATTCTTATTTGTCATATCAAATTCCTTTTGCTACTTGCTGCTCTTCCCATTTTTACAGGGATCTTTCTTGTTCACTATGATTAATGTTATAATGTCCTATGCAGATACATGTTTGACAGCATAAAACAGCTGGTTGAGTTAATATATAAATGGAGCCCATACAGTTTTTAGGGTTTGTACAACTTCATACCAACTTACTGGGGCCACAGTCAAAGTAGAACAGTGATGGGATATAGCTGTTGAGAACCCACAGCAATGAACTGTTTATTTTTATCATTTTATATCTATAAACAAGCAAGAGATTTGACCAGGTACCTACCTTTCATCTTCTATTCGGATACTCAAATCATCCAACTTCACTCTGTCTGTTCCATTATTTGAAATGTTTTTGGCAACATCAGAACCCTCCACCTTCCTGATGAGCCCACTGGGTTCATCTGAGACCAGCTGGAGATCTTTGCTCTTCTCTATGTTGGTGCAGCCATGGCCTTTGTCCATATTAATGAGACTTGGATAGGAATCAGCAGCAGTGACCCCACACAGTAAGCCAGTATCAGAGTTGGCTAGGACGCTGGATGGCGTGGAGGTGGCAGGAAGGTTTATTTCCAGGCTGTATAGGTTCTTCAGGTTAAGTGACAGAGACTGAGCAATTGTCAAATTTTGTGAAAACTTCTTTTCAGCTAGAAAGCCAGAAGGAGAATTCAACTTAAGACAAATATTTTAAAAAATGTAGTAAAAATAATGTATTAAAACTTGTCATTTGCTCACATTTCATTTATTGCTTACATATTTATTATTATTTTTTATTTAAAAGTTTTTATATACCGTCATTAAGTTATTTACCATCATAACTGTTTACAATAGGGCACATGTCAAAGAAAATATAAATCATAAATTACATAAATAGTGCCATTATTATTCGGTAACAAAACATTATGAATAATATGGTTTATGATGAGGAATTTACATTGTATGTTTATTGCAATTCAACCTGTTGGTTTGACTTATAAGAGGGGGAAACTAATTTCCAGTAGTATCTGGAAACTGTGCGCTAGGTGCTCTGTCCGCTTCCTTATTTGAACCATGAAACCAGGTTCAAAATCCTGCTCAATGAGCAGCACATTTAAAAATACAATCCTATAATCTGCATATATTTCATTTTATTCCAGCTAGAACCACGGTGCTCATATTTGTAAACCTGCAAAATACCTGGCCACAAGACTGAATTTTGAGCTTTGCATTGTTTAATTATTCTTCAAACAATTGATTCAATGGTACAACCACAGAGATGGGAAGTTAGAAAGCCATCGGATTTGAATTCAATCTTTGCCACACTCTCTATGACCTTGAGCATAAAATGCATGAATTACCAGGGATGAATCCACCCTAGCTTGTATCACACTATGCTGGATTCTAGCTATTCCCTATGGTAAAGGGGATTCTGTTTTCATGGCTGGACTTAGAAAAGAATCAGAATCGGCTGAAATGAGTGACTTTGGAGCATAGGAGAAATGACTACATCTGCTTTATGATGTATTGTACTTTTCATCTAGAGTGAAAGAAATGAGGCAGCGTGACAGAGCACTTTATATAGTTTAGCAGCAATGTTCACTTTACACCGGGGAAGGGGGAAGAGCAGTAGGGATGTTGCATTTTCAAATTTCTGCTCCCACAGCAAAATGTGTGTGTAGAATGGCCATTCTTTTTCTCTTGCGTCTTCTGGGAGATCCGTGCTAACCAGCAGTTCTAGGTTATTCATTGTATTTAGGGAAAAAAGACATGTTTTGCTGAAACACTCAAAGTACATAATTAAGAGCACACAGCATGGCTCTTCCACATCTCATTTTAAATCTATTTTAAGCATTTGCAGTTTTTCTTTAATGACTTTACTTTGAAGTGCCGTGCATTAGTTTTTATCCCTGATGTAATGAAGTGATTAACTGTAAAATGTTACAAGAATGAAGTTGTGAAGCTGCTATACACAAAATAGATAGATTAACACAACATGAATTGACAATAGGTCCATTACATTTCACAGCTGAGCTGTGTGTGTGTGTGGATCCTCCGTCATTTCTTGACAGTCTGAGTGAACAGCAATGTTGCTTTCAAAGCTGAACCTACCTTCTTTAAATGCCCTTTTTTTCCCCCCACTTAAACATGAATGCAGACTGGAAAGTGATATTGGTTCCCCAGTTATATGTAACAGAGCAAATGGATTGGTGGGTTTTGAAATGAAAAAATTCTACACATTAAGGTAAAAAACTGATTAGTAGACAGAAAAAATTATATTAAAAAACACAGCATCCCACAGACGTTAGATGTATGGAAGACAGAACATTTTTAATCTCAATTTTGAGGGCACGTCTGATTCAGCTGGAGAGTGGTTCCTTCATAGGCAAGTTTCTTAGCATATGGATAGGTAGATCCAGAACAAGTGGGTTATGCACCTCTACCAGCAGATGGAGGCGGGGCAAAGCTGACATCACGGTATATATACCCCTGCAGTGACTTCAGCCTGCCAGTATTCTCCATCTCCAGCAGATGGTGGATGTGCATCTCCCTACTGGGGATTGCTTAAAAAAAAACCACACATTTTTTTTTCCAAAGGAGACGAGAAGGAGATTTATTCACTCCGCTCTCCTGTGATGACACCTTATGGTCCCTCCCCTCAGTTGAGAGTTCCTGAGGTGATATTTTTGGATCCCACCCTCAGGTGAATGCCTTGGTCAGGTAACTGGTTTTTGAGCCAGCGTGGGCTTAGTTATATAAAAAAAACCAAAAAACCCACAACTGAAAGGCAAGCAGATGCAGGAAGCAGAGCGCAGCAGTGAAGGTCCTTGCCCTTTCCCCCCACAGAGACAGACCTTGTACTCAGTCAGGATGGGCTGAGCTCGGGTAAAGAGTAATTTAAAAAAAAAAAAAAAAGAAAGAGAAGGGTTCGGTAGGTATTGCTCATATTTGGGCATCCCAGCTTGGTGTTCCCTCTGACGTGTGTCAGCACTGTTTGGAGGCTCAAGGAGAATTGCCTCCATCTGATTTTACTAAGCCCAGTTCTTTACAGCCTAATGCGGGAATAGAAAGAGCTGCCAGAGGTGTTTCCTGATTTTGGTGCTTCCCTAATTGGTTCATCAGTGGAGGGAAGGTAGTTCAGGGGGTGCAGGTCCCATGCCCCCTGGTTTTGGAATGGATCCCCTCTGCCTTTTCTTGGGTAGAACGTTTAAGGACTGCAGTCCTTTCTTCAGGCACAGTCCTTGGCCCCAGTCAATTCATAACAGGTCAGGATTGCAGGCTGTGGATTCCCACACACCTGGTGCTGCGGGTGTCAGACTACACCTAGATCTGCTGTGGGTCTCCCTGATAAGGACCCAGATGGCACAGATGATGAAGCCAATCTTTACTCCCTGGAGGATGGGGAAATTCCTCAAGGAATGGAGCTTTATAGAACTATGTTACCTTTCTTTCCTAGAGATGAGTTACCAGCTCTGATTTCCCAGACACTGAAGATGCTGGAAGTACCAGGGGCTGAATCCATGTCTGAGCCAAAGAAAGAAGGTTGATTTCTTTGTGTAAAGCCTCTTGTTTCCCTATTATGGAGGATATTAAAGAGACTAAGACCCCTATTATATTTCCATGACTTCAGATATGTTCTACAAACAATAATATTCTCGAAAATAGATTATTGTAACTCTTTATTGCTTGGTCTACCCGCTAACACTTTGAAACCTCTACAATTATTACAAAATGCCACTGCGAGGATTCTAACCAAATCCAACAAAAGGGAACATATTACACCCATCTTAAAGAACCTTCACTGGCTCCCCATCAATCAGAGAATCTTCTATAAAACCATAACAATAATCCACAAAGTCATCAAAAACTCTTCTCCAATTGAACTCACCATCCCTTTACAACTTCACACCTCTTCCCGTCCAACGAGGCTAGCCCAGAGAGGCACGCTTAAGGCCCATCCGCTCAAAACTTCTCTTAGTAAAAGAGCTCTTTCCACCGCTGGACCTAAACTCTGGAACTCTCTCCCTCCTGACCTGAGATTGGAACAATCGACTCCCACCTTTAAAAAGAGACTCAAGACTTGGTTGTTTAATCAAGCATTCTCCTAATCCCAATAACTATTCTGATCTTTTCAATATTCGACCTCAGGCCCGACTCATTCAATTCCGAACATATATTCTCCTAAATTATTTTGTTATTTAAATTGTACTCTCCTTGCTCCGTTGAAGTTATTTATTGTTCTCATTAAGTTATTTTATTTTATTTTTCCAAGTTAAATCTTCCCTGTTCTCTGTAAGACATTATTCTACATTCTGTCAATTTTATTGTTACAATGTAAACCGAATTGATTAGTAACTTTGTTGCTAGAACTTCGGTATATAAAACTGTTAAATAAATAAATAAAAATATTCAAGAATTGATTGATCTTGAATGGGGCACTCTGGAAGCTAGCTTTAAAGCGAGACAAGCCTTGGAAGGGCTGAACCCCTTGGATCCAGCTGCAAGAGAACAATTGTGCTTTCCAAAGGTGGATGCGCTTGTGTGCTGCTACCAAGTGGACGACTATCCCCATAGAAGGGGGAGCGATCTTGAAGGATGCACAGGATAGGAGAATTGAGGCTATCCTGAAGCAGGCTTTTAATGCAATAGCAATGAATTTGCATATAGCTTCTTGTTGTTCCTTGGTTGTTCGCTCTTATTTAATTCTCTCTCAGGTGGTCAACGAATCTAGTGTCAATTTTAGAGCAGTGGTGCGATTTGGTCTGCACTTTGGTCAGAAGGATGGGCTTTGGTAATAGTGGCCAGGCATCAGCTATGGTTGAGAAATTGGTCGGCAGATACAACCTCGAAATCTAATCTTAAGAAGTTGTCCTTTAAAGGCTCGCTCTTGTTTGGGAGCGAGCTGCAGAAAATGGGCAATAAGTGGGGCGAGTCCCAGGCTCCTCTATTACCAGAGGATAAGAAACAGGCACCAAGCTCCTCCAGCATGAGAGGTTGTACTAGGGGGTTCAGATGTTTTCAATCCTACAGAGGAGCAGCTTTTTAGATGGCTCAACCTTTGGGTAGGTCTCAGTCCTTTCGTCCAGGGCAGCCCAGATGGGGTACAGGCTCTGGTAGTGGATAATACTTTAAAATTGTCGGCTCAGTGTGCTGCAGCAGTCAAAAAAGCAAACAGAATGTTAGGAATTATTAGGAAGGGAATGGTTAATAAAACGGAAAATGTCATAATGCCTCTATCGCTCCATGGTGAGACCGCACCTGGAATACTGTGTACAATTCTGGTTGCCGCATCTCAAAAAAGTTATAGTTGCGATGGAGAAAGTACAGAAAAGGGTGATCAAAATGATGAAGGGGATGGAACAGCTCCTCAATAAGGACAGGCTAAAGTGATTAGGGCTGTTCATCTTGGAGAAGATATGGCTGAGGGGGGATATGATAGAGGTCTTTAAAATCATGAGAGGTCTAGAATGAATATGCGAATCGGTAATTTACCTTTTTGGATAATAGAAGGACTAGGGGGCACTCCATGAAGTTAGCATGTAGCACATTTAAAACTAATCGGAGAAAGTTTTTTCACTAAACGCAAAATTAAGCTCTGGAATTTGTTGCTAGAGGATGTGGTTAGTGCAGTTAGTGTAGCTGGCTTTAAAAACATTTTGGATAAGTTCTCGGAAAAGTTCATTAACTGCTATTAATCAAGATGACAAAGAATAGCCACTGCTATTACTGTCATCAGTAGCATGGGATACACTTAGTGTTTGGGTACTTTGCATGTACTTATAGCCTAGATTGGCCACTGTGGAAACAGGATGCTGGGCTTGATGGACTCTCGGTCTGACCCAGTATGGCAATTTCTTATGTTCTCGGATTGATGGCGGCAACCCTATAGGTGATGCCGTAGGCGAGAGTGCATATGCGGCCTCTTCAGCCCACAATCTCAGAACTATTCTATTTGGCTCCACTTACCAATGGAGATCTGCATACACCTGCAGTAGTGGTTGCAAGCAGATCATCTAAGAAAGAGGGTTTCCCTAAGGTCACTGGACTGGCTAGTACTCATGACAGATGCGAGCCTCCAGGGTTGGGGAGCTCACTGTCAGGAACTGACAGTGCAAGGACACTGAGTACAGAAGTGTCTCTTTGGAGTCTCAAGCGGCTGGAAGCCTGTGCCGTCCGGTTGGCATGCTTGTGATTTGGCAACCGATTGCAGGGTTGAGCGGTTCGGATAATGTTGGACAATGCGACAACAGTGGCTTACATCAATTGCCAGGGAGGAACCAAGAGCCAGCAAGTGTTGCAGGAAATAGCCCTACTTATGGAATGGCTAGAAGTGCATCTTCAGGAGATTTCAGCCTCACATTTATGGGAAAAGACAATGAGCTGACTTTCTTAGTAGACAGAGTCTGGATCCAGGAGAAGAGAAATTGTCAAAGGAGGTGTTTCAGCTCATAGTGGATCACTGGGGCCTCCCATTTCTGGACCTGCTGGTGATCTCTTGCATTGCAAAAGTTCTTCGCTTCTTCAGTCGCAGGAGAGATCAAAAGTCATTGGACATAGATGCCCTTGTGCCTTGTGGCAATTTGTTTGATGCGTAGGGTTTCCGAACTGTAGGCCTTGCCATGAGCCCCTTCTATGGGTGACTCCGGGGGCGATACAGCTGCGTACTTGATCCTTCCTTTTTGCCAAAAGTGGTCTTGGCTTTTCAGTTGAATCAGTCAACTTCCCTGTGGAAGAATATCGCCTGCTATGGGCCTTGGATGTCAAGAGGCATATCTTGAGGTATTTGGAGGTTTCTAAACCTCTCAGGAAGATGGACCGGCGGTTTGTACTCCACATGGTGGGAGTAAACAGGGCAAGCCGGCGTCACAGGCTACAATAGCCTGCTAGATTAAGGAGGTAGTCACAACTGAGTATGTGGATGCTGAGCAGCCATTGCCTAGCCAGGTTAGGGCCGATTCCACTAGGGCTCAGGCTGTGTCATGGGCGGAAGTTAGACTGTCTCTTGTTGACATTTACTGAGCTGCAACGTGGTCCTCCTTACACACCTTTTCCAGGCATTAACTGCCTAGGTGTGCATACCTGGAGGGACACAACCTTTGCGTGTGTGGTGTTGATCGGACTGTGGACAGCCCCCTACCCTGTTTGGGAATAGCTCTGCAACATCTCACTGATTCTCAGTTTACCTGTTAGTAATTTCTCCTTTCTTAGTATACGATTTACTTCATAATATCCTTTTCTTTAATAAGCACAGTTGGATCCACATTCCTTGGCCCCTTGGCTGCTGGATGGTTGTGCTATTGTCTCCTATGTGGCTGCATATTCCACGGGGTTACTGGTGTTACTCCAGTCCCTAGCTAGTGTTAATATACTCTTTGTCTAAGGCTCAGTGTTTTTCTTGTTGGCTGAGTGCTGGAATGGTTATCCATTAATAATCAAGTTTTGTTAGTTTGTCCACAGTTGGCTTTTGCACAAAATACTGGTGGGCTGATGTCATTGCAGGATATATATACACCATGATGTCAGCTTTGCTCCATCTCCATCTGTGACTACCTCCTTAATTTAGCAGTACATAACCTACATGTTCTGGATCCACCTGTCCTTAGAGAAAAGGAAATCAGGTAAGTAATTTCTCCTTTTTGAACCCGTGCTTTAAGTATTCATCTTCTCCAATTGTGGGGAGTCATTTACCAGTTGTTAATACCTCAATATGACAGCACTGAAAATCTTTATCACAGACAAGACCATTAACTGGGGCTGTGCCCCACACACTAGATTTAGCAGATGCCTCACCTGTCTGTCGACTCTCTACCTTTACTTCCAGCTCCTTTAATTGTTTCACCAGCAGGGAAATGTGTTGCAGCAGGTCTCTGTTGGTGAGGAGCAGCTGGCGGACCCTTGCCTGAGCCTCGATGCGGGCAGCTGTTTCTGCAGTCAGCTGATCTTTTAGGAGCTGCACCTGTACAGAAACATCACACTTTTAAAATTCCAAAAATGCATATGAAAGGTTTCAACTTTTATGAGGTTGATGCTAGCTTTAAAGAGGCAAATGCAGCCACAGATTACATAAAGGCTGTCTAATGAACACAAGTACATAGCTTTCTTCACATTCCGTCTGTGCTTTGTCATTAAATGACAGCATTGATCCTTCTCATCTTTGGAGGGCAACAGATTTTTTCTTCTTCTCTTAATACTGTCTTTCTATATTTTTGTGGAACATATTAGGATACTAACTACTGTAAATCTAGCTGTCCAAGCTAAATAAAAAGAAAAAAAATAGGGCTCTAAACCCCAAGATGTTTCCATTTTTCTGATCATCAAATTAAAGTACACTGGGATTCAGTTCATATAAAATGCACTACATAAGATATAACTGATTATTCCCTTTCTGCTATTACCAGTAATTTTCACATGTAAGCAACTTGATAATTTTTGTGTTTGTGATAAAAACATGGACCAAGGTACATTTAGCCCTATTCACATTCTACTGGGGCAATTTTGAGACTTGTTTTGGACTTGCCAACTCATTTTCAAAAGGAAACTCCCCATAGTTTCCCTTTGAAAATTGGGGCTGGAAGGGGAATTTGGATAACTTTCCAGCTGCTTTGAAACAGGTAGAAAGTATATAGAGATTTCAAAATGAAAACTGCCATGTGCTTTCCCTCACCCAACCGATCTCAGTCCCTTTTTACCTGTACTGGAGGAAAACTATGTTCATATAAGCTTTTGTGTAAAAAGTTTTGAAAATTATTCTCCCCATACATACTCTGAATATTGCTATTGGATGACACCTGACATATAGGGGAAAAACCCATTGTTCTGTATTTTTTTTCAGGTTCCTTGCCTATTCAGGTTAATTGCCTATTTTTCATAATACTCTAACATGACTGCTGTGATATAACAGCTGCAAAAACATAAGAGCTAACATCAGGCATGGAAATGGTTTTTATGGGAGAGTTAGTGTGTATAGCAGTGAATGATGAGACTTAACTGGCATCTCAGAGACATGGTGGAAAGAGGATAACCAATGGGACAGTGCTATACCAGGGTACAAATTATATCGCAGTGACAGAGGAACATCTTAGTGGCAGAGTGGTGCTTTATGTCCGGGATGGCATAGAGTCCAACATGATAAAGATCCTGCAAGAGACTAAATGCATAATTTAATCTTTATGGGTAGAAATCCCTTGTGTGTTGGGGAAGAATATAGTGATAGGAGTATACAACCATCCACCTGGCCAAAATGATGAGACAGACAGTGAAATGTTAAGAGAAATTAGGGAAGTTAACCAAATTGGTAGTGCAGTAATAATGGGAGATTTCAATTGTTCCAATATTGACTGGGTAAGTGAAACATCAGGACATGCTAGAGAGAGAAAGTTCCTGGATGGAATAAATGACAAATTTATGGAGCACTTTGTTCAGGAACAGACAAGAGAGGCAACAATTTTAGATTTAATTATAAGTGAAGCACAGGATTTGGTGAGAAAATTAATGGTGGTGGGGCTGCTTGGCAACAGTGATCATAATACAACCAAATCTGAATTAATGACTGGAATGGAGACAATAAGGAAACCCAAAGCTCTAGCACCAAACTTTCAAAGGGAAACAGATAAAATAGCTTAAAAAACACAACCTGAAATGTGCATACATATATTAAGAGAGGGTAACAGGTGTGGTTGGTTATTGTTAAAAAAATCTCATAGAAGTGCAGTCCAGATGTATTCTATGCATTAAGACAGCTGGAAGGAAGGTCAAATGATTGCCAGCATAACTAAAATGTGAGATGAAAGAGGCTATTTTAGCCAAAAGATCTTCATTCAAAAATTAGAAGAAGGATCCATGAGAAGAAAATAGGATAAAGCATAAGTGTTGGCAAGTTTAATGTAAGATGTTGATAAGACAGGCTAAGATAGAATTTGAAAAGAAGTTGGCCATAGAGGCAAAAACTCAAAAACTTTAAAAATATATCTGAAGCAGAAAGCCTGTGAATCATTAAATGATCGAGAAGTGGGGGGGGGGGGGGGGGTGACGTGATGCATTGTAAGGGAAGTCGTGATTTCCCTTCGCATCGCTGGCCCTCCCTAATCCAGCTGCATCCACAGGCCAAATCGCAGCATTTTGTCTTGGGAACTCTCAAGGGGACTAGTTCTAGTGAAGCTGCACCTCACAGTAAGCTCATGGTATCCCGCTTGACTAAAAAAGAAAAGAGAAGGAATGGCCGCGAGCCCCGGAAGTGGCGTCCAACATGGCAACGGACCGTCCGGCACTACAGACTACGGCGGCGATCGCGGAAATTAAAGCGGCGATCTCTGAATTGTTGGGCCCCGAATTAAAAGTAATCTCGGCGAAACTTACCGAGCTCAACGAGGCCGTTGCAGGCTTTGAGACCCGATTCTTGGATCTTGAACAGCGCGTGTCCGATTTACAAGATGGCTGCCAGGTCTCCCAGGACGATATCACAGCGATCAAAGCTACATTAGAGAAACACACGGAGCATTTAGAGGACCTTGAAAATAGATTGCGGAGGTCTAACCTCCGATTTTTGGGGCTCCTGGAGACTCTGGCTGAATAGGACCTGCTGTCCTTTTTAGAAGGTTGGTTGCAGCAGGAACTGGGTATCTCACGTGTGCATGGTCCCCTTCATATCGAGCGGGCACACCATCTTGGCCCAAAGCGTGACAGACTGCTGGCCACGAGTTGTCATTGCGAAAATATTCAATTTCGCTCACAAAAGTGAGATATTGCAAGCAACTCGAGCTTGGCAGCCTTACAATAATGAAAATAAAAAAAATTTTAGTCTTCCAGGACTTTTCCGTGAACCTGGCAGCCAAACGGCGCATCATGGCTCCGTTCTGTAATAAGCTAATTGAGTCAGGGCTTCGCGCCTCTCTGGTCTATCCTGCACGGATCCGGGTTACTACACAGGGCGGAGGCAGTTAAGAACTTTATGCGCACCTCGTCTCCTCCTGCATCGCGGAGTCCCCAGGCTGCGAGCGACGACCCGGCCTAATGGAGTCGGCGGGCTGGGTAACTGGATGCTGCCTGGCTTCACACTGTTTCAGCAAAGGGGAAGCAAATTGGCTTTGCGCTGTTTTTTACGTCTCA
This sequence comes from Rhinatrema bivittatum, assembly GCF_901001135.1. Taxonomy (NCBI): domain Eukaryota; kingdom Metazoa; phylum Chordata; class Amphibia; order Gymnophiona; family Rhinatrematidae; genus Rhinatrema; species Rhinatrema bivittatum. Next base: position 102,213,015 of record NC_042622.1, on the reverse strand, counting down.
GTTACAGCCTAGACAGCGGGGAGAGCCCTAATGAAGCAGCCTAATGTTATAGCCAGAGCAGAGGAGATGTGTTCCCTGGTGCTCAGCCTGTTAAAGGTTTTGCTCAACTGTTGTGGCCTTCTATTATGCCTTTTGAAAAGTTCCTATTACTTATCTTTCATACTTACTGTGTTTACTGTTCATTTGACTTTTTATTGATAACTTCTTATTGTGGATGGGGCTGGGAAGGGGGGGAGCGCATCTGTGTGCGGTTTGTGACCCTTATGTGGTTAATTGAGAGAGTGGGATGGGGGTTTTTACAGTGTTTTGGCTTCATTCCATGCTGTGTGGGCAGTCAGAGGTTTGGTTCAACACCTGTGTTACACTTTCACATGGGAGCCTCTGCTGGGAGGGCTCCCATGTGAAAGTGTAACACAGCGAAATACATTTGCTGGGTAAGCTACACCCTGGTAGAATAACTTGCTTCTAGTATCGGTACTAGAGTCTTATCCTGGAATGTTTGCGGAATAAATTCCCCCATTAAGAGATCCAAAATTCTCAGTCACCTAAAAAAGAAACAAGTTGATATCGCTCTTCTACAAGAGACCCATCTAACGGACAGTGAGCACATGAAACTATGTAGGGGCTGGGTAGGAGATGTATATTATGCCTCAGGTTCATCGAAAGCCACCGGGGTGGCGATCTTATTTAATAAACAGTTGCCCTTTCAGGTCCTAAAGGAGGTTAAAGATCCTCAAGGGTGCTTTCTCCTTTTAGTTACTCAGATATATAATCGCCAAATGGTGTTCTATAACATGTATGCTCCTAATACTTATACTCCCCACTTTCTTCCGTGACCTTCACTGTCTGCTACTTCCCTATCTCGATGACTTAATTATCCTGGGGGGTGATTTCAATGCCATCAGGGACCTGGAATTGGAGAAATCTAAAGCCATCTCTAGAGATGTTGGGGCCAGTAGGGGACTGCAGCAGCTAGAGTGCTCCTTATATTTGGTAGATGCCTGGAGTGCGCTCCATTCTACTGAGCGGGATTTCATGCATCTATCTCGAGCACACGACACGTCTAGACTACCTGTTTCTGAGTGCCCATCAGTTTGCGCAACTTGGTGATGCCTGCATAGGGGAGGTACTTTTATCAGATCAAGCTCCCATATGGCTGGATTTGCAGCTTTCCTCCAGTCCAGACATTAAACGCTTATGGAGATACCCCTACGTTTTGGCGAATGATCCCCAGTTCCAGACTTACTTACGCTCCCCAATGGAAAAATTATGCAAGCCTTAATGAGGAGCATGTGAACAATCCAGTACTTTTTTGGTACATGGCAAAGGTGGTATGAGGTGATATAATTTCCTACGTGGTGCACAGACGCAAAACCTTAGATCAGCGACTTCTTGCCTTAAGCAGTCAACTGAAGGAAGCTAGGGGCTGGCTGGCCCGTACAAATCTTCCCGCAGACAGAGACATTTACAGAACACTACAAGGAGCTGCTTAACTCCCTGCTTCACCAGAGGGCTAAAAAGAGTCTTCTTTATTACCAGTTTCACCTGCAATTTGGTAATAAATCTGGGAAGCTCTTGAATAACCTACTTAAAACATGTCACGCCTGACATATTACAGCCATTCGGTCATCTTGGGGGGGGGGGGGGACATTATTACAGAAGCCAAGGGGATCCTCTCTCAGTTTCGCCACTTTTTCTCAACGCTCTACACATCAGAGGGCTAGGAACAAGCGGCTTGTGATCGATTCCGTGCTAAATTTACTTTGCCTAGTCTTACTGCAACTCAGAAGGAATGGCTCAATAGGCCCCTGGGAGTCGATGAGGTGCAACTAGCTATTAAGTGGGCGAAACGATTTAAGGTCCCTGGTCCAGACGGTTACACCGCAAAGTTTTATAAATGCCTGCTTGATTTGGTGGGACCGGTGTTAACACGTGTCTTTTCAGATTTAATTGCAGTAGGAGAATGTCCCGTTCATGTTAACTTGGCCCATGTCACCCTCATTGCCAAACTGGGAAAGGAGGCCCATTCTCTGGCCTCTAATTGGCCGATTTCTCTTCTCAACGCTGATCAGAAACTTATGGCAAAGATTCTGGCGAATCGCCTGGCAGAGGTGATCCCTTCCTTGATTGGCCGTGGTCAAGTGGGCTTTGTTCGCAAGCGATATGCGCTTGCTAATATTCGGAAGCTTTTGGCAGCTATGGAAATGAGTCAGCAAATGGATTGGCCATGCCTTTTGATCAGCTTTGATGCGGAGAAAGCATTTGACAGGGTAGAGTGGCGCTATCTATTCCATATGTTGCGGGTGATGGGATTCGAAGGTATGTTTTATGATGCAATCCTACTTTTGTTTAGAGACCCTACTGCGTAATCATAGCCAATAGGTCACAGTCTGAGGTGGTTCCAATCTCCCGTGGTACACGGCAGGGGTGCCTGCTATCACCTGTTTCTCTTGCAGCTAGAACCACTCCTTTTATCTATTTTACATACCCCTGCAGTAAGAGGTATCCGGTTGCAATCAAAAGTGTTTAAATATGCGGCTTTCGCCGATATGGTATTTCTGGCGGAACCACACCACTTGCTTCCACCCCTCATGCAATTGCTCTGGAGTTTGTCCAGTTTGCGGGCTTATGACTTAATTTTGCCAAATCGGAAGCCCTAGCCTTTCCAGACACTCTTGGAGAGCGTTGGCCCGGAACCTTCCTGTTGCAGTGGGCAGAAGGCTCCTTTCAATATCTTGGGATTATTATTCCAAATTCACCCAGTCATCTGTATAATCTAAGTGTTCAGTAGAAAAAAAACTTTGCACCTGGAGGGGATTGCCTCTTTCCCTGGGAGGCAGGGTCAATTTATTTAAGATGCTGTTACTGCCTAAATGGCTATATTTACTTCAAAATTTGCCACTCTCTCTCCGCCGTATAGACTTAACATTGGCTAAGGAACTACGTTGTTTCTTTTGGAGAGGCGGAAAACCCAGAATTTCACTGGCGGGGCTTCGAGAATGGCAGGGGGAGGGTAGATGGGGTGTCCTGGATTTAAGACTGTACAATTTGGCTGGGAACCTTCGCATACTTAGGGATTGGATAGTGGGACAGTCTAATTATGTACACATCTCTGTGGAGCAGGCCCTAGTTGCCCCTCTGGCATTAACATATATTATGCAAGCTCCCTCCACTGCTCTCCCATCGTTTTTAATTCAGTCTCCCTCGATAAGACCCTTCGCCTTGCTTGGTGGGCTGTGACCAAATTACTGCAGATACCCAAGAAAGAGATCTAGGTGTCATAGTGGATAACACATTGAAATCGTCGGTTCAGTGTGCTGCGGCAGTCAAAAAAGCAAACAATGTTGGGAATTATTAGAAAGGGAATGGTGAATAAAACGGAAAATGTCATAATGCCTCTGTATCGCTCCATGGTGAGACCGCACCTTGAATACTGTGTACAATTCTGGTTGCCGCATCTCAAAAAAGATATAATTGCGATGGAGAAGGTACAGAGAAGGGCTACCAAAATGATAAGGGGAATGGAACTGCTCCCCCTATGAGGAAAGACTAAAGGGGTTAGGACTTTTCAGCTTGGAGAAGAGACGACTGAGGGGGGATATGATAGAGGTGTTTAAAATCACGAGAGGTCTAGAACGGGTAGATGTGAATCTGTTATTTACTCTTTCGGATAGTAGAAAGACTAGGGGGGCACTCCATGAAGTTAGCATGGGGCACATTTAAAACTAATCGAAGAAAGTTCTTTCACTCAACGCACAATTAAACTCTGGAATTTGTTGCCAGAGGATGTGGTTAGTGCAGTTAGTATAGCTGTTTAAAAAAGGATTGGATAAGTTCTTGGAGAAGTCCATTACCTGCTATTAAGTTCACTTAGAGAATAGCCACTGCCATTAGCAATGGTAACATGGAATAGACTTAGTTTTTGGGTACTTGCCAGGTTCTTGTGGCCTGGATTGGCCACTGTTGGAAGCAGGATGCTGGGCTTGATGGACCTTTGGTCTGACCCAGTATGGCATTTTCTTATTTATTTATTTATTTAACATTTTTCTATACCGAACTTCATGACAAGCTTCATATCAGGCCGGTTTACATCAAACTTAGGGATTAACTGAACATAACCATATAACAGGAAGGCCGAAGCGCAGGTACAAATAACAGGGAGAATGAACTTGGGGGCTAGAGTAGCCAGGAAATAAAGGACAGAAAAAACTGGAGAATCATAACATTTAGTTCAAAAAAATGCTATTTCAGATACCATGGAACACAGTCAGCATGGATTTACCCAAGGGAAGTCTTGCCTAACAAATCTGCCTCTTTTTTTGAAGGGGTTAATAAACATGTGGATAAAGGTGAGCCAATTGATGTAGTGTATTTGGATTTTCAGAAGGCATTTGACAAAATGTTATGTTCTTATATTCTTATATTATATATATTATATATATTATATATATTATATATATTATATATATTATATATATTATATATATTATATATATTATATATATTATATATATTATATATATTATATATATTATCTATAATATATATTTATCTATATGAGATATATTATATATATTATAATATTATATATATTCATCTATATATATATATATTATAATATTATATCTCTATCTCTTATATCTATCTCTTATCTATCCTATTCTATTCTACTATACTCTATATTCCTCCATCTCTTCTATCTCACCTATATATTATCTTCTATTCTCTTATCTTTCCCCTGTGCCACCTACTGTTGCCCATTCAGGGGAAGTGGAGACTTCAGTCCCGGTTCCCAAACGGCTGGCTTTCGCCAGTGGAGGACCACAGGCATTACACAACTGGGCCACCTACTCAATGGAGAGGGGCAACACCTACCTTTTTCAGAGTTGCGAGCACTGTATCTGTTGGGAATCAGGCCAGATATTCTGTTATCATCTGCAGATCCAGCACTATCATCCAGTCCTTACCCTTTGACCTCATGATCCCCCAGGGGTTTTTCATTCCTTGGACAACATATTTCTGTTCAAGAAACAGTCTCCTTCTTTGTCCTACTACTATAAAAAGCTTAAAGGCCTTACCAGGAAAGAGCCATATGCCATTTTGGTGAACCGGTGGAATGGGGATGGGGTGTTTGTACTTACTGTACCTGTTCTTCAGGCATGCTTTGGGCAAGTGTCCCAACTCATGGTTAATATGTACTATCGTGAAATGCAATTCAAATTTTTAAGGCGGGCTTATGTGTCTGCATATATTGCATGTCGCTCTGGAATTTCCACATCTTCCCTCTGTGGTAAGTGTCACCAGGTTATTGGTACCTTGCCTCACTCTTTTTGGTCGTGCCCCCCCCATACGAAGATTTTGGGGTCATATTGCCAACAATCTCATGGTGTTATTGGGGATTTCTCTCCCCATAACCCATTTGCTTTTTCTTTTTGGTTCTTGTCCCCACCTACCGGTGAGGAGGGGCCCTCGCCTATTTATCTTGAAGGCATGCTTAGTGGGAAAGAAAGTGATTTTGCTGCATTGGTGGACTTCCGAATGCCCTTCTTTTTGGACCTGGCATAATCACCTTCATCATATGATGCGAATGGATGATTTGAGTTCGCGTGCATAACCTCAGCTACGCAGGAAGTTCCTGATTTGGGATCTGCACCGTTCGAGAAGTTTAATCCTTAATGACTGAGTTGTTATTTATTTGTTGACTTAATCTTGCCTTCTACGCAGGGGAGATCTTGGAGCCTGATTGCACAGCATGGTTTTCTCGATGTCACAGATTGGAGTGGGGGGGGGGGGGGGGGAGATGTTGGGTGGGTTTTACAGAGGCCTTGACAATGTTTGTGGTCTTTGTCCAGAGAGAGTTAAGTACTCCAGCTCTCCTGGACCATTATTATTACATGTATTATGCCCTAAAACTTAATAAAAATAGTTTAAAAATAAATGATTGAGGAATTAAAGAGGCACTTAGGGAAGATAAGGCCATCGCAGAAGACTAAAATTCTTTGCTTCGAGTGTTTACTGAATAGGATGATGGGGGTGATACCTGTTCCAAAGACGGATTTCAAGGGGAACAATTCAGATAAACTGAACCAACTCACAGTGAACATGGAACATGCGGTAGGCCAGACTGAAACTGAAAAGTAGTAAGTCACCTGGACCGGATGGTATACACCCCAAGGATCTGAAAGACCTAAAAAATGAAATTTCAGACCTATTTCAATTCCAGTGGTCATCTTAAAACAAAGTTTCCATGCGACAACCTTTAAGTAACCATTATGGAAATCAAAGAGATTACCCCCCATCATCACGACAGACAGACTGAAATTTAAAAACCTTCATTGGAAGCCATCCTCAAGATGCCTCGCTCCAATTCCTTTAGTAACGAACTCGCTATTACTAGGTATGTCAATGTCTTTCTTACTTAATGCGCAATCTCTGGCAAAAAAATGCCTGTCTTCACTGATCTTGTATTGGTTAATAAACCTGATTTCTGCGGAGTGACCGAGACCTGGTTCAAAAAAAATCAGATACTATCACCATAAATAAATTACCAAAAAGCATTTATGACATTTATTCCATCCCCAGAATTAAAAAAGAGGTGGCAGTTTACTACTTATGATTAAGAAAATCTTTAAACTAACCTTACTGTTACTATTTATTTATTTATTTAGAAACTTTTATATACCGGTATTTGTGGGGACATCATACCGGTTCACATAGTAACTGAAAGATTGGAAAATACATTGCAACAGGGGAATGTAACTGGGCGGGGGGAAGAACAGAAAGGCAGTAGGAAGGATAGGAGAACAAGAAGGTAATAACCAAAACAATTTACAATGAAAGTCTCCTTAATAAGGAGGTTACCTGAAAGGGGACTGCGAGGGGGAGTGGAGGGAGTTATTCTGTGTAAGCATGGTTGAACAGGAGAGTTTTTAATTTCTTTTTGAATTTAAATGCACAGGGTTCAAGTCGCATGTGGACAGGTAGTGTATTCCAGAGAACGGGCCCGGCAATAGAGATGGCACGGTCTCGGGTGGAGGAGAGATGTGCCTGTTTCAAGGATTGAACGTGTAGGGTGCCTTTGTTGGTAGATCTGGTGGCTCGGATGGACAGGGGGGCAGTGAAAGGGAGGTCGAGCCAGTTGGAGTTGGTGTTACTACACCACCAAATTTTTTAATTGGGTTATTGAAATCAAAGCATTTGCAAATCTGTTTATTTTTATGCCTCACCCGGATTGATAGAGCATAATCCCTCCCCACTAATTGAATTCCTTGTTGATAATATAGAAATCGATCTCCCCACTATGAAACTTGGCAATTTCAACTTACATGTAGATACTGTATCCTTATCTTCTAGCTGTGAATCTTTATCTGCCATGACAGCCATAGGTTTTCAAATCATGAATCAGCCAACACAAAGCAGGCCATACTCTGGACCTCTTATTCATTAACTCTCAAATGCAATATATAGATCCACGTAGAAGTTTGCCTATCCCATGGTCTGACATTGCCTTATTTCAGCTCATCTTACTATTCATAATTTGAAACAGAACCCACCAACCCAAAAAAACATGTATCGAATATAGAAAAACTTGCAGCCAAGACGATCTAAGAACGCCTAGCAGAAGCTCTCAAAAAATTAGATCTTACTGATATTGATAACGCTGTTAACTCCTGGATGACAATCACCAATGACATAGCCAATGCTTGTTGCCCTTTAATTAAAAAAAAAAAGAAAGATCCCCTTGGTATACCTCAGACCGCTAATTAATGAAATGTTCCCTCAGAAATCTTGAAAAAAAAAAAAAGGCACAAAAATCCCACAACGTCTTCACTAAGCAACTATAGAATATTGCTTCATAAATACAGAATAAACATCAATAAAACCAAACGAGATTACTACTCAAAAAAAATTAATGACTTCCAATTCAATCCTAGAGTTTTTTCTTATGTCTCTGATTTAATTAATCCATCACCTAACTTAGATCCTTCTCATAATGCAGATACTCAGTGCAATGAGCTTGCAAATTTTATTTTTATTTATTTATTTATTTAGAGACAAATCCCTTAACTTGATAAATAACATTCCTACAGGTAAGACTAAAAATAACTTTGCTAACAAACATAGGAACTGTTAAGCACCCCATCCGCGCCTGGCCCTGCTCACCTCCATGGCTTCACAGCAGGTCCCGGGTCAGCCTCCCTAGCGGCAGGTGCAAATGCTTCCAGGCCTCTGTCTCCCGCGGCGGTGGTCGCCAGGCCTTCCACCGCGCACCAGGCCTCACGCCGGAGCTCAGCGTCCTCGGCTGTGTTGGCCACAGCCCTATGCGCGCAGACCGCCCGGCCTCTTTTAGGGCCATAGGCGGGTCCTAGCTCCGCTGCACGCCCTAATTGATTCCCCGATATAAGGAAGTCCCTGTTTGTACTTCCTTGCCTTGACAATCGGGTTGGCATTTGTGCTAGATTATCACTGTGTTTGAATCTTGCTCCAGTCTGTTCCAGTTCTGTTCCTGCTTCCTAGTTCTCCAGTGTCCTCCTGTGTCTCCCCAGGTAGTACCTCCGGACTGTCTCACTGGTACTGACCTCGGCTTGTTCCTTGACCTGCCTGCCTGACTCCAGTCTGTTCCTCGACCTGCCTGCCTGCTGCCTGCCTTCTGACCTCGGCCTGCCTGTGACCTTGTCTGACCTCCGGAACCTGACCTCTGCTTTGCTGACTACTTCTCAGACTGATCCCTGGACTCTGACCTTTACCCAGCCTGACCCATTCTCTAGATTCTGGCTCTGTTCCTAGCCTTGTCATCACCTATGCTGTTCTGGTCCTCCTCGTTCCATCTGAACTCGAGTCTTGAACCTGACTGCGCTCCCCTTCTGCCTGTGGGCACGCCGGACTTCCATCCTTCCAGGAGACCCTGTGAGGCCCACCTAAGTCCAAGCGGCCCAGGTCCCTATGGGCTCCTCCCTGGGGGACCTTGTGCTTCCAGTGGTGAAGCTCATCCTAGCCTCTGTCTCCTCCAGTGCTCCACCCCCTGGGGGCAGTTACTTCCTGGTCCCTACCAGGGAGCTGTTCTCCACTGCTCCAGGTCAAGGGTCCACCCCCGAGAGCAACAGGAACAACTTGGTCCAGCTTCAATAACACTTCATCCACCCAAGTAGAAAACTTCATAAAAAAAATGAATCCAGCTGTCCACCCCGCAGATGCAATACCCAAACTTCTAAAGTTAGTCCCTAACATTATCTCCAAACCATTAGCTGACAAACTCTCTCTCAACCAAGGCATTCTCCCTGATAAAATAAAATGTGCAATTATCAAACCAATAAAAAAGAAATCTAATTCATCCTCGGCAGATTTATCTAACTTTAGACCCATATCCAGCTTACCACTTATTTATTTTATTTATTTATTTGTTTTTATATACTGAGGTTTAGCTAGATGCCTTCACTCTGGTTTACATTTGCAACAACAAATTACATGTGTCGAAACCATTGGAAAACATAACGTTAACTGTCTGAATCAGGAATTACATAAAACGAGATAACATGTAACACCGTATGGGGGAGATAACTGTGGGGGTAACATAGTAAGGGGATGTAGCGAGTTATGAATAGATATAATAGTAACATATACTAATACCTAGATCTAACATTATACCGAGATGACTGGTACTTCCACAAATTTGGGGGTGATTAACAGAAAAGGACAAAAGTGGATGCGAGCGAGACATTATTCGCATTGGGTATGTCTATGTGGTTTAAATAACTGTGATTGTATGGTTTAAAGAAGAGTATGTATGTTTTAAATATCCATTCGGGTATGCTGTGCTGATTAGGTCGGGGGGATTAACTGATCCAGTCTTTGAAGGCCTGTCTGAATAGCCAGGTCTTGAGTTCTTTTTGAAAGTTTTAGTGTTATTTTGTAATCTTAGGTGATCCGGTAGTGAGTTCCAGAGGTGTGATCCTGCGATTGAGATGGCTCTGTTTCTTACAGTAGTATGTTTTTATCCAAGATCATCAAAAAAGTAGTCAACCAACAACTTTCAGAACATCTTGAGATCCATAATATCCTCTACCCTTCCCAATTCAGTTTCCGAAATTTCCCTCATGGACACGGTCCTAAGAGGCCTAGATAACGGACAATCATATCTTCTTATAACGTTAGACATTTCTGCAGCCTTCGATATGGTTAACCACAAGATTTTATTGGATAGATTAAAGGAAATAGGTTTAATAGGCACCACCTATCAATGGTTTGAATCATTTTTAAACAGGTCATACAGAGTTAAAATAAATACCCATGAGTCAGAACAAATAAATATTATTCATGGTGTTCTGCAGGGATCCTCTGTCATCAACTCTTTTTAACCTATATATGCTTCCTTTTTGCAAGTTTTTAGCAGGCCTTGGACTAACCCACTTTATTTATGCCGACGACATGCAGATCCAAATTCCAATTACCGACTCCCTCGAATCCGCATTGAAACTCTGGGAAGTCTATCTTTCCACCATCAAACAACTGCTAGCCCAAATGAGCTTATCTTTAAATCCAGCAAAAACAGAGTTTCTTATACTCCGTCCTAAAGTAAATAACCCAAATATTACACATAACGACACCAGCAAACAAATACTCTATTGCTCATGAAATCAAAGACCTGGGTGTTACACTTGACAGCGAATTAAACTGCAAAAATTGGATAAATAATCTTATTAAAGACAGGTATTTTAAGTTACATGTTTTAAAAAAATTAAAACCACTTCTGCACAACCATGATTTTAGAACAGTTCTGCAAGCACTCCTTTTTTTAAAGACAGACTATTGCAATGCTTTACTCTTAGGCCTTCCTGCTTCCACCATCAGACCCCTTCAACTCCTGCAAAACTCGGCTGCTAGAATCCTAACAAATACCAAATGATCAGAACACATAACCCCAATTTTAAAGGACTTACACTGGCTCCCAATCATATACCGCTCTCAGTTTAAAACACTATACAACGATAAGATGGAATGGCACACTGTAGCACTTCATTTTCACACTCCACAGAGAACCACAAGATCTGCAAGCAATGGGACTCTACCTATACCCTCTCTCCTAAATCAGCATACCTAAACACCATGAGACAAAGAGCCATATCAATTGCAGGTCCACAGTTGGGGAATTCACTCCCTCAAGGGCTTAGAATAGAACCAAACACCAGAACATTCAAAAAGGGTATTAAAACCTGGCTCTTTCAACAAACCTTCACCGAACAGTCATTATGCCCATAATTCTTCTATCCATTTTAGAAAACTTAAGAATTTTAGATAGTTTTACTTATTTTATAATATTGAATTGTATTTTAATGTATGTTGAATTTGTCATTGTATTTAATGTTTATTGTGCTTAGTTTTACTGAACTATATCTTATTTTATTGAAAACAGATTTGATATATACTTTGAACATCTGTATATAAAAACAAATAAAATAAATAATTCGTAACCTCATTAAAATCATCCATTGTACCTGAAGATTGGAAGGGGGGGGGTGTCAATGTAACCCCAATATTTAAAGAGGGCTCCAGGGGTGATCCAGGAAACTATAGACTGATGAGCCTGACTTCAGTGCCAGGAAAAATTGTGGAAACTGTTAAAGAATAAAATCACAGAACATTTAGACAAACTGTTTAATGAGACACAGTCAGCATGGATTTACCCAAGAGAAGTCTTGCCTCACAAATATCCTAGATTTTTAAAAGGTGTGAAAAACATGTGGATATAGGTGAACCAGTAGATCTGGTGTATTTGGGTTTTCAGAAGGCATTTGACAAAGGTCCACATGAGAAGCTTTTAAGAAAACTAAAAAGTCATGTGATAGGAGGCGATGTCCTTTTGTTGATTGCAAACTGGTTAAAATACAGGAAACAGTAGGATTAAATGGTATGTTTTCACAGTGGAAAAAGGTAAACAGTGGAGTGGTTTGGTTTTTTTTTTTTTGGACCAGTGCTTTTTAATATATTTATAAATGATCTGGAAAGCGGTATGACAAGTGAGGATCAAATTTGCAAATGACACAAAATTATGCAGTGTAGTTAAATATCAAGCGGACTGTGATAAATTGCAGAACCTCGATGTGGACAAGTGCAAGATGATGCATATAGGGAAAAATAACTTTCTGTAGTTACACAATGTTAGGTTCTATCTTAGGGGTTACTACCCAGGAAAGAGATCTAGGTTTCATTGAAATCTTCGGTTCAGTGTGCTGTGGCAGTTAAAAAAGCAAACAAGGTTAGGATTTATTAGGAAGGGAATGGCAAATAAAAGGTTGATGTCATAATGCCTCTGTATTGCTCAAGGTGAGACAGTACCTTGAATAATGGGTGCAATTCTGGTTGCCACATCTCAAAAAAAGATATAGTTGCACAGGAGAAAGTGCAGAGAAGGGTGACCAAAAGGATAAGGGGCATGGAACAGCTCCTCTATGAGGAAAGGCTCAAGTAGTTAGGGCGTTCAGTTTGGAGAAGAGAAGACTGAGGGGGGATATGATAAAGGTCTACAAAATCATGAAAGGACTTGAACAAGTTAACGTATATTGGTTATTTACTCTCTCAGATAATAGAAGGGCCAGGGGGCACTCCATGAAGTTAGCAAGTAGCTCATTTAAAACAAATCAAAGAAAATTATTTTTCACTCAGCATATAGGTAAGCTCTGGAATATGGCAATTAGTGTAACTAGGTTTAAAAAAGGTTTAGTTAAGTTCCTAGAGGAAAAAAATCCATAAACTGCTATCAATCAATAAGGAACAGTAGCTTGAGATCTAATGGTTGGGTACTTGCCAGGTACTTGCGACTAATTGGCCACCACTGGAAACAGGATGCTGAGCTTGATGGACCCTTGGTCTAACCCCATATGGCATATCTTATGTTATAGAATTCAAAAAAGAGCTACTGTTTTTCCATTCAATATACTCAATAAACAAACAAAAGGAAAAACCAAGTACAATTTTTATGTGCTACCACCACAAAATAAAATTTTTTGAAGAAATGTTTTGAAATAAATTGACCGTATCGACAAGCCTGGCGACGCACACCCTTAATTGTTAAAAGGGAGCCGTCCGGACTTATTTACGGTCAAAATTGATGTTTATCACATTTCTCATTGAATATATTTCTCACTGAGTTCTTATATTTTGTGTTCAATTTTATTCAATTTTTATATTTTTGCATTTTTTAGGGCATTTTGTTTTAAATATTCCAATGGACAAGAAGAGTAGGCTTGACACCCGGCCGATGTTTCGCTTCTGCTTCTTCAGGAGCGTTTACACAATTAAAGTATCTCCCGCCAATTTTTTTTTAAAGGACTCTGCTTCTTCGGGAGCATTACAAATACAATTCTTGTCCGCCAACATGTTTTTAAAAGCGGTCTCTTCTCATAGTTAATTGCCCAGTATCCTTCATCCTGGACGCTCCTCGTCTAGACTCACTTCCAGACCTGCTTCCGTTGGGATATTTAAAACAAAATGCCCTAAAAAATGCAAACATAAAAATTAAACACAAAATATAAGAACTCAGTGAGAAATATATTCAATGAGAAATGTGATAAACATCAATTTTGACCGTAAATGATGAGAAGTCCGGACGGCTCCCTTTTAACAATTAAGGGTGTGCGTCACCAGGCTTGCCGATACGGTCAATTTATTTCAAAAAATTTCTTCAAAACATTTTGTATTATTTTGTGGTGGTAGCACATATCTTATGTTATACCATCTTGGAAGCTCAAACCAGATGCAGTCCATACATTAGAAAAGGTGGAAGGAAGGCTAAACAATTAAGCATGTATAAAGGTGAGGTGAAAGAGGCTATAATCATCTTTCAAGCAATAGAAAAGGGATCCAAATAAAGAAAACAGTACAGCATAAGTACTGGCAAGTTAGATGCAAAACACCGATAAGGAAAGCAAAGAGATAATTTGAAAAGAAGCTTGTTGTGGAAACAAAAAAACTAAAAAATGTGTTCAGGTACAAAGTAAAAAGCATGTGAATGAGTCAGTTGGACCATTAGATGATCAAAGGGTACAAGGCCAGTGCAAGGGTATTAGGCACTCTAGGCAAACTTTCACTCTTGCTCCCCTCCCCCCACCCGCCTTGACCCAGACCTTGACCTCCTCCCCCTCCTAATAATAGTAAAACCAATATTTTGAAAAAGAATATTTCAAAAGAGCTGACAAACAGAATAACTTTCAATAATTAAAATCATTTAAAAAAATGTTCCAAACACCAAAAAAATATTGCAAAATAGCAGAGAGAAATCCGCCAGCTCTCCATACCTGAAAACTTTGATTAACCTGATGGGGGGGGGGGGGGGGGGGGGGGGGAAGGGGCTTTGTTGCACACAAACTTTTACCCTCTTTCTCTCACATACACATTCTCTCCACTAACATATACTCTGATCATAAAGAGGTAAAAGGGGTACTTAGGTATTACAAAGCCACAGCAGATACTCTAAAAGAATTATTTGAGGATAATGTAAGATATCCATGCCAGATATGATATTTAAAGGTGATGATTCAGAAGAACAGAAACAAATCTCAGTGTATCTAGAAGATATAATATAGGGCAAATTTACAAACTAAAGCGTAACAAATCACCTGGACCAGATGATATACAACTCAGAGTGCTGAAAGAACACATAAAATTGTGGGTCTGCTGTTAGTAATTTGTAAACTATCATTAAAATTGTCTATGATGCCTGAAGACTGAAGGATTGCAAACATAACACCAATTTTTCAAAAAGGGATCAAGGGGTGATCCAGGAAACTACAGACCAGCGAGTCAGATGTCTGTGCCAGGCAAAACAATGGATACTATATTAAGAACAATATTGCTGAACATTTAGATAGGCATAGTTTGATGGGACAAAGCCAACATGGATTTAGCCAAAGGAAGTCTTGCCTCACACCAATCTGTTACATTTTTTTTTGAGGGTGTAAATAAACATATGGATAAAGATGAGCCAGTTGATCTAGTGTACCTGGATTTCCAGAAAGTATTGAACAAAGACCCTCATGAGAGACTTCTAAGAAAATTAAATGGTCATGGGATTGCAAACTGCTTAAAAGATAGACAAAGAGAATGGGGCTAAATAGTACATTTTCCCAGTGGCGGAAATAGAACAACGGAGTGCCCCAGACATCTGTTATGGGACCACTGCTTTCATAAATGACCTGGAAATGGGAATGAGTGAGGAGATCACATTTGCTGATGACACAAAATTATTCAAAGTTGTTAAATTACAAGAGGATTGTGAGAAATTGCAAGAGGACCTTGCAAAACTGGGAGTTTGGGCATGCAAATTGCAAATAAAATTTAATGTGGACAAATGAAAGTGATGTGCTTACGGAAGAGTAACTCAAATTATAACTACACAATGCTATGTTGCACATTAGGAGTCTTCACCACTCAAGAAAAAGATCTAGGTGTCAGTTAATACTTTAAAATCTTCTACTCCGTGTGCGTAGCAGCAAAGAAAGCCAATAAAATGCTAGGAATTATTAGGAAAGAAATGGAGAATAAAAGAACAATGCCTCTGTATTGCTCCATGGTGCAACCTCATCTTGAGTGTTGTTGCAATTTTGATCACATCATCTCAAGAAATATAGCAGATTAGAAAAGATAGAGAAGGGCAACCAAATGATAAAGGGGATGGAATGATTCCTCTATGAGGAAATGCTAAAGAGACTCTTCATTTTAGAGAAGAGACAGCTGAGGAAGATATAATAGAAGTCTATAAAATAATGAGTGGAGTGGAACATAAACGTTAATCTGTTTACTCTTTAAAAGAGTATAAAGATCAGGGGGGACACAATGAAGTTAGGTGATACACTTAAAACTTATAAGAGAAAATATTGTTTTACTCAATGCATAATTAAGCTTTGGAATTCATTGCCAGAGGATGTGGTGAACGCTGTTAGTGTAGCTATGTTTAAAAAAAGATTTGGACAAGCTCCTGGAGGAAAAGTCCATAAACCATTATTAAGGTGGAGTTGGAGAAATCCATTTCTTATCCCTGGGATAATCCATATGAAATATATTTACCCCTTGGGCTCCTGACAGATACTTGTGACCTTGGTTTGGTCACCATCGGAAACTGGGCTTGATGGACCTTTGGTCTGACCCAGTTTGGCAAATGTTATGTACTAAGTAAGTGCTAAAGAATATCATGTTGAAATGTTAAACTTGAGTCATGGCAATGTATTGTGTTTTGCTGGAACTATTGAAAAACTGGGATAAACAGTATTCAATAACTAATAGCAAACACCTCCAGGAAACAGCATCACACAAGTCCCAAAATGTTATGGCTGTAAAGGAAAAGGTCTTGAGAATACGAGATGCATTGTTTAAAAGATTACTGCAAGGATGATGACTCTGCCCCAGGACCTCCATAAACAAGATGTTACATGGCGATGTCTCCTTTATCATACAAAGCTGCCCTGTCCCGCAGTGTAAGTACCCCCATGATGTTACCCCCATCCCCACTATTTCTTGTACTCTTTTCTATATCAGTAAATGCCACAGTGTGATCTGGAGCAGGGGTTCTCAAACAAGCCCTTGGGATTCACCAAGTCAAGTTGGGTTTTCAGGATATTTATAATGAGTATGCATGAGATAGATCTGCAAGCACTGTTTCCATAGCATGCAAATCTCTCATATGCATATTCATTGTGGATATCCTGAAAACTCAAGTGGTTGAGTGTCTCTTGAGAACTGGGTTGAGAACCACTGGTCTGGAGCAATGCAGGGATGTTGGAACTAACTGGTGATACACTGTTCACCCCACTGAACAAACAGGACTGAATATTTTAGTTAAGTCACACAGGTATTTTGGATTCAACCATAGCAGTAGGAATGAAATAGATTTGAATCAGGAATGCTTTGGGCTTCAAGCACCATCTAGTGGCTCAATAGTCCTTACTACAGCCTAAACAGTAGAAGACCTTTTGATTTTAAATGCTGAAAAACCTGGTATTCAGCAGATTTCCATTGCGGTGGGAAAGATTCCTTTACAGAAGAGAATTTTGTTGTATGGTCAAACAAAAATAAACAAACAGGGACTCTAAGCATGGGTGTTCTGCCTCCAGGAATCATAGTGAAACAGTCCATAGTTACAGCATGGCACGCCATTTAACTGCAAAGATGTTCTGCAAACATGATGCACATTTTAAAAGCTTTACTCATAGCTAAGCAAAACACCAACAGATCAGCACAAGCTTATGCTGATGGCATTCCAACATGTTTTAACCATCCGGTTACTGTCAGGTGATAAAATTAGTAAGAACGCAAGAATTGCCATGCAAGGTGAGACCAGGGTCCATCAAGCCCAACATCCTCTCAGACAGTGGCTAATCCAGGTCGCAAGTATCTGGCAGATCCAATAAAGTAGATCTAATGCCTGTTACTCACTCCCAGGGATAGCAATAGCTTTCTTTAGTCTACCTGGCTAATGTGTTATGGACTTTTCCTCCAGGAACTTGTCCAAACCTCTTAAATCCCGCTATGCTAGTCACATTGATCATGTCCTATGGCAACAGATTTCACAGCTTGATAGCATGTTGAGTGAAAAAGTACTTTCTATAATCTGTTGGTTGTTAGTTTCATGGAGTGTCACCTTGTTTAATTATTTGAAAGAAGATAGACAGACAAAGGAAAAAGCACAGAACTGCTTCTACGGACAAGTCCATAAGCAAAGCATGTCAAGCAACACTATAAATTTTCAAGAAAGCTCATCACCTAGTAAAAAAAAATTATATATATATAAAAAACATGGTAGCATAGTAATGATGGCAGAAAAGGACCAAAAAGTCCATCAAGTCTGTCCAGCAAGCTTAATGTAGTAACTACTGTTCTGTGCTGGTTACTCTCTTATTTTACTTACGGATAGTAACTCTCTCTGTGCAGTTATCCCCAAACCTTATGCTATCTATAAAATTTCAGCTAGTAGCATTTTTTACTAGGTGATGAGCTTTCTTGAAAATGTAGACGTAGTGTTGTGCTTGGCATGCTTTGCTTATGGACTTGGCCGTAGAAGCAGTCCTGTGCTTTTTCCTTTGTCTGTGTATCAGTACCCCAGACCATAGAAGTCAGGGCCCTCTTGGTTATCGTCCAAATTCAAATACCCTTTTCCCCCTGCTATTGAAGTAGGGAGCAATGTTTCAGGTCCATTTAAAGCATCAAGGTTAATTGGTTAAGGGTAGTACTCTCCATGCTTTTTGCTAAGGGTAGTAACTGCTGCACCAGTAAGTTACCCCCCCTGTACGCTATTCTTCATATAACTCAGCATTGTATATCTGTAGTTGGGATTATTTTTCCTTATGTGCATCATTTTGCATTTTTCCACATTAAATTTCATCTATCATTCAGTTGCCAGTCTCCTAGTCTCACAAGGTCTTTTGGCAGTTCCTTGCAATCCGTTGCTGTTTAACAACTCTGAATAATTTTGTATCATCTGAAAAATTTATCACCTCACTTTTTGTTCCCTTTTCCAGATCATTTGTGAATATATGTTAAACAGCACAGGTCCCAGTACCAATCCCTATGGTACTCCACTAAAGACCTTTCTCCATTTGGAAAATTGACCATTTAGTCCTAATATCTGTTTCTGGCCTTTTATCAGTTATGAATCCACAATAGCAACCTTGTACCCCATGACTTTGTAATTTCCTGAGGAATCTCCCATGGGAGACTTTGTCAAATGCCTTCTGAAAATCCTAACATCAACTGGCTCACATTTATTGACATGTATATTTAAATCTTCAAAAAATTCTAAAAGATTGGTAAGACAAGACTTCCCCCTGCTAAATCCATGCTGGCTCTTCTCCATTAAGCCACATCTATATATATGGCCAGAGATTTTAAGAATGGTTTCTATCATTTTGTCCATCACAGACATCAGGCTTGCTGGTCTATAGTTTCCCAGATCAAACCTAGAGCCCTTCTTAAAAATCAGTGTCATATTGGCCACCTTCCAGTCTTCAGGTTACAGATTACTAGTAAGAGGTTAGTGATTTCAATTTTTAGTTCTTTGAGTGGATGTCTTCTAGTCTCAATGTTACTCTTTAGTTCGTTAATCTGATCTTTTACATCCTCTGTCACAGATATTTGCTTTAGCTGCTCAGAATTTCCACCATTAAGGAATATTTCAGGTGCAGCTATATATCCGATATCACAGAAAAGGGAAACCGTATGAGTTACTCAGTTTTGCCCAACCATATGCTTATAACTACTAGTTTGTCTTTAATATTTTTGTTTTTAATTTTATTTTTATTTTATAAATAATTTGTAATGGACCACATCAGCAAGCCAGACAGTGTATCCCTTATGGAAAATGAGATCGCTCGGTCTAATCAATCATTTGCAGTGCATTACTGTGAAAAAATATTTTCAGAATTGGAAGTGATATCGTATCCCGATCTCAAAATGGACAGCAAAGATATCGCAACAAACAGTTCAAGACACATGTTTAGCGGGCTCAGCCACAGCCTAAATTTCGCTGTTATGCTTCGTGAGGAGCCTATTTTATAAATCTTCCGATATGTCAAAGAATCATTCAACATCTGTATAATCCAATATAAAGTTGAACCTTATATAAGAGAAAATAAAAAATTAGAAACTTAATTGTAATACTTAGCTTTCTTGGTGGCCAAGAGTTCCAAATCCTTACTTGGGACCAATGTGTCTCCCGCTTGTTTTTCAAAACAGAACAGAGTCCAGTACATGGATTCACTTATCCACTTATCACTTCTCTCCTCTGAATAAGTTCCATTTACCACATTTACTATCTGTCAAGCAGCCAGTTTGTAATCAATTCTACCATCTTGGAGGACCTCACTCAGACTTCTCATTTGATTCATGAGCCTTCTATGTGATTTAGGGAATGGCCTCTGCTATTACTGGCATCAGTAGCACGGATCTTAGTGTTTGGGTACTTGCCAGGTTCTTGTGGCCTGGTTCGGCCTCTGTTGGAAAGAGGATGCTGGGCTTGATGGACCCTTGGTCTGACCCAGCATTGCTGAAATCCAGATAAGTTACATTAAGTGCTCTTCCTTGATCCAATTCTCTAGCTGCCCAATCAAAAAAGTGAATCTGATTCATTTGACATGACCTTCCTCTGGTAAAACCATGCTGCCTTGGATCCCGCAACCTATTAGATTGTAGATGGTTCATTATCCTTTTCTTTAGTAGCATTTTCATTAATTTTCCCACCACCGAAGTAAGGTTTACCAGTCTGTAGTTTCCAGCCTCCTTCTCTGCTCTCACTTTTGTGAAGCGGGACCACCACAGATCTCCTCCAATCTTGCAGCACCATTCCCATTTCTATGGATTTATTGAAGAAGTCTTTCAAAGGCTCTGCTAGAACCTCTGAGCTCCTTTAGTATTCTGGGATGTATCTCAGGCTCAATGACCTTGTCCATTTTCAGTTTTAGTTCCACCCAAACACTCTTCTGTAAATGGGGTTGTATCTACTCCATTCCTATTTGTACTCTTGTCCACCACCAACTGTCTTCCTCCTCCAAGGATTTCTTGGTGAAAACTGAACTGATGTATTTGTTTAATATTTCTGCTTTTTCTTCATCTTTCTCCACACAATGACCCTTGTCTATCACTCTTACAATACCGCCTCTGGTATTCCTCTTCTCTCTACTATATCTGAAATTGTTACCTCTTTGGCAATCCTTTCTTCCACTCGAGCTTTCACCATCCTGATTTCTTTCCATATCTCTTTCAACTTTAGCAGATATTATCCCCTATATTACTTTTTGAATTCCTTTATACTTTTTGAATGCTGATTTTTGCCTTTATTTTTCAGCCACTTCTTTGGAGAACCATATTGGGTTTTTTTCTTCATACCTTTATTCACTTTTCTACTTCATCCAGTCTTCTAGTTCCTCCTTGAAGAACTTCCCGATTTAACAAAGTTTGTGTTTTTGAAATCTTGGACTTTGATCTGTCCTGGCTGCTATATCAAACCATACCATCTGATGATCACTGGTGCTCAGGTGGGCACCTACTCAGACATTAGAGATACCATCTCCATTTGTGAGCACCATACCCAGTACCGCTTCCCCCCTTCTGGGTTCTGTCACCATTTGTCGAAGCAGAACACTTTGAAGAGTATCCACAAGCTCTCTTTACTTATAGATTCTGCAGCATGGATATTCTAATCCTCATCCGGTAGATTAAAATCTCCAAGCAATACTTCACCCTTCCTTCCCATTTTTTTGTATGTCATCAGCTAGATTTCTGTCCATTTCTTCTATCTGATTCAGAGGCCTGTAGACCACACTAGTGTAAATGGAAGTGCCAACATCTTTTTCCAAGCAGCCTACAGCATTTTCCTCCTTTCGTTACACCCCTGCATTTCAGTTACCAGGATATTGTTTTGACAAAGAGCTACTCCTTCCCCTTTTCTATATCCTTCCTGAACAGATTATAGCCTGGGAAGGCAGTGTCCCATTAATGAGGCTCACTGAACCCACATTTCTGTGACAGCGACAATATTCAAATCTGCCTCTATCATTAGGGCCTGGCAAATCTAGAACTTTGTTGCTCAGATTATGAACATTTGTGCACATAGCTTTCCAGCGATTCTCCCTCAGCTTGCTGCTCTTCCTGGTTACTGTTTCTTCCTTTCTGCTTAAGAGTGGACTAATTTCTCTTTTCCCCACCCACTTCCTTTGTGTGTTAGATTATTGGGGGCAACATTCCCATTTCATCGACTTTCTTCTGCCACTCCTATCCTCTAGATTAAATGCCTGATGACATATGTTCTGAGTTTCTTAGGATCTTTTTCCTTGCCACAGAGATGTAGGCCATCTTTACTATATAGCCTTCTTATTCCATACTCAGCCCCAGCCCCCAATATATCTAATTCTTCTTTACACCAGGTTTTGAGCCATACATTAAAGTTGGCTATGTGGTTGAGTATTCCTCTTCCTTTTCTGCAAATATGTAATACTTTTGAAAAAAAGCAATTGTTTGTTATGTACCCAAGCTGCTTAGTCTAGAAATCTCTGTACTGGTTGGATGCTGTTTCTGGTGATGTTGCTGGTCCCCACATGGATACCATCATTAATTTTAAAGTCCTTGCTTTCTTCTTTAATGGAATTTACAATTTGATTTGCATTTTTGCCAGCAGAAAATCCTGGCAAGCATTTAACTATTGTTTTTCCCCCAAAACGAATCCCCAAGCTGGTGCTTCTAATGATAGTTTCCTAGCAGAAGGAGCTTTTTGTTATGCTGTTTGGTAGTATTTTGAGTTTTATGTGGGACACTGCTTACATTGCCTATCAGTTGAAGGGGCTTCTTGTTACATCTGAAAGTATTTAAGGGGTTTCTAGATATAATGGGTGTCTTTCTTTTAGATGCCACTTCAGTTTCATTTCTAGAACATACCCATACAAAACACCTTTTCTGCATTGAAAAGTGGGAATCATTTGAAAGAGTGGTGTGTCTGTCACTGGACTTACCCTTCCAGAGCCCACTGTAATCCATTCATTCCTGAGATTCTGAATCTTCTGTGGGAGTGAAGGCTGATATTTGGACTGCAGCACATTTGGGGAGAGTGGGTGCCTCTGGTCCATTGGTCTAATCCTCCCAGAGCCCACTATAATCCATTTATTTTTGGGTTTCTGATCTTTGTGGGAGCCGGGGCAGATTGCAGCATTATTGGGGAGGTTTTTTCAATCCTAAACAATTTCTAACGAGTTAGCATTTTTTTTTTATTGCAGACTGCTGAAGACAAATAGGATAAGAATTTAGCTTTCAGATACTATGCCTTAGAATTGTTGCACTGAATACAAGTCATATTAATGTGTTTATGATTATTAATGTATTATTGTGATTAAACCTAAAAATTGCTGCATTAGTTTTTAAATGACATGTACCAATATTTAACTTGGAAGCACATTTAAAGGGAAAAAAAACCTCTAGGTTTGATGAAAGGGACCCAAAAACTCCCTAGATTAAAATTCCTTTATAATCTCTTAAAAACCTATAACTAAACCAAGTTAAATTTAGAAAAAATATAGATTCCAGCAAAATTAAAACATTAAACACAAGTCAGTGAAGATTAATAGGAAGAGACCAAAAGCCTAAATTTGCAAATATTATGACATTTAACTTTTTATATTTATAATGTTATTTGAGTTACACAATTATCTTGCATCTATGCTACCACTATGTAACTGAAGATAATTAGTTAGAAAGACTATATAAGGAAAACAGTCTTGCTTAGCAACCCAGCACGGGAACCCCCACGTACCAGGTCGTGCATTCCACTGAGGACTAGATCTAAAGTAACTGCCCCTCATTGATTCTAGGACCAACCGCTGCACGAAGCAGTCATTTATGGAATCCAGAAAATTATTTCTCTAGCATGTTCTGATGAGACGACCCAATCAATTCTGGGGTAACTGAAATTTCCCATTATAGGGTTGCCAAATTTATTTGCTTTTTTAATTTTGCCTAGCATTTCAGTCTGTTTCTTCATTTTGGCCAGGTGACTATACGCTTGCCCATCACATAGAATTTCTGTCCATAAGGATTCCATACTGCATTTTGTTTCTTGCAGGATTTTTCTCATGCTTGATTCCATGCCATCTTTTATTTTTACAATTTTTGTTTTACTTCTATTTTACTCATATGTAATTGTATTATCCTGTATGTCATAATTTTAACTGTCTATTTTACCTGTTGAAATCATCTTAATGGTAGATGGTTTTAATTGTTTATATTTGTAAAGCGTTATGATTGTCAAACAGAATAGAGGTATATATATCAAATAAATGCATACAGTTATTACTAAAAGACTATGATTACAAAATCTAATAAATTCAATAATCCACTTTCATTCAATTTTTCAAATCCCAGTCACCATATATATATTTTTATTTTCACTTCTCGGACCTTCATAACATCCCGCGGATAGAGAGCACTATTACTCAATATTTTTATTGCTTCGGGGTAATCTTTAATCATTGGTCCAACAGTCTATAGTCTTTCTGAATTTTTCTCTTTCAATTTTAAGGAACCCTCCGGTATCCAGCTTGGCACTAGGGATTATTTTCTAACTCCTTTATTGCTCTCCTGTAAGAAAAATATTCATTTCAACACCATGCATTTCTGGAACAGCATACCTTCACTTTATATTAGACGCTTACCCTCACGCGACCATCTCATTACTATTACACGGCCCAGGGAATCAACCTCCTCAGATCACCTTCTTTATTGGCATTTTATATGCATACTTGCGTTTTAACAGGTAATTGGCCAAGCCAAAGCCCTCCCAGTCATCTCTGATCATAGCATTGATTACACTCATTTACATGAAAAGAGCCCAAGCTTGTGATTTAGCACATTCAGAGAAACAGATTGCAGCTGAAAAATCCAACGTTGTTCATGTTGTCGCAACTGCTTGACAGGATTCCCTCCTTGCTAATGCGATGGTATAAGTTCCAAAACGGTCCATTCTATGTCTTCAAAACGATGGTGAAATTCATTAAAATGGGCAACTAACGGAGCCCAATCGTATGTGAAGGATAGTTCCAGCATGCTACAATTTCTTGACACGTTAGTTGTACCTACAGATAGCCTATTAGTGACGTTGGACATTGAATCATTGTATATTGTGATACCTCAAGATCAACGGTTTCTGTGATTGTTAATGTTTTGGAAGCTTGTCCTCCTCCACAACGGATACCTTCCCAGTATGTGGTTGAGCTATTACAAATGGCTTTAAGTAGAAATTATTTTGTGTTTGAGGAAAAACTTTTCCTTCAGAGTCGCGGCACAGCAATAGGTGCTGCGATGGCCCCTGATGTAGCAAACATTTTTGTGACGGCATTTGAGTCAACCCATATTCAAAATTGTAAATGGAACCAGTACATAATGTGCTAGAAAAGGTATATCAATGACATCTTTATAGTATGGAATGGCCCCAAATCAGCATTGGTGGAACTTCATTCTTGGCTCAATTCATTAGATACATGCCTGAAATTTACATTTAATTTTCATAGCCAACAAATAGCATATTTAGACATTTTGATTACCAAACAAGGTACCAGATTAAACACTAGTGTATATTGCAAGAAAAATGAAAAATCTTGTACGTTATGATAGTTTTCACCTGGTTAATTTTAAGAAGAACTTGCCTGTAGGTCAGTTCCTATGGCTGTAACGTTTATGTACGGAACAAGCAGATTTTAAGATCCAGGCTAAGCAGATGGCTAAGCGGTTTTTGCAAAGGGGGTACCCTGTGTCATGTGTAAAGGCAGCATATCGTCATGCACTTTATGCTAACAGGGCTTTGGGCTTGGCCAATTACCTGTTAAGATGCAAGCATGCATATAAAATGCCAATATAGAAGGTGATCTGGGGAGGCTGATTCCCTGGGCCGTGTAATAGTAATGAGATGGTTGCTAAGGGTAAGCGTCTAATATATAAAGTGAAGGTATGCTGTTCCAGAAATGCATGGTGTTGATATGAATACTTTTCTTCCAGGAGAGCAATAAAGGAGTTAGAAAATAATCCCTAGTGCCAAGCTGGATACCGTAGGGTTCCTTAAAATTGAAAAAATGAGAAAAATTCAGAAAGACCTATGGATTGTTGGACCGATGATTAAAGATGACCCCAAAGTGGTAAAAATATTGAGTAATAGTGCTCTCTATCCATAGGGTGTTATGAAGGTCCGAGAAGTGAAAATAAAAATATACATATGGTAACTTAGATTTGAAAAATTGAATGAAAGTGGATTATTGAATTTATTAGATTTTGTAATCAACATCTTTTAGTAATAATGTTTTGATTTGTTGATCAAGGGAGGATTATTTTTTTTATAATATTGGTGTTTACATACATACAGTGCCATCTCTCTATCAATTTGATCTGCCCCATCACATCAATAAATTTTATACCCTGGTATCACAGTATCCCATTGGTTATCCTCCTTCCACCATGTTTCTAAAATGCCTACAAGGTCTATATACTCGCATGATGCCATACATAACTCACTAATCTTACTGTTCAGACTTCCAACATTTGCATACAGACATTTTAAAGTTTTTTTTTTTTATTTGTACATTCCTTTCTTTTTGTATTCACAAACTGCTTATTAGCAAATGATACAAGCAGTTTAAAATCATTCATATCTGGGTGCTCATTGTTTATGTCCAGAGCTACTTCTGCAAAGACCACCTCTCAACAGGGATATTCTAACTTCCCTACTTTGCAATTATCTTTGGAAAATACATCCCTCTGAACCATATGCTTCTGAGCGACTACCTGCTTTCCTCCATGGTCTAATTTAAAAGCTGCTCTCTTGTTTAAATATTTGAGCCAGCAGCCTGTTTCCACTCTGATTAAGATGGAGCCCATCCCACTGGAATTAGCTCTCTCTTCCCCAGAATGTTCCCCAGTTCCTAACAAATCTAAAACCCTTTCCTTGCACCATTTCACACAGACTCTGGAGCTTAGCCTGCTTCTGCAGTCCTACACGTAGAACGAGGAGCATATCTCAGAATGTAACCCTGGAGGTTCCAGATTTCAGTTTCTTACCTAACAGCCTAAATATAGCCTTCAGAATCTCCCTCCTGAACCTTCCTATGTCACAAATACTCACAAGTACCATGACAGTCAGCAACTCCCCCAGCGCATTCTAAAATCTTATCTAGGTGGCGCATGAGGTCCTCTACTGTCACACCTGCCAGGCAAGTTACCATGCAATCCTCATGTCCACCAGCCACCCAGCTATCTACATTCCTAATGATTGAATCACCCACTGTAATGGCCATCCTAACCCTTCCCTCCTGGGCATACAGTGCTTTAGGTACATCTTCAGTGTGAGAGAATAAAGCATGACTAGTAGGGTAGGCTCTAGCTACAAGATCACTTCCTGCTACACTAAGGTTAGGTCACCTGGGAGAAGAACATTTCTCCTCCAAAGCAGCACAAAGGCTACTTGACTGGAGTAGGGACCACTCTCCTATATCCCTGAAGATTTCCTTTACATACCTATCCATCCGCCTCAGCTCCTCCTGGTCTGCTATTGACCTCCAGGGTTTGGACTCATTCTTTGAGGGCCAGGAGCTTGCTACACTGGGTGCATACAAGCACATTCTCACCAACAAATAGATAATCATATACTGAAGCAAAAGACTGGATTCCCCTAACTCGATGCTGAAATTCTGTCTGCATCTTAATTTTATTGAGTTGCTAAAGTTTTAAAAAGCTGATTAAGGAATAGGAATGTCTTACAATTTATGGATTTTTAAATTATTTGGGGTTTTTTAAACCAAGGTTTTGAAATTGATAGCTGACATGTTAATTTGTTAGTGACCAGCAACAACATTGACTAATTTTAATCACTAAAAATGGGGTAATTGTATGTTATTCTAAATTACTGACTTATTTTGAAGATTTTTCTATTTGGGGCGGGAGATGGTGGTTATCTAATAAAACAGAAGTGAGTGGGGTAGGTGGGAATAAAACTAGTGACTAGTTGCCCAGGTACCAGTACTCTTACCTTTTCAGATCACGTAAGTGACTTTTGCAAATTCACGATTCTAAAGCTTACAAATACTAACTTGTACTAGCTCACAAATTTATTGCAAGTCTATTCTCCCTAAACATACAAAATTCTTAATACTTGCAAATAAATACTAGCCTTAAAAACTAACACACAATATACAGAGCTAGTAACAGTTTAACCCTTTAATAATTGTTTTTAAGCATTCTTTCCCAGAAAGACCTACTTCCCATCAGTAGATGAAGGTTCTGCAGTCAGCAATCTGTTATATACATAAGTCCATTTAATAGACTATTTAAATTTTTCAGAACTGCCTTCTGGCAATGAATAATTAAACATTGCAAGATTAGTATGTCCAAAAGCAATGTCACACCTTTCCACCATCTATGACTGCATCTCCAAATGATGGACTTTGGACTTGTGTGCTGAGAATGACAGTATATCATATTGATTAAATAGGCTACGTTCCATGTTGGCAAGTACAAACTGGGACAAGCCAGCTTGGTGCATAACAAAATTGTAGATCACTCCCAAATGAAAAACAGTGAGAAAAGAAGAGAGAAATAGGAGCGCGTGTCAACATTTAAATAAGACCCTCTAGAGTTTGTTGGGAAAGAGTGCTCACAACAGAGCTTTACCTGTGCAACAGCCACCTGTGTTTGTTGTTGCTGCTGCAGTAACTGGTGTTGGAGCAACTGGAGGCGATGTTGAGATGCCAGTGGTGTTGACAACGCAGAGGAACAAGAGCTGCTGGGGGAAAGGAGTTGCTGGGATGCTGTTCTATACAAAGTGCCATTTTCAATATCCTTCAAGAGAAAGTAAAAAAAAGATATATATATATATATATATATATAACTAGATTCAGATTTTGGAAAGCCAATTATTATGAATACATCCTTACAGTTAGTGCAAACTCAGTATGCCAGTCTAATATTGTATGCAGAGAAATTTATTCTTACCCGATAGTTTTCTTTCCTTGACTCCTCTTAGACCAGTCCTTACTTATGGGATTTCTCTCCCCCTCAGCTGACAGACAAGACATACCTGGTTCTAGGCAGTTGCCAGCAGCCTTCTGCCAAAGCACTATGACTAAGTAAAAACCCCTTTAACGAACTACCTCAATATAAAAACTGGGTCTGCAAGATCATATCCTCAGTGGGGCAAGAAATGAGATAGAAAGGAAGGACGTGCTCTAGTTGGAAGTGAAGTTTCTTACTGACCCTGTATTCCTGGGTGGGCACCAGATTGGTCTAACAGGAAGCAAAGAAAATTATCAGGTACGAAAAAATTTCCTCTTCCTTTTCTTCCTGCTAGATCAGTCCTTACTAATAGGAGTAACCTATGCTGACTCTCACTGGGGAAGGATGCAGACAGGAATTCCTACCTCGAAGGCTTCATCTGCTTTGGCTTGCATATCCAGTCTAATACCTCATAAAATAGTGTAAGGAATACCAGATGGCCGCTTTATAGATTTCCTCCAGGGAGGTCGAAGACACCTCTGCCCATGACTATCCTTGTGCCCTTAGTAGGTGCAAGTGAAAAGTGGCTGGCATTTGTCTGCCAGAGAAAAAGCAAGCTGAACTTGTCTTCCTAACCCATCTAGCTATGGTAGCTTTGCAGGCTTCTTCTTCTTTCCATGGGTTGCCAAATAACACAAACAGCTTGTCTGTTTTTCCTAAAGGCGTTTTGTCACCTTTAGATATCTCAATAGCACACCACGCACATCCAATAGATGAAGGCTCTTATCTTTCCCACGATAAATCGCTACTACTAAATGCTGGGTGTGACACCAACTGATTTACATGAAGTGAGGATAGCGTATTGGGCATAAAGGTTGGCACTGTTCAGAAGGTAAGAGAATCCAGAGAGAAAAAACAAGTTAAGAGTCCCTATGTGAGAGGGCCTGCAAGTCCCACTAGAAAGGCCATTTTCAAGGACAGGTCCTTTAGGATGCCTATTTTATTGGCTCAAAGGGGGACTTCCCCAATGCACTTAAGACTAGATTAAGGACTCACTGCAGGACTACTAGTTTAAAGGGAAGCCAAATACATTTAACACTCTTTAGAAATCTAATCTTATTTGGGTGGACTACTATCTGGATGCCTTTAACTTGGCCACTATAACGATATAGCTGCAGTATGTACTTTCAGGGAATTAAGAGCCAATCCTTTGTATAGGCCACTTTGCAAAAAGTTCAATATTAGAGATGTCTGACACTCCAGGGGGAGAGTTCATGGTCATGGCAGAAACCTCCAAACACTCATCAAATTCTGATATATGTTAATGAAGTAAAATGTGACTTTAGCATGGTCGATATTACCACTGGGGAATACCTTCTCCTTTGCAGGTGTGTCCTTTCAAGGGCCACCCTGTAAGAAAGAATAGAGAGGGGTCTTTCATTGGGACTGGCCCCTGCCACAGCAGGCCATCTCCCTGGGCAAGGGCAGTGGATTTTCCTTTAGCAACCTTATTAGGTCTACATACCAAGGTCTTTTCGGCCAATCTAGGGCCACCAGAATGACCATGGAGGGATATCTTCTATCCTTTTTAACACCTTGCCTATAAGGCACCAAAGTGGGAAAACAAAGCAGACTGTTTCTCAGCCATGGACAGATAAGGATATTTAAACCACTGCAGCCTCTTTATATGGTGGCTGAATACCACATTGGCTTTGGTGTTTGCATGAGTCGCTATTAAGTCTGTGTCCAGGTGACTCCACCAATCCACCATTTTCAAAGGCCATTGGACTCAGGTCCCATTCCCCTGGGTCTAGCCTGTTTCTGCTGAGGAAATCAGCCTGGAGATTCTCCTTCTCTTATACGTAGGATACTGAGAGAAGGAACAGATTTTCATCCACTCAATTGAACAGGTGGGCTGTTTCGTGTGCCAGTGTGGGACTGAGTAACCCTTGCTTGTTTACATATGCCACTGCCATGGCATTATCTAACAGAACTCTGACTGCCTTTCCTTTTATCAGAGGGAGAAAACATCACAGAGCAAGTCTAATGGCCCTGGTCTCTAGCCTGCTTATTGACCAAAAATGTTTCCTCCCTTGACCAGTGCTCCTGAACTATGTGACCTTGGTAATGGGCTCCCTATCCTTCTACCATAGTAATGATCCAGCTGGGAGATTCTAGGCTTACTCCTTTCTGCAGGTTGGAGGTCTTAGCCACCAAGTCACCAATCCAGGCTTTTGGCCACAGAGGCTTCCTGGCGCCTGAGCTGATAGTCCCAAGAGGTGAGGAATCAATACAACAGTATGGCTTGCTGTAAAGGGTGCATGTGTGCTCTGGCTCACGAGACGCATGAGACGCAGAACTGAAGGTACTTCCATACTTTGGGTACCTATTGGGAGCAGAAAACAAACCCCTGACTGATCAGTTTGGAAACTCTTGTGGGACAGAGCAACTTCTCCCTTTGCCCATATCAAACAAGGCCCCTAAAAATTGCAAGGTGCGACAAGGCTCTAGATTGCTTTTTGCATAGTTTAACAACCAGCCTAGTTACTGCAGGAGGTAATACAATGTTCCTTAAGGTTTGATGGTTGCCCTGGGCAAGTTTGGCCCTTATGAACCAACTATCCAGATAGGGGTGTACCATTACCTCTTGTTTACAAAGAGCTGCTTTCGCTACCATCATGAACTAGGTAAAAGTCCTGAGGGACAATGCTAGCTCAAAGGGCAGTGCCTAGTACTGAAAATGTTGGCCCAGAACAGGCTTTGATGGGAAACTTGGATGAGGATATGAAAATATGCCTTTACTATGTCGAGAGCGCTCAGGTTCTCTCCTTTTCTTACAGTCACCATGATCAAGCGTAGTGTTTCCATTTGGAAGTGGAGTATATGAAGGCATTTGTTGATTCCTTTTAAGACCAGGGCAGGACAAAAAAAACTGTCATCCTTTGGTATCACAAAATGGAACAAATAAGTACTTTGCCCCTTTTTCTGTGGGGGATTGGAATTATGGTCTGGAGTTGCTATACCTTCAGCAGAGTATTCCTTACTGCTTCACTCCTGAGCTAAGAAGTACATAGGGAAATTATGAAGGCCTTTGGGACCATCTTCATATATTCTGAGGCATTATCCCTTAGTACGATATCCAGAACCCATTGGTTTGTCATAATTCAGATCCACTCTGAATAGTACTGCAAGAAGTAGCTGCTCACTTGTTTTATTGCTAGAGGGACCTGCTGTCTGACTCATTGGGCAGAACAACTACCTTCTGTTGTTGAAGGGTGTTAAGTCTTAGTTCTTCTGGCTTCTCGAAAGGGATGGGTCATACTTCGTATCGCACATTTTGGAGACCTCCTGTCCGGCTTGTATCTGAACAAATTCCAGAGCTTTGGAGCCTGGGACCTTGCATTCCCATGTGAGACCTATCTTTTGATTCCCCCAGATCTAACTACTTTTCCAGCTTTTCTCTAAAAATAAGTCCACTTTAAAGGGGAGTTTACAAAGATGTGTTTTAGAAGCTGAATCTACTACCCAATTGCATAGCCATAGGAGTCTCCTAGCGGCCATCCAGAAGCTAGTGATCGGGAGTACATCCTAATCAAAGTCTTGCATAGAATCTGCCAGAAATGCTAAGCCAGACACTAACTGTGCTGTTTCCATGCTGTCTGGGAGCTGTTGGATCCAGTGTAAGGCAGCTTGTGCCATGTAATCTTCACAAATATAGGCCTGAATTGCCATGTCTAGAGAAATGGTCTGTTTAAGAATAGATTCTATCTTTCTATCCTAAGGGTACTTTACTGTTGGTCCTCCCGCTATCAGGATTGCCATTTTGTGAGTTACTGCCGAGACAAAAAGGTCTACCTAGGAGTAATCTAAGAAGATTGTTTTTCTCTTCCATCACCCTGCCTCCCTTAAGTTCCCCTTAGGGGTTGTCCCATTCTGCAAGTATCATACACCTTAGGGCACTATTTAGGGCGCATGCCCTCAGATACACCCTTATCCTCTGAAGAAATGGGGTCCCCTTATGCCAAATTTTTCAGCTGGGGTCTTATCTTTAGAGCTATCAAAATGCTAGAAATAAAGACTGCTAGCTTCTCTTTCCTGAATTAGACTATTGTTGAATCCTCTTCTGAGGAGCATTCTCTACTAGAAAATCGTGGTCAGAGACCTCTCCTAACCAGGAGCTTCTCCTAGACTCCTGAGTAAGTGTGAGAAAAGAGAAGGGTATCGTGTGTGCCTCCCTTACTTGCTTAAATGATTGTCTATTCAGGGAGTGACTAGATGCTGGGGCCCGAGGCAATGGAGGTCCCTCAGACTTTTGTAGGGCACAAAATGCATGGTGTATCATCAGTACGAATTCCGGGGAAAGACCTCCCTGCCATATCACCAGTGGCCCTGGCTGTACTTCTGATGTGCTAATTCCCTCCAAAATAGGGGCTTTTGTGCTTGAGCCCCCCACCCCCACCCTGCTGAATCTGATGGGGGGGATAATGGGACCTGCCCACCTGAAAGTAGTAAGCTGCCCTCCTCTAATGGTAGCTGAACTGGTTCAATCACTGAATCAGTCCTTAATTGCTCTTTAACCAGGGGAAGAGTGGTGTCCTCTTCCTCTTGTGAGCCAAGATCTGATCCTGCATCAAATGGGGCAAATATATCCCACGACGTTGGAGACATTCTTAGCTTCACAGCCCGCACAGCTCCTGCCTCTGTACATGGCTGGGTAGGGGCCACTTATCTGCCATGGCAATGCTTAACCTCACAGCTACAGCTTAAACCCCTGCAGAATATACTGTTGCTTCCCATAGTGGTTTTGCTGCTTGCTTCTGTTGTGGTACTCAAACCTCTCCTCACAGTGCTGCTACTGCTGGCAGCAAGGTTTTTTATATTAGCTCGAAGTACAGGCTACTTTACTGGCATGGCATGCCACCCAGATACACCTTGAATGAAAAGATGCCATGGTCTAAGCCACTTTTCTTTGTGTTCTCCTTTCCCCTGCTTCCAGGTGCTAAGGGAGAATAAGGCCATAGAGGGAGAGACTTTAATTAATTCTTTGCTTTGGTCTTTAGTGAGGAAGATATAAGGGAGATATACCCATGTCAGAAGTGATATTTGAAAGTGATGATTCAGAGGAAATGAAACAAATTTCAGTGAACTTGGAAGATGTACTAAGGCAAATTGACAAACTAAAGAATAGCAAATCACTGGACTAGATGGTATACATCCCAAATTGCCGAAAGAACTGAAAATGAAATTGCAGACCTACTGTTGGTAATCTGCAAACTATCATTAAAATCAGCTTCAGTACCTGAAGATAAGGCGGCGGCCAATGTTAACACTGGTTTTTAAAAAGGTTTCCAGGGCTGATCTGGGAAGTTACAGACTGGTTAGCCAGAGATCACAGCAATGAAAAAATGGTTGAATGTATGCTAAAGAACAAAATTACTGAACATATAGAAAGACAGTTTAGTGGGACAAAGTCAACATGGATTTAGTCAAGGGAAGCCTTACCAAAGGAAGTTTTGCCTTACCAATTTGCTGCATTTTTTTTTTTTTTTTTTAAAGGCATGAACAAAGATGTGGGAAAAAAGTGAGCCGGTTGACAGTGTATCTTGATTTTCAGAAAGCATTTGACAAAGTACCATATGAGAGATTCTTGAAGAAATTTTAAAAAAGTCATGGGATAGGAGGAAATGTTCTGTTGTGGATTGAGACTTAGTTAGAATATGGGCTAAATGATCAATCTTCTCAATGTAGAAAGGTGAAAGCAGAGTTGCTTACCTGTAACAGGTGTTCTCACAGGACAGCAGGATGTTAGTCCTCACATGTGGGTGACATCATCTGATGGAGCCAATCACGGAATACTTTTGTCAAAGTTTCTAGAACTTTCACTGGCACCTACTGGGCATGCCCAGCATGGCAATAACCCTGCATCCAGCAGGGGTCTCCCTTCAGTCTTATGTATAGCAAAAAAGAACATGCAAAAAACAATGAATCACAAGCGTACCCAACTCCGCGGGGTGGCGGGTGGTTTTCGTGAGGACTAACATCCTGCTGTCCTGTGAGAACACCTGTTACAGGTAAGCAACTCTGCTTTCTCACAGGACAAGCAGGATGTTAGTCCTCACATGTGGGTGAACAAACTGAGGATGCCCGCGCATGTACCGAAAACACCCAAAGACGTGCAAACAGGAACAACAACAGGGGTGATTGTGCGGTATATGGGCAGCCTAAATATCCCACCAGGTGTAGAAGGAAGTTGGGTATTACGCTGAGAATAGATTGCGTAGAACAGACTGGCCAAAGATAGAATCCTGTGAACCAGCCTTGTCTATGCAATAATGTGCTGCAAAGGTATGAAGAGAACTCTAGGTTGCAGCTTTGCAGATATCAATTAGAGGTACAGAACGAAGATGTGCAACAGACGTTGCCATAGCGCTAATGGAGTGCGCCTTAACTTGGTCCTGAAGTGGAAGGCCTGCCTGCTGATAGCAGAAGGAAATGCAGTCCGCCAACCAGGAGGACAGGGTCTGCTTTCAGACCAGGGTTCCCAGCTTAAGTTTATCAAAGGAAACAAAAAGCTGGGTGGATTTCCTATGGCCTGCAGTGCGTTCCAAATAAAAGGCAAACACACATTTACAGTCCAAGGAATGCAGAGCACGCTCAGCAGAAAGTGAGTGGGGCTTTGGAAAGAAAGTAGGCAGGACTATGGATTGATTTAAATGAAATTCAGATACTACTTTCAGTAGAAATTTAGGTTGAGTGCGAAGGACCACCCGATCATGAAGAAATTTTGTGTAAGGAGGGTAGGTAACTAGCGCTTGCAGCTCACTGATCCTGCGAGCAGACATCAATGCCAGAAGGAAAAAGACCTTCCAAGTGATATGCCGCAGTTTGCAGGAGTGCAGAGGTTCAAACGGAGGTTTCATGAGCTGCGTTAAAACCACATTAAGGTCCCAAGACGGGGCCGGTGGACAGAGAGGAGGCTTCAGGTGAAGCAACCCTTTCATAAAGCGCAGTACCAGGGGCTGTGTTGAGATAGAAACATCCCCTGTACCCTTATGAAAGGCGGCCACCGCACTGATATGCACTCTGATAGAGGAGGTTTGTAAACCAGACTCAGAGATGCCAGAGGTAGTCTAAAAACTGATTTGTGGAGCAGGTAAAAGGATCTAACCCCTTTGAAGTGCACCACAACGAGAACCTTTTCCATTTTGAATGATAAGACTCTCTCGTAGAAGGCTTTCGTTGAAGCTACCAGGACCTGAGATACAGATTCCGAAAGATTTAGAGGCTGAAGGATCAACATTTCAACATTCAAGCTGTCAGACACAGGGCCTGAAGGTTGAGGTGGTGCAATTGGCCGTTTCTCTGAGATATCAGGGACGAGTCCGAGCCTAGAGGAATCTGTGGACACAGTGAGAGATCCCGAAGGATGGGAAACCAAGCCTGACGTGGCCAATAGGGGGCTATGAGAATGATTAGACCCTCGTCCATGCGTAGCTTTACGAGAGTCTTGCTGATGAGAGGAAGTGGTGGGTAGGCATAAAAGAGACCACCTCTCTAGGACAGGCTAACGCGTCCCGAGGTGGAATGATGCGACTGCAATGGAGTGAGCAGAAGTTGTCTACCTTGCGATTCTGAGAGACACGAATAGGT
This sequence comes from Rhinatrema bivittatum, assembly GCF_901001135.1. Classification (NCBI taxonomy): domain Eukaryota; kingdom Metazoa; phylum Chordata; class Amphibia; order Gymnophiona; family Rhinatrematidae; genus Rhinatrema; species Rhinatrema bivittatum. The sequence goes on along the minus strand of NC_042622.1, from coordinate 102,176,865 downwards.
CTATGGTTGGACGCCCCCACTTCCGTAATAAACTGTCAACTACAGGGATGAGGGACCACTCGTGGGGCTGGAATTCGACAGATTTTCCACTAAAACATTGTCCACATCTGCCAGGTAGGTCGCGCTGAGAAGCATAGCCTGGGATAGCGCAAAAGCCCAAATTTGTGCCGCTTCCTGACAAAGGACATAGGATCCGGTTCCTCCTTGTTTGTTGATGTACCACATTGCTACCTGGTTGTCTGTCTGGATCAGAATTGTTTTGCTGGACAAACAGTCCCGAAAGGCAGAGAGAGCATATCGGATTGCTCGGAGCTCCAGAAAATGTATTTGATGTTGCGACTTTTCCGCTGACCAGGTTCCCTGAGTTTGCAGGTTGACGACATGTGTTCCCCAACCTAGGTTGGAAGCATCGGTCGACAAAATTATTTGAGGTTCTGGAGCTTGAAAGGGCAGACCTTGAAGTAAATGGGACTCCAGGATCCACCATGCCAGTGAAAGAAGAAGTCGCCGGGTGATGTGGACAATGTTTGACATTGGATGATATGCATGTGACCACTGGGACTTTAATGTCCATTGAGTTACTCACATGGCTAGACAAGCCATTGGAGTTACATGGACAGAGAATGCCATATGCCCTAGTAAGACTAGTAGACAACGAGCCGTTGTGGTTTGACCAGATCATATGTTCTGTGCCAACGATGCCAGTGTGTAAGATCGGTCCCTGGGAAGAAAAGCTCTTGCTTAGACCATGTCAAGATCCGCTTCTATAAAGGAGAGGAACTGAGACGAGTCAGGTGAGATTTCTGATAATTGATCAGAAATCCCAATGAGAGTAGTAGATGCATTGTAAGTTGGAGGGAGTGGAGAACTCCTTCTGATGACTGAGCTGTCAGTAACCAGTCGTCCAGGTAAGGATAGACATGAATGCCCAGTCTTCTTAAGTATGCAGCTACTACTGCTAGGCACTTCGTGAACACCTGAGGAGCTGACGCTAGGCCGAACAGGAGGACCTTGTATTGGAAATGTTGGTTCCCAACAAGGAAGCGGAGGTATTTTCTGTGAGACGGGGTAATTGCGATGTGCATGTACGCATCTTAGGTCTAGAGAGCAAAGCCAATCCCCTCGAAGAAGTGGAAGCAAAGAGCCCAGGGTTACCATCCAAAATTTCTCTTTCCGAAGATGTTTGTTTAAAGCCCTTAGGTCTAATATCAGGCGAATCCCTCCCGTCTTTTTTGGGATTAAAAAGTATCGGGAGTAGAATCCGTGTCCTCTTTGGGCAAGAGGAACTGGTTCTATGGCATTTGCTTGCAGCAGGGAGGATACCTCTTGCTGCAATTGAAGACAGTAGTCGGAAGAGGGCCACCCCGGCCGAGGTGGAGTATCTGACGAAATGGAAAGGAAATTTAGATGGTAGCCATGAGCAATAACTGCTTGCACCCAGTGGTCGGTGGTGATGGTTAGCCACTTGGTGGAGAAGTGGCATAAGCGGCCGCCCACAGGTAGATTGGGCAATGGAGGATGGTCTTTGCTCTGAAATCTGGAATCAAAATCCCGCTGTAGGAGCAGTTTGCGAAGGAGCTTGAGCTTTCTAAGCTCGAGGCTAACGCGCTGTGGACTTCTGGAAAGGCCTTTGCAGGTGACCTCAAGACGCTGGTGGATAATATTTATGGGGCTTGTAAGTCGTCCGTTTAGTGTCACGCCTGAAGGAGCGTTTGGATGGAGTGGAAAGAGCCGCCTGGGCTGCCGAGAGCTGACGAAGCGTTTCACTATGGTCCTTCAGCTAGGCCACCATCTCCTGGATTGTATCACTGAACAGATTATCCCCTGTGCAAGGGATGTCGGCCAAACAATCCTGCACTTCAGGATGGAAATCAGAAGATTTTAACCAAGCCCAGCAGCAGGCGCTGATACCAGCCGCAGATAGACGGGAGGCTGTGTCGAAAGCATCGTATGCCGAGCGGACCTCATGCTTTCCCACGTTGAATCCCTTCTTTATGATGGCATTCAGCTGGTCAGGAAGGGATTCTTCAAATTCTTGTAGCTGCTTAAACAGGTTACGGGTGTACTGGGTCATATATAATTGATATGACGCAATGCGCGAGATAAGCATGGCCCCGAGAAATATCTTACGTCCTAAAGCATCAAGGAATTTCTGCTCCTTCCCAGGTGGCACTGAAGAATGGGGTTTTGGATGCCTGGCCTTCTTTTGGGAGGACTCCACCACCACCAAATGATGAGCTAGCTGCGTCTTCTGAAATACCGGGGAAGGCTGGACCAGGTAGATGGCGTCCATTTTACGGTTTACGGGAGGAACCGATCCAGGATGTTCCCAGTTGCGTTGCATCAGGTCTTGCAGGACTTCATGAACTGGGATGGACATGATTTCTTTAGGGGGGATCCAGGAATTGCAGGACTTCTAGCATTTTGTGTCTAGAATCTTCCTCCGTCTGCAGTTGGAAGGGGATGGTCTCTGCCATCTCCTTTATAAAACTAATAAAGGAGTGGTCTTCTGGTGGAGACTTACGCCTTTCGTCTGGAGGAGACTGTTCTGACGGAACTTCTGTGGAGTCCTGGGTATCCGTGGAATCATCCGTCCAGGGATCATAAGGCTGATTCGCCTGCATCCTTCGGTGGTCCAAGTGGAAAACCTGGAACTTCTCCAGCTGGAGGTCAAGGTTGGACAGGTATCTGTGCTGGCATCTGAAACCCAAGATCCGGCATCGGGGATTTCATCGGTGGCCTCGATGGTGGTACTCCTGACGGCCCCGGAACCAGCTCCGGCGATGTATCCTCCTCCGCTGAAGAAAGCGGGATGGGCGTAGATGGAATCATCGGTATTGGTGATTTTCCCAGTGCCCCGGTAGGGCACAGATGAGCAGATCCAGCTTATCCAGGAGAGGCAGCAGCACCGGAGGCATCGGTGTCTGTTCCGGAAGAAGCACCGATGCGGGCATCGGTGGTTGCGGAAGGCTTTGGATCGCCTGGACCACAAAGTATTCCGTGATTGGCTCCATCAGATGATGTCACCCACATGTGAGGACTACCATCCTGCTTGTCCTGTGAGAATAATGGAATGCCCTACAGATCTGTACTAGGACCACTGTTTTTTTAATATATTCATAAATGATCTAGATATGGGAACAATGAGTGAAGTGATCAAATCTGCTGATGATACAAAAATTTTCAAAGTTGTTAAATCACAAGATGATTGTGAAATTGCAAGAGGACCTTACAAGATTGGGAAACAGGGCATCCAAATGGCAGATAACATTTAATGTGGTCAAGTGCAAAGTGATGCATGTTGGGAAGAGCAACCCAAATTATAGCTATACAATGCAAGTTCCACATTGTGAGTTAATACCCAGGAAAATGATCCAGGTGTCATCGTGGATATGTTGAAATCCTCTACTCAGTGTGTGTCAGCAGCCAAGAAAGCAAATAGAATGCTAGGAATTATTAGGAAAAGGAATAAAGAATAAAACAGAGATCATGATAATACATCTGTATCGCTCCATGGTAAGACTGCACCTTGAGTACTGAATTTCTGGTCACTGCATCTTAAAAAAAGACATTGCAGAATTAGAAAAGGTACAGAGAAGGGTGATTAAAATGATAAAGGGGATTGAACAATTCCCCTATGAAGAAAGGCTAAAGAGGTTAGAACTCTTCAGTATGGAGAAGAGAAGTGGAGTGGAGGAGCAGCCTAGTGGCTAGAGCAGTAGGCTATGAACTAGGAGACCAGTGTTCAAGTCCCACTGTTGCTCCTTGTGACCTTGGGCAAGTCACTTTACCCTCCATTGCCTCAGGTACAAACTTAGATTGTAAGCCCTCTGGGGATAGGGAAATACCTACAGCACCTGAATGTAATCTGCTTTGAAGTGCTGAATAAGTGCGAAAAGTGGAATATAAAAATCTAAATAAATAAAAATAAGAAGGCTGTGGGGATCTATGACAGAGGTAAAAAATTAATGAGTGGTAATGAGTACAAAAATTCAATAAAGTTACTAGGTAATACATTTAGATAAATAGGAAAACATTTTTTTTACTCAATGCATAATAAAACTCTGGAATTCATTACCAGAGGATAAGGTGAAAGCTATTACTGTATCTGGGTTTAAAAAAGGTTTAGTAAAGTTCTGGAAGAAAAGTCCATAAACCATTAAGATGGATTTGGGGAAATCCACTTATCTCTGGGATAAACATGGAATCTATTGACCTTTTGGCATCCTGCCAGGTACTTGTGACCTGGATTTGCCACTGAAGAAAACAGGATACTAGGCTTGATGGACCTTTGGTCTGACCCAGTATTGCAAATCTTATGTTCTAATGGCTGCCTTCCTATTTCCTGCCCCTTCCTTTATTTTCCCCCTCAAAACTTTAACATTCTTAACAAGGCAGCATGGAAGGGATAGGTAGAAAGGAAAGGTGGGAAGAAAGAGAGAGACAGAGAGGATCTTTATACTCAGTGTCTGCCAACCTCTAACTTGTCTAGGGCCCTTCAGGAACCCCTTCCCTGTGGTATCCACAGATCCCTAAGTGTACTGGGATCACACTCAGGGGGAATGCAACCCCTGGTAAATAGGCTTCTTCTGGAAAAATCAACCCCAAGGGACTGTTGCTCCAGGAGTCAAGCTCTCTCTTCCCAGGCTAGGGCTGAACCTCTGCTCTGGGAGCCTTTGCAACCAGTTCTCCCTTGTCTGCAGTTTCCAGAGACAGACTACTGGCAACTGCTTAGGACCACATCTCCTTTACAGGCTAGAGTAAGGTTACAAAAGAGCTATGTCCTCTGTCTCCATCAGCCTATGGGAAGAGAAATCCTGAGTAAGGACTTGTCCAGCAGGAAGAAGAGGAAAGAACTGATGAAAATTGCACTAGGATCAATGGGGAAATTCAGGAATTTCACATTCATCAGAAAATCTTATTGAGCTCAACAACTGAAGTACACATACCAGCTCTTTACTATACTGAAAGTGAACAGAATGGAAAGGTGATAAACCCACATAGATAAATAAATGTAAAGCATCTCCAAGCTACTGAATTGTTGCAAAAATCAATTATCTCCATTAGCCATGCAACTTCTGTATAAGAAAAAGAACCAAGGCATGACTTTTTAGCCAGGTCTAATCTGTAAAGACCCTCAATACCCTAACTTAACTACTCAGACTACCAATTAAGGACTTCAAGCAACATGCCATTGCGCTCCCAATGGTAAGATTATCTTTAAATTTTATTCCAACTGTAAAGTTGTTTTATATGCAATTGTCTAATTTATCAGTCAATTTGCCTTGAAGCTATTCTTAATAAAAGGCGGAATATCAAATGTCTACAAACCAACTGATAAATCTCATATTCCAGAACAATAGTAAAAACAAAAAGCATAATTAAATAAATGGGGGGTGGGGGCGGAAGAGGCAGGAACATACCATACCTTAGGTAAAAACTGGGTTTCAGAATTTTATATTTTAAATTCAACACCAAATGAAATTGGAAGAGATGGAGTAGCAATCTAGTGCAGTGGTTCTCAACCTTTTTCCTGTTGGGACACACCTGACAGATGGTTCTCACATGTGTGACACACTGAACACTAGGGATGTGAATCGTTTTAGGACGATTAAAATTATCGTCCGATAATTTTAATATCGTCTTAAACCGTTATGGAACACAATACAATACAGATTCTAACGATTTATCGTTATAAATCGTTAGAATCGTGAGCCGGCACACTAAAACCCCCTAAAACCCACCCCCGACCCTTTAAATTAAATCCCCCACCCTCCCGAACCCCCCCCCCCCAATAACTTAAATAACCTGCGGGTCCAGCGGCGGTCCGGAACGGCAGCGGTCCGGAACGGGCTCCTGCTCCTGAATCTTGTCGTCTTCAGCCGGCGCCATTTTCCAAAATGGCGCCGAAAAATGGCGGCGGCCATAGACGAAAAAGATTGGACGGCAGGAGGTCCTTCCGGACCCCCGCTGGACTTTTGGCAAGTCTCGTGGGGGTCAGGAGGCCCCCCACAAGCTGGCCAAAAGTTCCTGGAGGTCCAGCGGGGGTCAGGGAGCGATTTCCTGCCGCGAATCGTTTTCGTACGGAAAATGGCGCCGGCCATACACGTATGGCCGGCGCCATTTTCCGTACGGAAAATGGCGCCGGCAGGAGATCGACTGCAGGAGGTCGTTCAGCGAGGGTTCCGGCGCCTCGCTGAACGACCTCCTGCAGTCGATCTCCTGCCGGCGCCATTTTCCGTACGAAAACGATTCGCGGCGGGAAATCGCTCCCTGACCCCCGCTGGACCTCCAGGAACTTTTGGCCAGCTTGTGGGGGGCCTCCTGACCCCCACGAGACTTGCCAAAAGTCCAGCGGGGGTCCGGAAGGACCTCCTGCCGTCCAATCTTTTTCGTCTATGGCCGCCGCCATTTTTCGGCGCCATTTTGGAAAATGGCGCCGGCTGAAGACGACAAGATTCAAGAGCAGGAGCCCGTTCCGGACCGCCGCTGGACCCGCAGGTTATTTAAGTTATTTGGGGGGGGGTTCGGGAGGGTGGGGGATTTAATTTAAAGGGTCGGGGGTGGGTTTTAGGGGGTTTTAATGTGCCGGTTTTTTCGATTTTTCGATTTTAACGATTTTTAACGATTTTTCACGATATTTTACCCCCCCAAACGGCAACAATACGATTCCCTCCCCCTCCCAGCCGAAATCGATCGTTAAGACGATCGAGGACACGATTCACATCCCTACTGAACACAACTCTCATGGGGATCCACCTTGACCTACCAACAATGGCTGCAGAACAGAACTAGGACATTCCCTGTTCAATTATCCATACAAAAAAGATATTTCTGGTGTCATCTCAGTAACAGAAACAAACACTCTCTCCTACTAGGTGCAATAGCCCTCCTTGTGAAAAAAAACTAATTTACCACCAATGCATGTCCTATTGAAAAAACACAACAAGTAATATTGATACAAATGCCTACATGCTAGTACAATACTTCACCTCGGTCACACACAGAATCGAACTTCACCAAGTACAGAAAGACCACAAATTACAAATATGGAAACAAACTGGAATGGAAACCCAAAAAAGCCACTTTGCATTCTGTGCAAAACAGAAATATAGCATCTAACAGACTTCCTGGATCTGCAATAATGTACACAAACTAATGCGCACAAAGTTACACTTGCATTATGGAACTCAAATAGTAATAACCCTACCTATGAAAAGGCAGCACTGCAAGAATTACGCCAGGCCCTAAACACCAATACACCTCCTATTAGGAAAACAGAACAAGCCAAGCTGCTATAGATCCCTACCAAGAAACTACAAGCTTGCAGAACACCCTTAGTTGGGTTACACACAGAACACAGACAGACCCTCACCAAATACAGAATAAAGTGACCATAAAACTAATGTTTTTGTGTTGTTGCACTGCTTACAGTTTGGCTTCTTGCTGCTTCCAGTTCAGTTTTTGTCTCCACATTTCTATTTATACATTCCTCGAGAAATATAAAATTCTAAAACTAGAATATAATAAATGTTTCAAAACTGATAAATGGAACATTCAATCATTAAACATTTTCAAAATTAAAAATTCTCCAAACACCAATAAAATATTTCTAAAAGCAGACATCACATAATACCCAATAATTAAAATGGCAGTCAATCAAGAAAGATAAACTTAAAAAGCCACTTTTACTTACCCTCTCCAGTAACTTTCCTACTCCTTTCCTTTGTAGGCCAATAGCACATACCAGAAGCAGCAAGGGCTGCTGAATCTGTCCTCAAGTTCTTCTTCCTTAGGGCCCATGACTAGTCTATTTCACACACACCAGTCACCTCCCTAAACAATCTTTCTCTCACACCAGTCACGTCCCTGACCAATCTCTCTCACACACACCAGTGACTTTCCTGAGCAGTATCTTGCTCTCACAAGTTTTCTCTCTTACTTACACACACAAATTCTCTCATACACTTACACACATGCTGGCTCACTCTGTCTCACTCACTCACCCCCATCCCCAACACATATGGCAGCTACAGCACAAGGTAGCCAGTAAGCTGCTATTAAAAGCAGAGTCCTGACAGGCTAGAAACTGCCACATCAAACAACCCACACAAAAAAAAAATTTTGTTATGTGCTACCTTACAATTTTTCTTCTTTTTAATCAATTTCACCAATAATAATTTTATAATATTTAAAAAATATACTTTAACCACATTTTTCACACTTGCATGTTACCTCAATGAGATTTCTAAACAAATTTTTTAAGGTGTAGAGTGATGCTTCATAAAGTTTCAGGGCACCATCCCGGTGAACCTTACTTAATTTGTTATTTAATCATAAGCACCACCGTCCACCTTATAATCCTTTTATTTTCTCAAAAACATTTTTTTTGTTATTTTGTATTTGTTCAAAAGGACATCTTATATGAAAGTGTGAAAAGATCAAAAACAGAGGATTCACAGTTCACCCAAACATACATTCAAAAACAGAGTGTAATCCCAAATGTCACTTAGCTTAAATTTGAATCCTAAGGCTTCAGTATAACCATTGGCGACGTTTGCCCCAACAAGGCCCGGTTTCGAATCGCTTCTTCATCAGGGGAAGCCACTTAGCCGCTGCACATCCCAGCTCACACTCATTCGTTGCTTAAATCCATAAAAAAGCTTGCAAAGCGCGGCTTAATGTTCCTCAAAAAATGGCGAACCTGCACACCCCTGTTCAACGTCCCAATTTAAAGGGACTCCATCTCGTGACTGCAGCAGGAATGACCTCCCTGCCCCACAGTGGTAAGAAAGCAGCACTCAGCTGATTGCTTATGCTATCACGGCACAGAGCAGTCAGCCTAGAATGTAATTTTATGTTTTTTCTTCTCCCCACCCCAGCATTTTATTTTTTTTGCAGTTTGATTATTTTTATGTTTCCTTGCTGGTATTGCGCTGATGAGAGAAGGAGAGGTCAGAGCCGGGGGGGGGGGGGGGCAGTGACACCGGTACTATACTCCTGCAGCCCCTAGCAAAGTGGCCAGCCAGCACCGATCTTCAGCTCTGGGCAGCTAATGGATGATTTCCCCAACAGCCGCACCGCAGGAAATCCCGATGGCCACATTCTCAGCTGACTGCTCTGTCCTGCAATGATCGCAGCACAGGCAAACTGCTGAGTGTAGCAGGGCCGGGGAGAGTCTTGAGATGTGATTGCTACTGCATGAACCTTTTCTTCTTCCCGCGTGCCTGGTAAACCACTTCCTCTTCCGGGCCACAGGGCGGGAAGAAGAAAAGGTCATGTTCCTGCTGCTGGCTTTCACCAACACTGCTGCCATTCCCCCTTGGGGCTTGAATGTGCTGATAGCCTGAGTAGGAACAGAAGCAGTGTGTCTCACTGAGGTGAAAGGGGGGGGGGGGAGGGAAGAGCAGCGAGTGTGCGATACCCCTGCCGGTGCTTTGCAACACAACAATGGGCCGCGACACACCGGTTGAGGACCACTGATCTAGTGTTTAGAGACGCAGACTGAAAAACTAGAATTCAAATTCTGCTGATGCTCTTTGTAACCTTGGACAAGTTGCTTCAACCTCTATTGCCCCAGTGTGATAGAGTATATGACAGAGAGCCTCAGACTGCGTTAACAGACCGGCTCCAGCTATCTGGCCCAGTCCACCTTAAGACAGACAGGAAAGGGATCCTCGGGTGGGGCATTTCCCTGAGATAAGGGATACAAAGGTGAGGCCCTGAGAGACTATGTGATCCAGATGCAGGACCGACTGGGGAGGGCAGGAGAGGCTGCCCGACTATGCCTGGAAAAGGCCCAGACTATCCATGCCCGGCAATAAGACCAGTCCGTTGTTCCTCGGATCTTCCAGCTGGGAGACCGCGTACTAGTGCTACTACCGATGTCGGAAAGAAAATTGCTGTCCCGTTGGGAAGGTCCGTTTGAGGTACTGGAGAAGATGGGCCCAGTGGATTATAAAGTGGCCCAACCTGACAGACGGAAGGCGGCCCAGATCTTCCACATAGATCTACTAAAAAAATGGGTTGCTCCGACTAGCAGTCTGGTCCAAGAAGACGACTTTGGTCCAGACGTTTCACAAACATCCGAGCCCCAGATGATCCCATATGGGGACCAACTTTCCACAACGCAGAAAGTGGACCTGGATAAACTAGTGACTCGGAATAAAGATGTCTTCTCGACTATGCCTGGGAGAACTCAATTAGCTTGTCACGATTTTATTACAATCCCAGGAGTAATAGTTAAACAACGGCCCTATTGGATTCCTGAAGCCAGGAGGCAGGTGGTAGAAGCTGAGTTGAAAGAAATGCTTCGACTTGGAGTAATAGAGGAATCCAATAGTGATTGGTCCTTGCCTATTGTAATGGTACCTAAACCAGATGGCAGTATCCAGTTCTGTTTTGACTTCCGGAAGGTCAATGAGGCTTCGAAGATGGACATACCTGATGCCCCGCATGGATGAACTTATTGAACACTTGGGAACTGCCCAGTTTATCTCCATGCTTGTTTTGACAAAGGGGTACTGGCAAGTTCCCCTGGCGCCAACTGCGAAGGAGAAGACTGCTTTTTCAACACCGAAGGGACATTTCCAGTTTACGGTCCAGCCGTTCGGACTTCATGGGGCTCCAGCTACCTTCCAATGCTTGGTAGACCGCTTACTACGCCCACATCAGGGTTATGCAGCGGCCTATCTTGACGACATCATTATTTACAGTGGAGACTGGGAGACACACCTAAGGCAATTACAGGCCGTACTTACAAGTCTACGAAAGGCTGGACTGACAGCCAACCCCAAGAAGTGTAAATTAGGGGGTCAAGAAGTACAAACAGAAGCAATTACCCGAGTTCCAGACCCACAGAGTAAGGTGAGAGCCTTTTTAGGCCTCATCGGTTACTATCGACGGTTCATACCAAACTTTTCAGAAAAAGTGGAGCCCCTCACATGCCTATTACAAAAGAAAACCCCAGAGAAGGTTAGATGGTCTGCAGAGGCGGAGGAAGCCTTCCAGGGTTTAAAGAAAGACATATGCTTGGAACCTGTTCTACTAAGTCCGGACTTTACCAAGCCCTTTATAGTACAGACAGACCCATCAGAGGTGGGGCTAGGAGCCATCCTCGCACAAGAGAAAGGAGACGAAGAACACCCAATAGCCTTCATTAGCAGGAAGCTATTACCCCAAGAGAGACGCTACTCAATGATAGGGAAAGATGCCTTAGCTGTCAAATGGGCCTTGGAGGCTTGTTATCTACTGGGCTGCCAGTTCACACTGGTAACAGATCACCAACCCCTTGTCTGAGTCGCTCTGAATAAAGTGTCCAATGGATGAGTAATGAGGTGGTTTCTGGCTCTCCAACCATTTGACTATAAAGTCAGACAGAGCAGGGAAGGCAAATATAAATGCAGACTTCCTTTCTAGAGAAGTCTCCCTTGTACAGGCAGGCACTCAACTAAGGAAGATTGAGTTGAGGGGGAGGGAATGTGAGAGTATATGACAGAGCCTCAGACTGCCTTAACCGACTGGCTCCAGCTATCTGGCCTGGTCCACCTTAAGACAGACAGGAAAGGGATCCTCGGGTGGGGCATTTCCCTGAGGTAAGGGATACAAAGATGAGGCCTGAGAGAGTTAGATAGGCCCCAGGGAGAAGAAGGAAGCTATAATGGAGTGCTGTGCTCTTTTGGAAAAACTGTTCTTGCATTGTCAGTCTGCTGAGGTAAGCAGCCATTTTGATTCTGTCATGCTGAACCTTTTGTAATTAAACTGTTGAAAAGCAGAACAGACTCCAGCCTGGTCTGTTCTCAGACCTTCTCCTGTCTTAGACCGCTCCAAGGGCATCACACCCAGGTACACAGAGGTTATAAGTCCTCCAGGGCTGGAAAATAACTAAAGTACCTGACACGTAACTTGCCATGAGCTCCAATTTGAAAGAGACGATTAAACAAATATTTTATAAAATCCAGATGGCGACTTTGGTGTAGCAGCAATGGACACTGCCTCTTGGCCAGTAGGTGGCACTGTTTCTACCTGCTTCCAACACACAGGGGATGTAGTTACACTTTACTGGGGACTACCAGTAGAGGGAGTGTTGTAGAGTGTAGACCCAACCTATTTCCTCATCTGTAGTTTCACTAATAGAACTTACTAAAAGGCCCTCACTCTAATTATGTACTCCTTAGATAGGCCTGAGAGACTCATAAAGGTAAAAAAAAAACCAACGTACAACCAAGCAGTGGTTTATATAAGATTTTATAATTTCAGAAAGTTTCCAGCGGGTTGAAAAACAAATGCACAACAAAACACCATTTTGTTTTGGGCCTATTAATTATTCCTTTCCCATCTTCAAACCAGTGCTTATAATACAGACTTTTCCCTAGAGAGCTATTCTCTCTGCTCTCAGTATTTCACCTTGGTATCCAGCCCTGTTAAGGCTAACTAGTGATAGTCTTGCATGCCTGATCTTAAGTTTCTGCTAACGACACATACATTCTTATGAAAGGTTCCTGGTTTAACTTCCAAGGCTTAATTCTTCCCAGTTTTAACTGCCCCAGACACCTACAAGTTACAGCAATTTAAATTGGCTGCATAACAAGTAAAAATGGAGCGCCTCAGGAATCTGTACTTGGACCAGTGCTTTTTAATATATTTATAAATGATCTGGAAAGGAGTACGATGAGTGAGGTGATCAAATTTGCAGATGACACAAAATTATGCAGAGTAGTTAAATCTCAAGCAGACTGTGATAAATTGCAGGAGGACCTTGCGAGGCTGAAAGATTGGGCTTCCAAATGCCAGATGAAATTTAACATGGATAAGTGCAAAGTGATGCATATAGGGAAAAATAACTCTTGCTTTAGTTACACAATGTTAGCTTCTATCTTAGGAGTTACCACCCAGGAAAGAGATCTAGAAATCATAGTGGATAATACATTGAAATCGTCAAGCTCAGTGTGCTGTGGCAATCAAAAAAGCAAACAATGTTAGAACTTAAGGGAATGGCAAATAAAACAATGGATGTCATAATGCTTCTGTATCACTCCATGGTGAGACTGTTTCTTGAATACTGTGTGCAATTCTCATCACTGCATCTCAAAAAAGATATAGTTGCACTGGAGAAAATACAGAGAAGAGCGATCAAAATAAGTGGCATGGAACAGTTGCTCTATGAGTTAAGGCTAAGGAAGTTAGGGCTGTTCAGTCTAGAGAAGAGATGACTGAAGGGGGATATGATAGAGGTCTAACATCATGAAAGGACTTGAAAAAGTTAATGTTCATCAGTTATTTACTCTCTCAGATAATAGAAAGACTAGGGGTCACTCCATGAAGATAGCAAGAAGCTCATTTAAAACTAATTGAAGAAAATTCTTTTCACTCACAGTGCATGGTTAAGCTCTGGAATTCATTGCCAGAGGATGCGGTTACGGCAGTTAGTGTAACTGGGTTTTAAAAAGGTTTGGATAAGTTCCTAAAGGAAAAATCTATCAATTGCTATTAAATTAATAAGCAATAGTACCTTATTTAATGTTTGGCTACTTGCCAGATACTTGTGACTTGGATTGGCCACTATTGGAAACAGGATACTGGGCTTGATGGACCCTTGGTCTGATCCAGTTTGGCAATTATGTTCTAAACTTTTAGTAGAGCAAATACTAGCGAGGCTTAAGCTGTCTTAACCACTCTAATCAGAGAAAGGACTTTCACCACCTGCCCTAAAGTTTACTAGGAATTAATTTCTCCAGTCAAACATTCAAGCAGTTTCCCAACACAGTTTCTAAACCATTCTAAACAAGGAATCTCCTTTCCTGAGCTTAAAGTTTACAGCGAATCAATTACTGCAGCCAAACATTCAAGCAGTGGCAGGGTTTATATGTCAATACTAAATAGTGAACATAGTAACTTTAAATGGACTCTTAGTAGCTTCAAAGCAAATCACTTTCATAGATTACTATAGCTTTTAACATTACCAAATCAAAAATACATAGCATATCTTATTCACCTTTCAGTTCCCTTTTGGCTAAAATACATGATAGAAAGAGAAAAGGAAGAACATTTAAATTTGCATGAGTTGTGTGTGCAGATAATTCCCCATCTGGCTCTGCTGCTCCTTCCTCCTCCCCTTCCACGTGGTTCTACAGCGGGACTGCTGCTGGCATTGGAACTGGACCTCCTTCATGACAGGGAACCAATTATGGGAAACCTGCCGAGTCACTCTAGCCCTGCCTACTCTGGCTCATGCTTGCTCAGATCTGCGTACCAGGAATTCAGGGGATTGTAGTCCCTGCTGGCATCCATCTTAGCTTTTCTTTACTCTGACAGGTAGCTAGATCCTGTCTACCAATGCATTATTTCTGTAGGGACTATCATGAATACTACCAATCCATCACAGCAACCCCAAACCCATCTGGCAGCCTGTGATAAGAAGTACACCATGGGATGAGAATTTGCTGCAAAGACTGTTGAGGGAACCCTGACTAGCTACACAGCCACAGTATTTACTATCGGTGCTTACTTAGAAGCTGCTGTTAAAACAGTTTAGATCAAACAGGAAAGCAATGAGAAGCCACAATTGCCACACACTATAAAGAGTTCTAGATGCCCAAAATTTGAACTATATCCTAAAGAAAAACAAACAATCAATAAGCTGCTCTATGACTTCCACACCTTCAACTAGCACAGCAGCTTTACCCCACTAGATGTCACTATTAGCTATTTAAGTTAGAAGAGTTCATGGGATAAATCCACTGAAAGCAAAAAACAAAACAAAAAAAAACCCTACAAAAAGCCAGCTTCCCTAATGAGGACAATCGCAGCATTTATTAAGTTTGTGTCTCAAACGTTATTGCTCTGTTAAAAAAAAAAAAAAAAAAAAAAAAAAAAAAAAAAATAGGCTAGGGGCTGGATTTGCCCAAACAAGACAAAGATATATTCCCTCCAAAAAGATATTTGTCCATCTCTGAAAACCAAAACCCACAAATCCTTTAAGAAAACATTTCAAAAGCCCTTGTATGTCAGGAAAACCATACAGATGCCCCCCCTTCCCAGGTGAGTTTTTTTTCCAACCTTCAATCCCCCATAATCAGTTTCATTACAAATACACAAGCCTAATTATCCCTTCTCTGTTATTCGTAGCTGCTCTCCTGCCATCATCCACATCTATCCTTAAGCAGAGATATCCTGCTCCCGCTGCCATGTCAGCTCAAGCGGAGCGCAAGTCATCAAAAAGCACTTGCCCACTCTTAAGTCACCATATCTCATTTAAATTTGCTCCAAAGCACTTTACTGCCCTACTTCATTGGATTCAAAGGGCAAAGAAAGATAAAGAGAAGCCTAGAATTTCTGGTTTAAAAATTTTTTTTTAATTAAAAACCATGGTGACTAAAATGAATATTATACAGGAGTTTGAGAAGGCTCATAAGTATGAAGAAATAAAATATATATATTGCCCCCCACCACACATACACTCACTATTAAATTACTATAATAGTTTCCACAGAAAGCATAAAGTCCACGGAACGGGGATAAGATTAAATACCACATACACTTATATAACTATCAGAGAGAGCGCGAGCAAACTAACTGCAGTTTCTCTTTATCCTGCCCTAGGTGACAGGGTGAGTGAGGCCTGGATTTATTTAGTCCATTGTCACACAATGACTTTGGTTCTCCTTTTCCCAAGAAAAGCCAGAGTACAAGAATCAACCTATTCTTGCTGTCCTGGCATTATTGGACAATCCCATCAAGCAACCCCCGCTTTAGTAAACATATGAGATATTCCTCAGCACCCATTACCTGTCCTGACCCTGAAGATTTTTTTTTAGCAATGCCAGAGGGTTGTGAAGCTGTGACCCACTGGCACCACTGTAAGAATCATCCCAGACAAGGAAGCTCCTTTGAAAAATAAGGTTCTTTAGCTGTGTTTCAAACTTGCAAAGCCAAAGGGAATTGATAGTTAACTCAATATGCTGTCTCCATTCCTGTTGCAGCTACCAACATGACTTTAGAATAGGGGGGGGGATTACTAATACATGGCTCTTGGGAGCAATTGACTGCTGTTGCAAACCGGAGAGCAGAAGTAAAAGAACCACAGCCATCTCTCAACAGGATGTCAGCACAAATCAAATAATCAAATCACTGATACCTGCTACTAGAGAGCTAGAATCACTCATATCACTGGGTGGTGCTTACAGCAATGTACAGACAATGGTAACGACATATTAGGGTCAATATTCAGAGGATAAGATAGCCAGATAAACTTATTTGGCTAACATACTGGATATTCAGCAGTGCCAGCTTTTGGGAAGTTAGCCAGGTAAGTTTATATGGCAATTCTTAAGACTGATTTTAGGTAGTCAAAAATGTTATCTAGATAGCTGAGCTTAATAGCTGCGGAATATCGGCATTATCCAGCTGACAGGGTCATTCATCAAAATGTGTTATGGTACTCTGTTATAGTGTCCAAGCTAGGGAGAGAGAACATAGCAGAAGTCTCATCTTTGAGACTTTCCTCACTTCTAAATGACATCAAATCTTCACCTCAGTGTACTACGCTGTTCATATGTCTCACTCTGCATCTAAATCTGACCCCTAAACAACCCCAACACCTCACCTCGAGCTATTAGCTGACCCTCCTATAGAGAGATAAATAGTTGACTACTGTGAAGGCCTTATAATAGGCTCTCTCCCTTCCCCCCCCCCCAATAGAAGTATCAAGGGGTGCGAAAGGTTTACCTAATTGTAAAATTACCATAAACATGCCCCTTTTCTTACCATGGGCGTTATCCATGCGTCGTCATAGCATTTTGATGAATCTAGGGGTGAGCTAGATAACTTAACTCTGCTCCAAAAAGCCTCTGGGTTATCCTAAGTTTCAGAGGGATAGCCCAGAGGTTTCAGCATGCAGGATTTTGTTTTGTTTACCCTGCTAAATCTTAAATCTAGCCAGACAAATGCACTGAATATTAGCCTCTGTATTTCTTGGAAATGTATAGATCAATAAAGCACAACTGTCTGGAGCTGAAATTTCTGCAAATCACCCAATGCTTTGAGGTGATCTAGTATCACTGCAAAATGTAACTATTTCCCCCACCAACAATTTCCCCAAAAGGTATTTATGAAATAAAACACTTTAGCAGAATTCACTAGGACAGAGGGCACTGCTCTGTGTTTAAGCAGGTAATTCCCTCATCTGCAGGTGCTAGACTTAGCGATCGCCAACAGCTGCTTGGATTTGTATTTTAGATTGAATTAGGCACCTTTCCAAACCCTCAAGATGAGTTACATTCAGGAACAGGTCTCTCACAGACCCAGAGGGCTTACAATCTAGGTTTTGCACCTGAGGCAATGGAAGGCGAAATGATTTGCCCAAGGTCACAAGGAGTGACACTGGGAAAGCGGGCTTCCTTGGTTCTCAGCCCACTGCTCTAACCACTAGACTACTCCCTCCTTCAAAAACAAAGCCACACACACACACAAATAAACTATGCTAAGCTTTCAAAAATAAATTCCTTCATTCCCAACAAGACATCCTTCATTGCATGACAAACTGTGGTGCAGAAGACAAATTTAAGCTACAATACTGTTTCCTAAACAAGAAAAGCAAACTAAAGGGATTCAGAGAGAGAAAATACAGGGAAAGCTATGATTTCTGATTGGGAAACCACTATTGTTCATCGAAAAATACGCCTGTGCATATCAATCAGTGATGAGGCCCAATTAAGATTAGCATAATAGGAATGTTACTCTTTTTATAGCTTCAGATTTGATTTCCTTCATCTCACAGTTCAATTAATACTTGCTACCTATAAAGCTCATCGTTCGTTTGTAAATGGACTTAACCCTTTACAGGTCACAGGTTCTGAATTACCCTCTCTCCAAGATATTAGAGATGGGCTGGAGCCATAGCTCAGGCCTGGATGACCTACAGATGTGGTGCACTTAGGCTCCAGGGAAGGAGAAAGTATGGTGCCACTAATGTGGTAGCCACCAATACCAGACAATGAGCAGCACAGAGGGTAGGCTTTGGAAAAAAGATGCCCTCTCCAGCTCTCAGGTCATGCCATTCTGACCTTCTGATTGGGGAAGGGTAGAGAGAAAACATGCATTTTTTTTTTTTTATGTATCCTATATTTTATTTAAATTAATTTGCTGTTGTGCACTGCTTAGTAATTATCAGCAGTTAATGTGTTATAATTAATAAAAGGAAAAAATAAATGGTTAGAAATGAGAATACTTTAAGCAAGCCACCATAAGGTGATATGAGACAGAATATAATGGAATTTGTCTATGCGAGAACAAGGGGCCCTGTGAAATCATAACTACAAGATAAGGTTTGTGTTGAACAAGAAAATGTATCCTATGTAAAAAGGCAGTGGTTTGTTTTCTCACTCAAGCACATGTGGCTGCAAAGAAAGGGATTAATGTTTTGAGGGGGCAGAAGAGGTACAAAATTCAGTTAGCAACCAAAGCTCCCTTCCTGATCCAGTTTTAGCAAGATTCTGTGGCAGGGAGAGGGGGGCAGCAATGTTTTTGGCAAAATGCCAAGAAGCCTGCCATACTGCTCTCTGCCCACTGAGGGGAAGGGGAGGACCAGCAGCAGCACTTTCAGGGCACTGGATGGGTCCCTCATGGCAAAGGTAATCTTCAAGCTGCCTGAATGCCAGCACAAACATTTTCAATATTCATGTGCTAGCTACATCATGAGATTACCACAGCCAGCCCACACACTTTGAAAAAAACAACATACATGGTGCCAGCTTGCAGGCAGGAGTGCTGTGCCAGCAGGAATGGCTTTTTGTGCCATATTGCTGGGATTGCCGACCATTGTTCTAGTTTACTAAAAAGGGAAAATATTCCAATCCAAGTAACACCCAGTCATATCCATACAACTATTTTGTAAAGCATGATTCAAAGTAGATAAATAATTTATGAGGAAACTGAAAATAAAGATCATGGGAGTTTTGTTTTTGGGTTTTTTTTTTGGTTTTTTTTTACACACCACCTAGCTTTTGTGGTTAGAGTAATATATTCTTCAGTCAGTCAAGTGAAGTATTATGGTTGCTGTGTTAGTCCACTCATATAAAAATAAGGTTATTTATTTTATTTTATTTATAGATTCTTATATACCGCGGTACGTATAGTTCTACATCACCTCGGTTCACAGTGAACAATAACTTAGCAACAGGCTTTACATATAACAGATTCTACAGAAAAACAATCGTAGTAACAAATATTACATATAACAGTTAATATATTATGTAAACAAACATTTTGTAGGTGAGACCTTTTTATTGGACTAACTAGCTAGGCAGTAGCTGATAGATCATGTACCAGGGAAGAGAGGCATAGAGGGGAATCACGTGATGCACTACAGAGAACAGCAGTGTGTCTCTGGGGCTCCTGCTCTCATCTTTAAAATATTAACTTTATCTGTGGCTATTTGTTGTTCCTGTGATTTTCTTTGATACCTAAAAGTCCTCAGAAGAGATCTATTCCAGAAATGTGGGCTGATTGTACTGTGAAACTGAAAACAGGTGAGCACGAATCAATCTCCGATGCTCTTGACTTAGGCCCTGCTGATGAAATGTCGTCCAATGGTGAGGACTGGTTCAAAATGGAGGTTACTGCTACCATGAAAGAAATGCTGGAACAGGTATTGAGCCAACTTAGAGAGTTTGACAAAAAGTAAAAGTATTGATACTAAATTGGAAATTGTGGTAGACAAGGTGGCACAATTGGTTTTGTCTGTTTGAGAACAAGAACACAGACAGCATGGAGACTAGCATGAGTGATTTGGAGGACTTGCTGACAGTGTATGACAGAAAACTTGATCATTTAGAACACCAATATAAATTAACAGAATTCTGGCAGGAATACTTAGAAAACCGCAATAAAAGGAATAATATCCAGGTTGTGGGGCTACCCGCGAAGGCAGAAGAGAGCAATGCGGTAGCATTCCTGGAAAGATGTCTGCCAGAGCTGCTGCAGATGGAAGTGAAAGGAGGGTGCCTGAAACTAGATCACTAGCTCCAGCTTCCGGCCCAAACAGTAGACCGTGAGCAATTGTGCTTCAACTACATAACTTTGGTGATAAATGTTATTTGATGGAAGCTGCTCACTATAAAGGCAAACTGAAATATGAAGCACATCGGATATATATTTTTTCAGGACTTTTCCCCAATGCTGCAGAAAAAAATGTCAAAGCTTCAGTGTACTCAGCTCACTTGATTTTTGAATCCGGGAAAGCCAATTCACTTTGATGACCCAGAGGCGGGGCTAGATGCTATGACAGGTCTCCTCCCTTACAAAATGCTGCGGAGCAGGAAGTCTGCGATTGAACAGCTTATCTTTTGCAGGTCAACAGAATTGAGGGTGAGAGTGGTCCCCATGTATATTCCTACATTTATTTATATTCCACTTTTTGGCACTTCAAAGAGTACATCAAAGCAGATTAATTTCAGGTACTAGAGGCATTTCCCTTTTCCCCCAGGGAGCTTGTGGGGAAAAGTGTTGGAATGAGTTTTTGAATTTTGTACCCGAGGCAATGGAGGGTAAAGTGACTTGCCCAAGGTCACAAGGAGAGCCAGTGAGATTTGAACCCTGATTTCCCTGAGTCATAACCCACTGCTCTAACCACTAGGCTACCCCTCTACTCCCTTGCTTCCTTTTTTGCATTATTTTTGCTATATGCAGCTTTTTATTTCACAATTTTTCTCTGATTGTAGCTTCACACTTACTGGTGACATGGTGTAACTGGTTTGGTCGTGACAGTATTATAACATGTCCTCCCCACCAGTTGTCGCTGGATATTAGAAATATCGCCTATGCACCTACGACAAGTGAGTAGTTGGCTAACTCTACAGAGGATGCATTACATGTTTTACTTTCTCCTTCTTCAGTTGTTGATGGCCTGTGCGCTGAGGAATTATTGCTTGGATCGATGGGTTTTTCTAAGGATGTATTCACAATATTTTGGATGCCACTTTCTGCTGGATTTTCATTGTCCCTTTTCCATTTTTTAATTTGTTCATAAGCATGAACATTGTGCTGCCTTGCAAATTGAATTTTGTTTTTTTATTGTTTTAATGTTTTGTTATTTTTATGTTACTTCTTTTTATTATTACCTGAATACGGTGTGTATGTGTTCCTGCCTGAGGCAAAGCTGGGTTTGGGCGAGTTAGAAGCAGCTATTATTGGGGAGTTTAAAAGTGGGCACTAGGGAAAGCAGCTTTCCGATGCGGCTGTTTTCTCTTGGTTTTTGAGCTTGTGGGGAAAAGGAAGGGCAGGTGAGGGGGGAGTTTGGTGTTGGAATGAGTTTTTGAAGAGGGTGCGGGGAAGGGGGTGGGGTGGGGGGGATAGAAGTGGTGTAGAGTTGAAAGGGAAATATGGGTTGTTGTATGGCTGGTATTGTAGTGGAGGGAGGATGTTTGTGAAGGCTGTTACAAGAGGGACATTACAAAAAAACTGGAGCTGAGCCTATTTCTGAGATGACCAGACTGAAATCAACGCGTATGGAGAGAAGGTCAACTATCAATGTGGTATTACAGGATCGATCTGTACCCTTTAAATTTAGAACAGATGAAACTAGATGGCTAAATCTTTGGTAAAAATAGTCTATGAATGTACAGGGGGGGTATCAAATCCTGTTAAACGTATGCACAAATAGTTCTGTTGCAAGAGACACTTATCTCGAAGCGAACATGTTAAATTGAGTAGGAGATGTGTGGGAGAAAATTATTCAGCGTCCTACAATACAATACAATGCATTCTCATTCATAAAATATAAACCTTTACAGTAGTTAATACCTTTCTAGACCCAGAGGGCACCATATATGGGAAGACAACAACAGTGGTGAATGATTGCGGCTCTAATAACTATCATAAGTTTTATGCTTTTTTTTTTCTTTGCTCAATTAGTTAACTGATACATAATCCCTGATTATGGGAGGGGGGATTGGAATGTATGTATGAATAATGCTACAGGTAGGTCAGAGTTGTTGTCTCAGACTTATCTCAAGTGAGCTGAGCAATGGGGTGCAAGCTTTGCAAAAGCGGGTTGTTTGGTGGGAATATAATCCTACAGGTAGAGATTATACCTTATTTCACCTCATCATAAAAAATTTACAGTCGAATAGATTTTCTTTCCAGTAGTCTAGCTATAGTTAAGGTCAGAGACATAGCCTGACTAGCTCTCTCTGACCACCATCCAATTAGCTTATCTCTGGACCTGATTGATTCGGTGCCTCAGGTTGCAGGTGGCATCTAAATCTCTCATTTAAAAACCCCTAAATTTGAGGAAATGGTTAAAAAAAAAGCTATTGAGGAGTTTACTATTATATAGCCTTCTAAGGAATACAATCCAATTCTTCACTGGGAAACCTTAAAAGCAGTGGTGTGGGGGGAAATTGTGTACATGAGCTATTTTAAAAAACAAAGACTATTTAAGCAGGAATAAATGTTGCAGATCAAGCGATTGGAGCAACAAACTCACTTGTAATGATAGGGTATATAGAGAACTGAGAACTGCCAGAGAGGAGTTACAATTGCAGGCTACTCAAATTGAGAAAAGTCTTCGCTATACAAGACAAAATTATTATGAATTCAGACAAAGTTGGGCCTTTGCTGGCTAATTTAACTAGAGAACCCTCAACCAGGGCTACTATCAGTGGGGTCAGAGATAACAGTGTCCTGCATCATTATTCTAAGGATATGAATAAGGAATTTGCCTCCTATTATGAACATCTTTACCATGTTGATGAGGGAGGTAATGGGGAAGAGATAGCTCAATATCCAGAGGAAATAGATTTACCATGAATTTCCCAAGAGGATCAGAAGCTTAGTATACCTCTAGCTGAATTTGAGGTCAGCAGAGCACTAAATGCATTACTGGAGGAGTTCTTGGCGTGGATACCCAGGTAGTGATGAATGAAGTTTTATCCTCATCCTTTAGAGTTCAGAGGGGTATTAGACAGGGACACCCACTCCTTTTTAATTTGGCTTTAGAGCAGTTTGCTTCTAAAATACAGGATACAGTAGGGATTAAGGAGATCGGAGTCAACGATTCAAATCATAAATTGCCCATGTATGCAGATGATGTACTATATTTATTACAAAGGTGGATAGATCAGGTCCTGTGTTGGTACAAACCTTTGCTGGATACAGCTTAATGTCAAGCTATAGGGTGAACTATGCGAAATCCAATATACTAGTTTTGGCCCTACTTGTAGTATTCCACAATGCTTAAATCACCTTTCCATATCAGGCCAGGTATAGAGTATTTGGGGATAAATATTCCTCTTAATCTTACTGAACTTAAGACCAATTATCCACGGTTATTGGCTAAAATCAAGGTGAATTTAATTTGATAGACCCCAATGCCTCTCACTGGTGGACAGAGTTAACCTGATAAAAATGGTAGAACTGCCGAAACTTATCTTTTTCAGCACCTCCGGGGAAAATGTTCACACAGCTCAGGTGCCAGATTTTCCTCCTTTCATTGGCAAAATAAAGTGCCTCGCATTAAACATTATGTTGCAGCTTCCTAAAGATGCCCATATTTGTAATATTATTGTTTCAGCACAGCTTGCGTGTTTGAGGGAATGGATATGATGGTGGGATGATACCCGACTTGAGACAAAGGACTAGAGTGGATAATATTTTAATTCAGTCTGTTGTGGTTCTCAAACTCATCACACAATTTTATCACTCACTTCTTTATAGTAATGATGAACAAGAGACTAGTTCTGATTTAATAAAGAAATGTAACTGAATACAGATTTTGATAATATGGGCTGGATGTTGCTTTGGAGATCCATATATAAAATCATCCCTTTGCAATAAAAATCAAGAGCTGATGTATCAGCTTTTACATCGTACATACCGATACCAGATATTTTTTTCTTAATTTAACGCTTTCAGTCATATGCTGGCAACTGTGTGGTGAGCAGGGAAGCTATATTCATGTGTGATGGGGGTGTAAAAAAATGCAAGCATTTTGGGAACAGACTCAACAAATAGTCATTGTTATAGTGGGGACCAATATTCAGCTCTCACCTCAATTATGTTTAATAAACTGCTGGAATAAACAAGAGTTATCAAGATCAGATAAATGGCTAACATCTCATTTGCTACTGTTAGGACCAGGAGGGACGTGAACCCTTGGAGCAACAGGAGGTTGGTATGACCTTTAGGAGATGGCTCCTAAAGTTCCCTGTCAGGTGGCGAGGTGGAAGAGAAGTTGGGGCTGGCTGGATCTTCGTTGTTGGAGACTTAGATGGGCCCCTGAGAGGGCGAAGAGGCGTGAAGGCGGAGCAAGGGCCAACTGGAAGTCCACAGCTCCCCGTGGGAGAAGCCCGTAGGGACCCAGGCCTCTGGGACTTAGGTGGGCCCTTGAAGATGGATGGTCTGGAAGGAGTCCAAGGTCGAGTACCAGAGGGATCACAACTTGCCAGTCCGAAGTCACACGCCGAGGAATACGTCAGAGAAGAAACAGAACCAGAGGCACCGGGAGACTCACCGGAGCGAGCACTCGTTGCCAAGTCAAAGAGAGACTGGGGCAGTCTCCTTAAGTAGTATTCTGGGCCTAGCCCATTAGGAACAGGTGATATCAATTTAGGGGACAAGGCCCCTTTACATCTCCCCGGGAGGCGAGGCCTCGCGCCTAAGGAGAGAGCCGGCAAGCTGTGCCCCGCAGGGCCTAGCAGAGCGGCCGGACGCTGCCGGGGGAGGCCCGGGGAACGTTTCCCCTGCCGGAATCCCCATGGAACCTCGCACCCGGGTCTAAGGAGGACAGAGCACGCTGGGGACCGACCCTGGCGCGTCTCCCGACCGCGGCTGCAGCCCTGACATCAGGAGGCAAGGTAGGGGTACCAGTCGTGGCCACCCACGACCGGGAACCATAACAGCTACATGCTAGACACTTGACTATAGCACACTTTTGGAAGACTTCACCACAGGTTTTGGGCTGGCACAACAAAGTTGTAGAACTAGCCACCTTGGAGCTATTCAATCTTTGCTTTAAAATCTAAACTGGAGGCTTACAACAATGTCTGGGGAAATTTTTGGAACTGGCATAATTCAAATTAGAGTATTAAATGAAATAGTTGATTGCAAGACATTTGTTGCAATGTTTGTGGGTTTCTGTTTTTGTACTAGTTTATTATTTAACCAAAATATGAATGCTTAGAAAGGCTGTTATGGATTGTCTATATCTTGTACTTCTTTTAAAAAAAAAAAGTTATAAAAAAGGAGAGGCATAGAGCAGAGCAATTCAGATATGAGCACTTACATCTGTGTTTTAGAGGTCATTTCAAATAAGGATTTCCTTCCACTGTGTGTTTGTAGCAAAATGTTTTGGTGAGTAGTACAGTATTGCTAAGTCCCAAGCCAATAAATCCTTGTTGATTAATAGCAGTTTATGGACTTCTGCTCCAGGAATTTACCCAAATCTTCCTTAAACCCAGCTGCACCAACTGCCATAACCACATTCTCTGGCAATGAATTCGAGCCCAATTCATTGAGTGAAAAAGACTTTTCTCCAATTTGTTTTAAATGAGCTACTTGCTAACTTCATGGCATGCCCCCTAATCCTCATATTATCCAAAATAGCCTATAATTTCCAATAGCTTGCTTTGAAAGACATTAGATATACTGTATTTCTGAAAGTTAGATGGGCACAGGTTTGTTTTTCTGTTGGTCCAATTTTACAAGTGCATTTTATATGTTTGGTCAGTCAGATCTCTTATTGTGTTTAGTATTACTGTGACGAAATTGCACACTTATTTGTGTTTGATATTCTCTAACTTTTTGAGTGTCTATACAGAAAGAAAAAAAATAAATTAAATTCTCAGAATAGAAATGAAGTTGGTTTTTTTTGTTAGCTCTTCATGGTGAAACAAGATGGCAGAGGCTGTCTCCAATTCCTTGGGCCTTATCGAACAAATAATGGGAACAAGCACGAGAAATGCCTGCCTCTGCCTGCACTGTCTCCTGCCCACCCTTTCCTACTTGGTCTAAATCAGTGACAGAAAAGCTTCTGGAGCCTTTAGTAAAAGATTATTTCTGCACATAAAACAGGGTTTTAAACTACAGAAGTTCCTTTGAAAATTATCCTCTAAGGGCTTTAAAAAAAAAAAGCCCTTGTTCAAGCTGGACTCCTCACTTTCAAGGATTGCACCTCAAATAGAGCTTTTAGGAGGCTGATATTACTTCAGGTATTGTCAATATAAACAAGGAGCAAATAACATGGTAAAATGAAACAGATAACTTCCGAGATGGCATCTCTATATTTTAAATTATTTAGGGTGGCACCAGTTCAGGGGATGGGAACCTCCTCTGCTTGAGGGCCGACACTGGACATGTTTTCAGAATATCCTTAATGAAATAGCTTTACATACAATTCAGGCAGACTATATGCAAAGCTAAGCTCTCTCATGCATATTCAGAGATATCCTGAAAACATGACCAGTATCCAGCCTTTGAGGACAGAGGCTTCCCCCCACCCTGCTCTAGTGAATAAGGCAGGATTTTTATTCACATTTCCCTGACAGGTAAGATCTCTGAAGTAAGCTTCTGAAATTTGTTTTAGAATATGTATTATAATTCTGACAGTACCTCTCTCATATAAAATGGATTCTAATACATTTACAAACATGTAGATTACTTATTTATCTTAAAGATATTTTATTTAAAAAAAACCCCAAACATTGTACCTGGCCATCTTTTAACAGCTGCATAGATGTATGGATGCCTGGTTCTGATCTGCTAGATGGTAGGTCAACAATCCCTTTCTCGGACCGGCAAACTCCACTGAAGTCAATATTCACTTCTTCAGTATCATCCTTTTCAGCTCCTGTCAGTTGACGGTCTTCATATAGTAGCATTAGGAAAGAAACACATTCATGACATCCTTCCTCTTACTGCCATGAAAGCATCAACACATTAACTTGTGATGAAACAGTATCTATAGGTTCAGAACGTAATCAGATGAAAGCAGTTTTCCTTAGATACTCCCTCCTGTCAACTATAGTAGCTGAGAGTGCGTGGGCAAGTGACATCCTAAATTAGGAGACAAAAAAAAAAAAAAAAAAAGGACTGCCATGCTAATGGAAAGAGCTATGGAAAGCAATTTGTGTGTGTGTGTAAACTATAACTATTTCCCAATCCTCTCCTGGAAGGACACCTATCCATCGGGTTTTCATATGCATGAGATAGATTTGCACGCTTTGGAGACCCAAGTGTGCGCAAATATCTCTCACACATATTCATTGTGGCAATCCTGAAAACCTGAATGGATATGTGTGTCACCAGGAGAGGGTTGAGAAACACTGACCTGTATTACTGTCTGGAATTTTGTGTTACCTTCAAGCTGTTGCTCTTCCACAGATTTGTCACTGGCCCCATCTGCCTGGCCATCAGCATTCTGTTGAGCATGCTGCAAACTCATTTTATGGCACACTTCAAAGGCCTGCCCTACTGTTCGAACAATCCGCATGGCCTGGCTCTAGGAACAAACCAGAACGTCTTAAATTTGAACATATGCCAGAGATCTATAGCAAAGCTCAATAACCTCCAATTCAAAATACTGTCAACTGCACAGCACTAACCCAGAGACAAAGTTGGTTAACCACTGCATGTGCTGGGTAACTTTCACACTATTTCAGGGCATGGAGTGGATGAAGTGACAGAAATGTCAACTGTGCATACCACATCAGCAAATTGATATTAAGTTGAGTCTAGCTTCTGATTAATTTAAATTTAATGCATATATTTTACATTTGAACAAAACACAGTAAGATAAACAGATAGGAGAGGGATGACGACAGTGTCAGAGACTGAAACAGGTATAGTCCAGGGTTAGCCAAGCTTTGAATTGTAATCTAAAGGGGGTAATTCTTAATTGGGTACTTAAGAGTCCTATTTTTTAGGGGGATTGTGAACTTTACTACATTCTATTTCCATTAATTTAGAGGCCAATGTAATTAGCTGAGTGTTAAAACTGTGCACTGAAATTCAGCACACAGTTTAACGCATAAACTAATTTTTAAACTCCCACCGCAATAAGTTTGTCATGCTTATGCATTGGGAGTTGAAAAAAAAAAAAAAAGTGTGCACATGCACAAAGGTGAACTGCACAGAAAAACGATTTCTGCACATAAATCATTTCATGTGCAGCAAACTTGCTTTTTGTACACAAAGCATGCTTTCTGTGCATAAAATACCAGCTACATGTCCCAGCACCGTAATTCTTGCTTCTGCCCAGACTAATACTAATGCTGGAAACCTTACGCCACCTCAGGCCAGAAGTAAAATTTCCAGTGCTAAGAAAACATGAGCTAAGTCAGCTCACCTCTCTGCATTCAGGGGAAGATGGGGTAACAGCTAATAGCTTCACTTGCATGAGATTTCCATGCAAGGTACTAAGCAATACACACAGTTCTATGCACATCACGCATCTGGAGTAAAGTTTGCACATAAAAACGTGTACACAACTGAGGTAAAACTGTGCACCACTTATTACATTCGGCCTCTAATAAAGCAGGTGGTAACAATAGTACCAGAATACCTACATCTCTTGCTTAAAAGTAAAATTAGGATTGATGTCAACCAACCTTCTTTTTAGATTTGAACACATTGCATCTGAATGTGTTACTTGCACCATCCCTTGCGATGTAACTGAAAATCTTAAGGTCTTGTGAGTCATGAGATACATAGAATATTCTAGAAAAAAAATAATTAGGGACATGAATATAACATTCTATTTTCCTAATCAAACTTGTGCTAATCCAACCCGTTGTCTATCCAAATGACAGTAGATAAGGAACAACTGGCCCCAACCAGGTCCACCAGTAGGAGTGTTCACTCACATTAGACCAAACTTTTTATCTTAAGTCAATAACATTTGAGTTTAAAAACCACCTTTAAGCTAAACAAGATTCTAAAATGTTAGAAAATTTAATATTTCAGTAGCACATGTACAGTAATTTCTGGAATGGATGACCTGACCAAACATATTTGATGCTCTGGATTCCATAAAAACTTCCAAACAGTTGAAGGGACATGGAATTTCATGACCTTATTAAAGTTAGGTAAACTGGGCCACTGGGAGATAGGCAATGACCAAGATTACAAGATGTGTGGGGTTTAGAAAGGATTAGGATTTGAATTTACCATGCCCACAGTTCTCTTCAACTTAAAGCTTGATGCTTTTCCTAAACCATTTACTTAGTAAGTACTGCAAGAAAGTAACTCACTCTTGTGGGAAAAGAAATGCAATGTTTGAGCGAATGGACCACTAGATGGACTGCTCAAGCTTAACAGGCTCTCTTACATCTCTTAGAAGACATAATGGCCTATTACGTTGTAACCTTCAATTGTTCTCAGACAATAATTTGAATGTAAACACCCTGGCCTTAATTATGGCAAACATTCCATTATAGACCACTACTTTTGAGACAGATTTTGACTTTTCTTGGAGAAAAATCACAGGTCTCAAACATCAGATATAGACAGGAAAATTTAGGACTCCTACTAAATAACACCAAGTGAGGGTGCCAGAAATAAGTTATGCCCAGAAGGGGCACACTATGAAAAATGTTAATTGTAGTATACAGTTCTGCTGAAATAGCAGCTAATAGAAATTCAAATATGATTTTTTTTTTAAAGATCTGCATGCCTGCCACAGAAAAGCAACCAGCTAGAACCTAGTATTATTAAAGATAGCATACAGAGCTAGCCCTTAGGTATGCTCATTAAGCAAGACAGCAACTGGAAAACCATTGTGTGATACATTAATACACCTCTTGAAACACCAGGAGTTCACTGCTCTGTCCATTTCAGACAGTGGGAAGCATTTCAGTACAAAGCTAAAAGAAAAAAAAAAGTCTATTCTACTTTTTGGTCTAGATGGATTTTGTCATTTCGCTTTGATAAAAGACATGTCAAAAGGAAGCTGCTTCAGAACTTTTTAAGTGAATCTTTGGGTGGCTATATGGCTCAGCCTTAATGCTTTGACTCAATTGTTGGAGCCTGTTTTGGGAGAATGGGGCCGGGGATAGAAAGGAAGGAACGAACATAAGAACATGCCATACTGGGTCAGACCAAGGGTCCATTAAGCAAAGCATCCTGTTTCCAACAGTGGCCAATCCAGGCCATAAGAACCTGACAAGTACCCAAACACTAAGTCTATCCCATGTTACTGTTGCTAGTAATAGCAGTGGCTATTTTCTAAGTCAACGTAATTAATAGCAGGTAATGGACTTCTCCAAGAACTTATCCAATCCTTTTTTTTAACACAGCTATTCTAACTGAACTAACCAAGTCCTCTGGCAACAAATTCCAGAGTTTAATTGTGCATTGAGTGAAAAA
The DNA here is from genome assembly GCF_901001135.1 of Rhinatrema bivittatum. NCBI lineage: Eukaryota > Metazoa > Chordata > Amphibia > Gymnophiona > Rhinatrematidae > Rhinatrema > Rhinatrema bivittatum. The sequence continues at coordinate 102,146,508 of NC_042622.1, read as the reverse complement.
GAACTTTCTCCAATTAGATTTAAATGTGCCACATGCTAACTTCATGGAGTGCCCCCTAGAAGGAAGGTAGAAACATTTGTGCTATCAAGGTGATATGCTTGATCCGAGAAAGGGTAATAGTGAGTAATTGTCCTTAAGGGGACATCCCATCAGTCCTTGGGGCTGGTAAGGGATTCCGGCATCGCCAAGTTTACTATTTTGTAAGTTTTTTCTTTTATGTATTACTTTTATTACTTTGCAAAACATGTAAAACTGTCATATAACGTTATTTAAATCTTAGCCAGGAAAGGGGTGGGGGAGGGATAATGCTGGATTATTATACTGTAAACTTATGGTTCTTAAAAGGTAGCAATTGTAGGAGGAACTTCTTCAAAAACTAGATTCTTGACAAGAATGTCCATGTACTTAAGACTATTTTCGTTTGTTACTGTTTCCAGAGTTTTTCTGCATTTTGTTTTGTATTTTTTTTGCTAGTAAATTTGTCTAGTTTGTTTTGTTCATTTTACAGTACAGCATGAGCAGGCTAGAAGAGCAGCACTAATTTGATTCAGTTTTTGGTTCTTAAGATTTCATCCGAGTTTCACAGCACAGTATGAAATTCCATACAGGAGACCAGCATCTTGTGTGCTGCACTGAGCATAAAAAGGGATCGAAAATACCATATCTAGAACCATGACCGGAGCTGAACTTGTGCAATGTAGTTAGGGGGTTATTTTGTGACATCACACAAAATTAGCCAATAGGTGCATGCGTCATACCAACTTTCAAAGTGGAGTTGCGAGTTTAAGGTCATTGAAAATTCTCCCACTAAATCTACCTATACAAGTTATAGGTGTACAAGCATCCACATTTTTTTCTGAAAATGTATGCACATACTTTTAACATTCAAAAGTATACACAGAAGTCCAAACTCTGCCCCAAATCTACCCCCAGGAATGCCTTTGCTCAGTCCAGGTAAACTTATGCATGAACCTGACAATGCGCACATACGTTTTCAAGCATATTGGGTGGGGCTATTTGGGGAAAATTCAATTTCTGTGTGCAACACACTGTTTACTTGCAGAAATCCCTTTGAAAATTACCCTCTTATTCTGCCACTTTTCAGATGTTAGGGAGTTTAGGAAAGTGAATTCTTTTAACAGGGTGATGCTCTCTGTACTCTGAGGAGAAAATGCATCTGCCCCTCCAGCTTTACTCCATGTATTCTGGTAGAGGGCCTGTGACAGAAGGCACTACAGATGTCCTGTTATTTTTAAATTATGGGAAAATAAATTGTGTTTTTTCATTTGAAATGACACAAAAAACCCCAAGGAACTGGCATTTTGTTTCAGTTTTAGCACATGCTAAAACTGTTTAGTATATGCTAAAAACAATGAAACAAAATAAATGAACAGAAAACACTTTTTCCATGCACTCAATTACCTTGTTTTTTCAATTCTTTTATTTAAATAATTGTGTACATACACAAGTGGACCTGTACATGTCTACAACAGAATTTTGATTTCCAGGATATTATCTGGTCATGATCTGAGCTGCAGTAAACTTTCTTTAGCTAGTTACTTTGCCAGCTGTGATCTTAAAAGTAAAAAATGATCCCATACTTAATTTCTGAAGTAAAGCATAGTTGCTCACCTGTAACAGGTGTTCTCCTAGGACAGCAAGATGTTAGTCCTCACACATGGTGTCATCGGATGGAGCCAGGTACAGAAAACTTGTGTCAAAGTTTTAGAAGTTTGTGCACACTGAGCATGCCTAGCATGCCCTAAACCATGCTTCCACGTGGGGTTCCTCTTCAGTTTCATAACATATAATTATGAAAACATAAAAAACATACATAAGAGAAACCCAACTCCATGGTGTGGTAGGTTTCATGAGGACTAATATCCTGCTATCCTAGAAGAACACCTGTTACAGGTAAGCAACTCTGCTTTCTCCTTGGACAAGCAGGATGGTAGTCCTCACACATGGGCGAATCCTTAGCTACAGACTGCTCCCCAACAAAAAAGGGACCAACACACACCCAACCCAGATGCCGACTGGCACAACAACCACAGTGCTATTGGTAACAGAGGGGGCAAGAGCCTGAACCCAAACAATGGGAGAGATGGGATATACATCTCAAAGATTCCAGAGGACAGATTGGCCAAGCCCACTGTCACATCAGCCATCCCTATCCAGACAGTGAGAGGCGAATGTGTGGAGAGACCTCCACGTCGCAGCCTTGCAGATCTCCACAGGAGCTGCTTGCAAGTGGGCCACTGATGATGCTATGACTGAGAAAATAAGCCTTGACATGACCCCCAAGATGCAATCCCGCCTGGGCATTACAGAAGGAGATGCAATCTGCTAGCCAATTGGATAGTGTCTGCTTGGCAATGGAAACTCCCAACCTATTCCTACCAAAAGAAATAAAAAGTTGGGTGAACTGTCTCTGGGCTTCTGTCTGGTCCAGATAGAAGGCTACGGCTCTCTTTCAATCCAAACTGTGCAGGGCTCTTTTGCCTTGGTGTGAATGGGGCCTGGTGAAAAATGTTGGTAGGATGATTGGTTAAGATGGAAATATAGCACCACCTTAAGCAGGAACTTAGGGTGTGTACACAAGACCACCCTGTCATGATAAAAATTAGTATAAGGTGGATAAGTCACTAAGGCCTAGAGCTCGCTGACCCTGCGTGCTGAAGTGATCACCACCAAAAATATGACCATCCAGGTCAAGTACCTCAGGTCACAGGTACGCAGTGGCTCAATAGGAGCTTTTATCAGGTGAACTAGCAACTCATTAAGGTCCCAAGACACAACAGGAGGCCTTAGAGGGAGCTTCAATTGAAGTAGACCCTACATGAAGCATACAATTATATGCTAAACTGAGATGGGCATACCATCTTAATCTTGGTGGTATATGCCAACTGCGCTAAGATGAACTCTAACAGAGTTGGTCTTTAAACAGACCTCTGACAAGTGTAGGAGGTAGTCAAGCAGTTTTTGTGTGGGGCAGGAGAATGGATCTAGGGCCTTCTGCTCACACCACATGGAAAACATCCTTCACTTCAGTCCATAGGACTTACTAGTGGAAGGCACCAGGACCCAAGACATCCTCAGAAAGATTGAGGGGTTGCAGAATTAACCTCTCAACATCCAAGCCGTGAGCAACAGGGCCTGGAGGTTGGAATGTCAGAACCTGCTCCGATCTAGGGTGATTAGATCTGGGGAAGTCCCCAGACTTATCTGTTTCCAGACTGACAACTCTCGGAGGAGCGGAAACCAAATCTGTCTCGGCCAGTAAGGGGCTATGAAAATAATAGTCTCTCTCTCCTCTGGAAGCTTCAAGAAAGAGTCCTCACCAGAGGAATCTGAAGATACGCATACAGAAGACCCTTGTCCCAATGGCAGGCAAAGGCATCCAAGGCTGGATTCCCGTCTGACCTATACAGGGAGCAGAACTGGGCAATCTTCCTGTTGCAGGGAGATGTGAAAAAGTCCACCACCAGGATCCCCCAGAGATAGAAAATCCGGTTCGCTACCCACAGGTCCAGGGATCATTCGTGGGGTCTGAAGGCACGACTCAGTTCATCCATTACAATATTCTCCATTCCAGCCAAGTACATGGCCCTGAGAACCATTCCTTGGGACAGGCCCCAGGTCCAAATATGGACTGTTTCCTGACACAGGAGGTATGATCCCATGCCACCCTGCTTGTTGACATACCACATTGCAACTTTTAGTTGTCTGTCTGGATCAGAACAATTTTGACATCCAAACCCTGAAAGTCCATAGCTCCAGGAAGTTGATCTGACACTTTGCTTCCTGGGCTGACCACAGGCCCTGTGTGCAGAGCCCCTCTACATGAGCTCCCCATCCCAAGGCTGTTGGACCATATGGCTGCAACTCACTTGGCATGCTTGCACATGTGCAGGGCCCAGTGGGTCTTGAGGTCACAGTGGCGCCAGGCCACGTGCAGCCTCCAGGCTTGCATCCAAGTCACTCTGTCTCTCTGGGACTCTGTCCTGGTGGCGGGTTCTCTCAAACTTGGAGCGGGGAATATCCTTCCAAAATCCCCCCACCCGGATGCCCTGGTGGAACGGGCTCGACTGCTCTGGCCAATAAGTGGGTAGAGAGCTCTCTTAGTAGTACGTCCTGATTTTCTATAGGCACTCAAAACGGGCATGGAGGACAATCTGGTAGGGCACCCAATAAGTTCAATTGGTAGCCTTGGCGCACAATGGACAGAACCCACTGGCCCAAGGTTAAACTGGGCCAATGATTTGCGAAGAACCATAGCCTGTTCCTGACTGGGGACTCCAGTGTTATGGGTACAAGTGGCTGGTTCATGCCCCCTATGATCCAGTCAAAACCCCATCCCCAGGTTTGGCTGGGGTATTGGAGCTCTCTGGTGACTGGGATGGTCACAGGAGCAAGGGGCTGGAAGAGAGTACTTCCTCTGGTGATAAAAAGGTTTCCTCTGACCCTGTCTCGCAAGCTTCCTGGCTGAGGAGGGCGGGCCCGAAGTGGTGGCAGAGAGTTGTTGGGAGGGTCTCAAGGTGATCCCGTAACTGGGCCACCACGTCCCTCACCTTCTCTGAAGAAATTCTCTCCTGTACACGGCAAGTCTGCAAGTCTCTCATATACCTCTGGACGAAGTTCCGAGGCTCACAGCCATGCCATTCTGCAGGCACCAATTCCTGCAGACATACTCTCTGCTGAGTCAAAAACATCATAGGGGAACCAAAGAGGGACCCGGCATTGAGACATGGGCAAATACCGCAAAAATACATGAAAAAGTCTTCCAAGGCAATTTCAAGCAGAAAGGTCACAAACTCAATTTCACTGCGATGCGAACCACTCTGCGGAAGAGAGACTGAAGGGGGGACCCCACATGGATGCATGATTTAGGGCATATTATGCATGCTTAGTGTGCACAGTCAAAGTACTAGAAACTGACATAAGTTTTCCATGCTGGGCTCCATCTGATGTCATCACCCATGTGTGAGGACTAACATCCTACTGTCCTAGGAGAATTGACATTTCACTTTTATCTTTTAGTAAAGATGATACTCAGTAAAGTAACAAAAATTTGGGCTGTTAAATAAGACATACCGCTATGCCAAGATTTTTTTTCATGAACAGGGAAGTAAAAATAGATACTGAGGTACAATGTGCCCTCAAGGTCTTAAAGCACCAAAACTGAACACTGAGCAAAAATGCTGGGCAGATGTCTATATATAATAAGTAAATTAACTTGTGATAAGAATTTTTCACCTCGGAAATCCAAAGTTCAAGTGAAATCTAAATGTGTTTAGACTTCCACCCATTGACTGTTTGTATTCATTAAGGACTTTAATTGTTAGTATATAAGTGCACCAGCTGAGGCCTCCCAGAGCCCGCAATCAAATGAAGAAGCAATTCCACTATTGACTGCCTTGCTGAGTCACTCCTTCACAGCTCCAAGTGCTAATTTCCTGGTTTGTTCCACTCAACCTTAAAAATAGCCCAAGTAAAACTAGAGTGTTTCAGTCCATGCAGGCACCTGCTTAACACTTGCTGATTTTTCAGTTAATATGCTAATTTCATGCCTTGCTGCCATTTTTCTTGGTTTCAAGTTGACTGCTGTAAAACGCAATAACAAAAAAAAAAACCAAACTTTTAAACTGCATGAGGCATCGATCTCTTCATGGACAAAAGTAATCCCCGGCACAAATTATAATGTTGCTTATTGCCAGCTCCATGCCATCACTTGACCTACAGCTCAGTTTCATAAATTCATTTTTAGTTTTGGGTTTAATCAATGAGGGAAAGCCAGCAACTGGCTGTTCAATTAGTGAGACATACCAACAAATGTAAGTATTTCCTGGGAATTAAGAATTTATTTTAAACTATGCTACATAAAACCTCCACTGTTGTCATACAGCAGATCAATCCTATGGTTTTCTTTCCCTTGCTTGCTTCCCAAAGGGAAGAAGATTTAAGAGATCACTATGTCTGTGTGTGTCTCCTTCCTCCACTCCCACAATAAGTTTTGTATTTGGTGTCTATAAGACATATCAAGGAATTCAAGAGGATCCCAAACAAACATTTTTTTTTTAGATCCATGCATACCTATGCATGGGTCCTGGAAAGTAGGCTCCATCAGTTCTTCATGGAGCTTCTATAAGATTTCAACTTTTGTTAGCTCCAAAACTGACCTGCAATGCAAATCAGGAGCTTTGCTGCTCTAGTGACAAACTTTTCACATACTGACAATTTAGAAATGTGCGATGGCAGCATTGATGACAGAAACTAAATGAGGACTATTAAACTCGTATCACAAATGACCCAAAGCAGAATAGTTGCACTGGTATTTAATTACCCAGCTTCACTTTGATTACCGGCCCAAAAAGAAGAGAGCGTGTTACAAGAAAACATTCAGAAACCTACCTGTAGACAGGGTCATGCATAACCAACATTTTACTCTCATCCCAGGACCATTCTTTTCTCTGTAATGGAAACAAAATACTTAAAAGGAACCAGTGCAAAATGAATTGAGCTTCTGTTTCTAGCAAGGAGATGTTTACCAAACAACCCTAAATGTCACAGTACTTGGGATTAAATCATTTCAATATTTTACATGAAAATTTCATCTGTGATCCATATAATATGCACAGTTCTTGATAACTCCCAATTTTCAATCACTGGTTTGTTTTTTTAGTATTAAAATTGTTTTTTATAATTAAAGTCATGTCTTTATACAAAGTCTTCTCTTTGTATGTGACTTTGTATGTGCCACCCTGTTCCATAAAATTCACTGACTTTCAGCCCACTTAGAAAGGGTCCAATCTCAAGATTAATGAACATATTTGGCATCTAAATAGAACCATAAAAACACACTAATGTATAATTTAAAGACAGAAAAACAAACACCTGCCATAAATGTGTGTAGAAGCCCAAAGTCCTACCTTTTGCTTTTTCCGTAAAATAACTTTCACACCATCTACTGACACAATAATGCTCACTTTCTTTTTCTTGACATTCTTTGCTTTGAATTCATACTGAGAAAAAAAAAAAAAAAAAGAGGAAAGTGAAATCAGGAGGCGGCAAAAGGCTATTTCAATGATGACAGTGGGGTAAATATTTAAGGGAGAGTCTTGGGTTCCACCTCCGTGCCAAGCACTGTACAACCAAATACCTTTTGGTCAAAGAACATGAGGCACAAGGGAGAAAATATTAGTAAGTTATTAGCAATATTGTCTTGAATAAAAAATGAAAGACCATGTACGCTGCATCTCAACATACTCCCCTCTTATTTAATCACTGCTTCAATCCGGATCAGAAACATACTTTTACTTAACAGATATATAAAGATATATTAAATAGGAAGAGAGATCCCAGCTTGGATGACAATCTTCTCAGAAGCAGGCTCAGCCACTATCATTTTCTACCTGCCTAAAATCAAGCACATCATATCCCTTAAAATTATATTCTCAGGGATGGGAACTGATACCAGAACGCAGATACACATGTACCCCAGCTGATGCCAAAGGGTGCAGCCATTTTATAACATACGTGCGTATAAACATACATGGAATAAAACAGGCTGTACACGTACATGTGCGTACTATTTTATATGGACACGTGCATAAATGCCGCCTCTACCATGTGAGGGGATTTCAGTAGACACGCTCCGACGCAATTACCAATTAAACCAGTTTGTTCCCAGTTTGCCCAGTGAAGGGATCAGATTTCCTAACCCTTCTTGTTAATTAGCCCCAATTCTTAAAACCCAGCTCACCTCTTTAGTTTTTTTTATTTGTTTGTTTTCTGATTTACCCACCATCCATAGAAGAAGTAAAGTTATGTGATAGGGGACTCCAGGGTGCACTCGTGTGCGCAAGTATTTATTTGCTGGATTCATTGAGAAATCCTGGAACACCTATGCCCTGCCTAGACCATGCTCCACTCCTTTTTTGGGAAAAAAAAAAAATTGTGCGCACATCCCGGGAGAAAGCACATTTGTGCACACTTTCTAAAATCTGCGCAGCACACACTGGCCCAAGTTCTCCCTGTATCTCCCAGCTTTGGCATGCGTGAAAGGTTTTTAAAATTCACCCCTAAATCTCAAAAGCAACTAAGTATTTTAAAGGTGTATTTGGCTGGCTCGGGGAGAAGTCTGAGGCTGGCTGGCTTGGAAAAGTCTAGAGATGCAGGAGATTGGCTGGCTAGCCAGAGGGAGCATCTGAGTCCGGAGACTGGGGAGAAAGGGACTGAAGTTGGAGACTGGCTGGTTGAGAGGAGGGGGCGTCCAAGGCTAGAGGTAGGCTAGCTGGCTGGATCTAAGGCTGGAGACTGGCTGGCAGGCAGGTGGTGGGGGGTATTAGGCGAGACTGGCTGGTTGAGAGGAGGGGGCGTCCAAGGCTAGAGGTAGGCTAGCTGGCTGGATCTAAGGCTGGAGACTGGCTGGCAGGCAGGTGGTGGGGGGTATTAGGCGAGACTGGCTGGTTGGCTGGGGGAATATCTGAGACTGGAGCCTGTTTCACTGCAGGAGGATGGGGAGTCTGAAGCTGGAGACTGACTGTAAGAAGGGGAGGAGGGCTGTGGACTGACTAGTTGGTGGGAACATCTGAGGCTATAGTCTGGTTGGGGGCAGGGTGCCTGATGCTGGTTGGATGGCTTCGGTGTATGAGGTTGGAGATAGGCTAGCTGGGAGGGAGAGACTGGGAGTCTGAGGCTGGATACTGATTGGCTGGCTGGAGGTAGTATCTGAGGCTGGAAACTGGCTGAGGGGAGGGGGATCTGAGGCTGGAGAGTGGCTGGCTAGCTAGGTTAGCGTTTCCCAACCTTTTCAAGCCCAAGGCACACATTAACAAAAATTGTGAGTGGGGCACACCAACTTCCATGCAGCAGGCAATGCAGTCATGTTAAGGATTCATATAGTCAGAAGGAAGCAGTGAAAGACCTGTCAGTGTCTCTTTGAAACTGTAAAATAAAGACCAGGGCAGGGAGGGGCCAAGACATGACCCCACACACTAAGGACCAGTTCTCTCCACATATGTGCCAGTGGCATAGCAGGAAATGAATTTTTGGCTGGGCCCAAGGTTAACATGGGTGGGCACTAAAAGTCTGAGCCATGAAATTCATATTCTTATTGATAAATACTCTCTCTCACACACACACCTGACAATAGATTTCTAAATAATCTGCTACAGCTGTTATACTTTTAATATTTTAAACTCATTTACTTCAAGCAGCTACCAATGCTAAACCTAATATATAGTTATGGAAGCTTTTCAATTATACTTCAAGAGATCTCAAGTGGCAGTATCCCATAACTTACAAAGAACCATATACTAGTCTACTATAAAGACAAATATCCGCGACCTTATTAAGGTTCCAGTGGCACCAGCCTACACTTGAACACTTTCACCTGCCTCGGCGTTTACCGGAGCTCCTCCTGTGGTTGCATCGTGGCGCAAGGGTACACGAAATCACCAGAGATAGGTCCACTACTAGTGTTCTCACAAAACTCCTAATATGGAACCTAACATCATGTAACTATAGCATGGGTTATTTTTCCCTATATGCATCACCTTGCACTTGTCCATATTAAATTTCATCTGCCATTTGGATGCCCAATCTTCCAGTCTTGCATGGTCCTTCTGCAATTTATCACAATCCGCTTGAGATTTAACTACTCTGAATAATTTTGTACCATCTGCAAATCTGATTACCTCACTCTTCATATTCCTTTCCAGATCATTTATAAAATATATTGAAAAAGCACAGTTCCAAGTACAAATCCCTGAGACATGCCACTGTTCACCCTCCTTCACTGAGAAAATTGACCATTTAATCCTACTTTGTTTCCTGTCTTTTAACCAGTTTGTAATCCATGAAAAGTCATCACATCCTTACCCATGACTTTTTAGTTTTCTTAGAAGCCTCTCATGAGGGACTTTGTCAAATGCCTTCTGAAAATCCAAATACACCAACCAGTTCACCTTTATCCACGTTTATTAACCCCTTCAAAAACATTAAGCAGATTTGTGAGGCAAGACTTCCCTTGCATAAATCCATGCTGACTGTTCCATTAAACCATGCCTTTCTATATGCTATGTGATTTTGATCTTTAGAATAGTTTCCAGTATTATTCCTGGCACTGAAAGACTCACTGGTCTATAGTTTCCCGGATCGCCCTTGGAGCCCTTTTTAAATATTGAGGTTACATTGGCCACCCTCCAGTCTTCAGGTACAATGGTTGATTTTAATGACAGGTTATAAAATTTACTAATAGATCTGAAATTTCATTTTTTGAGTTCCTTCAGAACCCTGGAGGTGGATACCATCTGGTCCAGGTGATTTATTTATTTATTTTATTTAAAGACTTTTTTATACCGAAGATCATGTACAAGTACATATCGCTTCGGTTTACAGCGAACTAACAGTTGGAAATTACAGCAAACAATATGAACATAATTTAACATAAAAAACCACTCTTTAGTTTGTCAATCTGGTCTTCCTACATCTTCCAAGTTCACAGCGATTTGGTTCAGTTCATCCGACTCATCACCCTTGAAAACCATCTCTGGAACCGGTATCTCCCCAACATCCTCATTAGTAAACACAGAAGCAATTAATTAATTTAGTCTTTCTGCAATGGCGTTATCAGGTTTGAAGGCAGACTGGTTGGGAAACACTAAGCTAGGGGATTCTGAGGCTGGAAACTGGCTAGCTGGCTGGGGGGCTAAGGCTGGAGCCTGCCTGGCTAAGGAGGGGGGAGTCTATGGCTGAAGACAAATCGGAGTGAGTCAAACTAGAGATTGGCTGGCTAGGGAGGGGATCTTATGTGGAAGTTGGAGATTGGCTGGCAGGGGCAGAGTCTGAAGCTGGAGGCTGGCTGGTGAGAGGTCTGAAGCTGGAGACCAACTGGCTGGGAGAGTGTCAGAGGTGAGACTGGTTGGCTGGGGAAATGTCCAAAGCTGGAGCCTGAATGGCTGACGGGGGGGGGGGGGGGGGGTGTCGAGACTGGAGACAGACTGAGAGGGGGAGCATCTGAGCCTGGTAGTTGGCTAGCTGTGGGGTCTGAGGTTGGAGCCTGGCTGACTTGGGGGGGGGGGGGGGGGGGGGGGAAGGAAGGAGTCCAAGGTTGGAGACTGCTGGCTAGTGAAGGTCACTGGTAAGTAGGACTTGGGTTCTGGCTAACTAGGTAATTAGCTTGCAGGCTGGCTAATGGGAAGAAAATGGCTGGGGACAGTGACTGAGTAGGGCAAGACTAGTTGGTCAGGAGGAATGACTGATGGGGTAGGCTTGCAAGCTGGTGAATAGAGTGGAGGAGGCTGTGTGTAAGAAAGCATACAGGACTGAGGATGTGAGAGAGGCTACAGGGGGTGGGGAAATGAAAGGGAGCAGGACTAGAGAAGAACTCTTCCCTCCCTCTGTCTTATCTGCTCACCCCCTTTCCTCATCCCTGGTACATTAGTGGTAGTGGTGGGTGGGCATTTCTGTGGAATACAGAGTATATATTTACAGAACTGGAGGTACAGGATTTATATTGGGTTTGTCTTGCACATACAATGACAAGAATACATCTTATTCAGTTTATAATACTCATATACCGGAGATCACGTGAGCCAGCGGGGACAGCGGATGTGGAAACCTTAGCTCCGGGTCTCGTCCCCCCATCGGAGCCCATCCCCAGCCTAATACCTTTTGGCATTCTCTAATTTTTACTTATACCCTTCACTGCACTTATCTGCGTTCTCAGGGCGGTAGCAGAATGGCGACTCGGACGATCCGCAAAGATAAGGAGCGAGAGAGGCCTAGGGGAGCAGATCCGCCATCTTCGCCGGATCGCCCACCGCTAGGCCAGCCGGTGCCAGGTATTGAATTGGAGCATATAAAGACGGCGATCGGCCCTGACCTCAAAGCGATCGCCGAGCAGATTACAAGCTTGCAGCAATCGCTGCAGGGGTTTGAACCGCGAATACTAGAACTGGAAGCGCGAGTGTCTGAGACACACGATGACCTCGTGACGGCGAGGATCTCGAAAACCGATCGCGCCGCTCCAATGTCAGACTGATTGGGATCCCAGAGTCGGTGAAAGATCCGGACCTGCCGGCTTACTTGGAGAAATGGCTGTCAGAGCAATTGTCTCTTCCCCGGAATAACGGCCCGCTGAGGGTAGAGCGTGCCCATCGGTTGGGCCCGAGGCAGAATGATGCTGCGCGGCCACTGCCTGTTATTGTCAAGCTATTAAACTACGCTCACAAAATTGAAATTCTTCGGGCGTTGCGGGGTGGACGAAGTCTGCTACTGGACGGGAACAAAATCTTACTTTTTCAGGACTTTTCCGCGGGGGTCTCCCAACAACGGCGTGCAATGGCCCCACACTGCTCGAATCTGATAAATCTGGGCCTTAGAGCGACCCTTATTTACCCTGCGCGGCTGCGAGTGGTAACTGCTGGGGGACCCCGTTGGCTCGAAACGCCTGAACAAGCTCGTGTCTTCGTGGAGGAATACAAGGCGAGCACTGTGGCTGCCTCGTGAGTCCCCGGACGGGAGCTGCGAGTGGCGGGAGCTGCTGAGTGAAGACAAAACGGGTAGCGGATGTGCCCCACGTGGATGTGCAGTAGAGAGTTTACTTATTTTATCTTTTTTTTTGTTTATACCTATCATTTTTCTATTTCGCACGTCGGATCTTTTCTTTTCTCCTACCCTGGGGACTCCATTCTGCTGCGGGCCGGCGGGTTGACGCGTGGCCCGTTTTTTTTAGCGACCGGATCCTCTTGAGGTCCCCTGGCCTATGAGCTCCGGCTGTTATTTTCTTGAACTTTAGTTGGGCCATTGGGCTCCTGACTGAGTACTTCATCGGTATGGCTTTTTTGCTTCTTTTTGCTTCTCTGCAGCTGCCTCATTGACTTCCCATGTTGACTGCACCTGTTGGCTGCACACACTTTTTTCTTTATTTATTTTTTTTCTTTTCCGTCCACTCTCTTTCTAATTTCATTTTTGGATGGTGCGCCTGATACTAAGGCTGTGAGAGAGTACTGCGTTTTACAGCGGAAGGAAGATTCCCATTGACTGTACTCCCCTCCTTAAAAATATAAAAATTTTGTTTATTTTCGCTTATCCTAAGTTCGGGGGAGGGATTATTTGGGTTTTTTTTTTTCTTTTTCCACATATATTTCACTTTTTTATTTCTCTCTCCCTCCTGTGTCTTGTTTTCTTTTCTCCTTCCTATGTTGGACAACAGTGTTACAAGTGCGGGCTACTGTTGTTAAGTTTGCCCAAAACCAGGTTACTGCTGCCCTTTTGATGTAGCAGTAGTAGGATATGATGTTCTAAGACATGATGGAATGCTCTTGTATAGTTTGGATGTTGTCGGGTGGGGGTGGGGGCGGCTGGGGGGGGCGGGGGCCCACGCGCTGGTGGAGAGGGGCTACGTGATCTCTCTACAGGGGTGCCACATGGTTTAAATACTACTGGGTGCTCTGTTTTCAGTCGGGACGGAACAAGGGGGGGAGGGGGGTGGGAGGGGTAGGGAGGGGTGGGGGAGGGTAGGGGAGGAGGGGAAACTACTCTGTATGTACTATGTTTGTGTCCAGCTCGGATGCTTGGTATGTTCTTCTGTATATCATGCCTCGTGGCCAACTCGTACGAATCTGGACTCCGGCTGGGAGAGTTCAGATTTGCGGGACTGTATTACCCCTGCATCATCTCCTAGCTTAATCTCATATCTCTAGTAATCTTACACGATTAATATCCTGGAATGTTGGCGGGATTCATTCCCCGGTCAAGCGCACTAAGATCTTGACTCATTTGCAGCGGCTGGGTGCGCTGGTTGGCTTTCTCCAAGAAACTCATCTCAATGACGCAGAACACCTAAAACTATGTCGCTCCTGGGTGGGACAGGTGGTTTATGCGTCGGCCACCTCCAGGTCTGCTGGGGTGGCGATCGTATTTCACAAAAACTTACCGATTACTATTAGCAAAGAAATTAAGGACCCGGAGGGGCGCTTTATTATTGTCATCGCTGAGGTGTTTCATAGGCAGTTCGTATTTTGTAATCTCTACGCGCCCAATGTGTATGATGCCCAATTTTTTCAGACAATCTATGCACAACTGCTGCCTTATCTGGCAGACATTATTATTGTGGGGGGCGACTTTAACACAATTCGGGATCCCCAGGTGGACACTTCTCACGCAGGGCGTCGTGAACATGGGATGGGGAAAGGCCCTGGGAAACTGGAATCCACTCTCCATTTGGTGGATGTCTGGAGGTTGCTTAATCCTGGGGTCCGAGAGTTCACCCATTTGTCCAGAGCCCATACTACTTCTGCACGCTTAGATTATATTATGCTTAGTGGACACGCCTTTTCACTGGTGGCTGAGGCAGGCATTGAACCTATTGTTATCTCCGACCACGCCCCTGTGTGGGTGGATGTGCAAATTGCGCCTATTACTGCGGGCGCCAGGGTCTGGCGATTTCCGTATTATTTAGCAGAGGATATCGCTTTTCAGAAGTATTTACTAGACCGCTGGTCAGATTACGCTACTCTTAATATGGAGCACCGAGATAATCCATCTTTGTTTTGGTGTACGGCTAAAGCGGTGCTGAGGGGAGACATTGTCTCTTATGTGGCCCATCGCAAAAAGTCCATAAATGCTCAAATTATCCACTTAACTGACCAAATGCGGCGCGTAAAGCGCCAACTACTCCGAGGTAATACGGCTCAGCTTCGGGAACAATATCATTCAATACAATGTTCCTTGAACACAGTATTGCATTCCCGGGCAAAGAAAAGTATATTATACTATCAATACCAATTATATAGACATGGCAACAAAGCCGGGAAACTGATGTCCAATTTGATCCGCTCTGCCAGGGGGTCGCGACATGTGGCGGGTTTGAAAAATGAGACGGGTCAGATTGAAACTTGTAATCAAACTATATTGCGGCTCTTTAGAGATTATTATGGGAAATTATATAGTGCAGGGGAGTGGTCTGAGGAGAAGTGTAGCCAATTTTGTGACACATTGCCCATTCCGACACTCACCTTGGAGCAAAGACAGATGCTTAATGCCCCAATAACTGAACTTGAAATCAAGGGGGGGATTTTGCACTCAAAAAAGTTGAAGGCTCCCGGCCCCGACGGTTACACGGCTGAGTTTTATAAATGTGTGATCGATAAAGTTTGTGAGCCGTTACAAGCTTATTTCCTTGCTGTGACTACTGCGGGCAATTACCCACCTCAGATGAATACTGCGCATATTACTCTAATTGCTAAGCCGGGGAAGGACCCTCAGAGGGTGGACTCGTATCGTCCTATTTCTTTGATAAATTATGATCAGAAGCTTCTGGCAAAACTTTTAGCTGACCGATTAGCGCGCGTGCTTCCGACCTTCGTGGGCGCGCACCAGGTGGGTTTTGTACGGAAATGGTATGGGTTGACCAATGTTCGACAGCTCCTCACCGCCCTGGACCTCTGTCATTATACGGGCACTCCATCCCTAGTGGTCAGTTTTGACGCGGAAAAAGCGTTTGATAGGGTGGAGTGGCCGTATCTTTTTTATATCTTAAGGCGTCTGGGGCTGGATGGGTTTTTTTTTACAGGCCATACAGTTGCTTTATGCGGATCCCCAGGCGTTGTTATTGGTTAATGGAGTACAGTCAGCTCTGTTTGATATTCGGCGGGGCACGAGGCAGGGCTGCCCCCTATCTCCCTTATTTGTTCTACAATTGGAACCCCTTCTTTTGGCCATACAACAGACGACGGGTATTTGGGGAATTCGCTTAAATGATATGATTTTTAAAAGCGCAGCATTTGCGGACGATCTCCTGGTGTTTATAACCAGCCCGATGACCTCTCTTCCGCTATTGCTGGATAAAATGGGAGCCTTTGGTGGTTTTTCGGGGTTTCGATTGAATTGGGGGAAATCCACGGCGCTGGCATACCCCGATAAGTTACGAGATGATTGGCCGGGTGCCTTCCCCTTGCAATGGGCTACTACGGGCATTCGTTACTTGGGGATAAATCTTACAGTTCACCCGGATCAGGTGTACGCTGTAAATATTAGGGATGTGAATCGTTTTCCATATCGTCTTAACGATAGAAATCGTGTGGCAGGGCAAGAAAATCGTCTTAGGCACGATTTTTTTAGTTAAAAAATCGTTAAAAATCGTTTTTTCCGATTAGTGCGCACTAACTCGAGTTAGTGCGCACTAACTGGGAGTTAGTACGCACTAACTGAAAATGATACAATTTGACACTTTTCAGGTCAGTTAAGGTCAGTTTAGGAATGAATATGTATTCCTATTGGCTGCCCTCTTATTTATTCATGTTACCAAGTTTCCTACTGACAGTATATGGGGGATGGGAAATGGAAACAGTTGGTAGCTTGACAAAACAAGTAATGTGATCAGTCAATGTGACTAGAACTTGTGCCCTAACCCTGATACCAGGGGTATTGTGATCTTCCTGCACACAGTGCCCTATCCCTATTAATACCAGGAGTGTTGTGATCTTCCTGCACACAGTGCCCTATCCCTAATACCAGGGGTGTTGTGATCTTCCTGCACACAGTGCCCTATTCCTGATACTGGGGGTGTTGTGATCTTCCTGCACGCAGTGCCCTATTCCTGATACCGGGGGTGTTGTGATCTTCTTGCACACATCCCGATATCAGGGATAGAGCACTGCATGCAGGAAGATCACAACACTCCTGGTATTAATAGGGATAGGGCACTGCATGCAGGAAGATCACAACACTCCTGGTATTAATAGGGATAGGGCACTGCATGCAGGAAGATCACAACACCCCTGGTATCAGGGATAGGGCACTGTGTGCAGGAAGATCACAATACCCCGGAGGAGTGAGGGTCAGGCAGCTCCCCCCTGTCTGTGAAGCCAGCCTCTCACTAGTAATGCAGGGAGGGAGCTGTCTCAGACTTCACCATCCACCCCCCCCCCCCCCCCTCACCCACACACCATTCACTAGCTGGGACATGGGGGAAGTCAGGAGTGAGGGACAGGCAGCTCCCCCCTGTCTGTGAAGCCAGCCTCTCACTAGTAATGCAGAGAGGGAGCTGTCTCAGACTTCACCATCCTCCCCCCCCCCCCCCTCACCCACACACCATTCACTAGCTGGGACATGGGGGAAGTCAGGAGTGAGGGTCAGGCAGCTCCCCCCTGTCTGCGAAGCCAGCCTCTCACTAGTAATGCAGGGAGGGAGCTGTCTCAGACTTCACCATCCTCACCCACACACCATTCACTAGCTGGGACATGGGGGAAGTCAGGAGTGAGGGTCAGGCAGCTCCCCCCTGTCTGTGAAGCCAGCCTCTCACTAGTAATGCAGGGAGGGAGCTGTCTCAGACTTCACCATCCTCCCCCCCCCCCCCTCACCCACACACCATTCACTAGCTGGGACATGGGGGAAGTCAGGAGTGAGGGTCAGGCAGCTCCCCCCTGTCTGTGAAGCCAGCCTCTCACTAGTAATGCAGGGAGGGAGCTGTCTCAGACTTCACCATCCACCCCCCCCCCCCTCACCCACACACCATTCACTAGCTGGGACATGGGGGAAGTCAGGAGTGAGGGTCAGGCAGCTCCCCCCTGTCTGTGAAGCCAGCCTCTCACTAGTAATGCAGGGAGGGAGCTGTCTCAGACTTCACCATCCACACCCCCCCCCCTCACCCACACACCATTCACTAGCTGGGACATGGGGGAAGTCAGGAGTGAGGGTCAGGCAGCTCCCCCCTGTCTGTGAAGCCAGCCTCTCACTAGTAATGCAGGGAGGGAGCTGTCTCAGACTTCACCATCCTCGCCCCCCCCCCCTCACCCACACACCATTCACTAGCTGGGACATGGGGGAAGTCAGGAGTGAGGGTCAGGCAGCTCCCCCCTGTCTGTGAAGCCAGCCTCTCACTAGTAATGCAGGGAGGGAGCTGTCTCAGACTTCACCATCCTCCCCCCCCCCCCCCCTCACCCTCACACCATTCACTAGCTGGGACATGGGGGAAGTCAGGAGTGAGGGTCAGGCAGCTCCCCCCTGTCTGTGAAGCCAGCCTCTCACTAGTAATGCAGGGAGGGAGCTGTCTCAGACTGGTATCAGGGTTAGGGCACTGTGTGCAGGAAGATCACAACACTCCTGGTATTAATAGGGATAGGGCACTGTAAGAGATGACTGTAGTAGATTGAATAAAGATCTGATGTTTCTGCTCTCCTCACACCAAACAAAAACAACACACAAGCAGAGAAGCCCTTCTTACAAAGCTGAGCTAGTGAGTTAAGTAGGAGGAAAAGTAAACATACTGGTGCCAGTGTGGCTACTTAAAAAATACACTTACCAACAATCAATTACATATATTTGAACTGTGTACAGTTCCAGCCAGGACCACCTTTCTAAAATGCACAGTGATTGGCAAATTCAACATGCACTAGCATTTCAGGTGCCTGCTAACAAAAATAATAAACAAACAAGTTCTAGTCACGTGAGTGCTGATCATTACATTACTTTTTTTGTCAAGCTTCCAACTGTTTCCATTTCACATCCCCCCAACCATATTGGTAACATCAATAGATAAGAGCACAGCCAGCCAATAGGAATACATACATACATATTCATTCCTAAGTGACCTTTACTGACCTGGGAAGTGTGAACACTGTTTCATTTTCTGTTGGTGTTCGTTAGTTTCCAGTTCCATTTCCCATCCCCCCAACCATCACCTCAGTGGTAACCTTGGTAACATCAATAGATAAGAGGGCAGCCAGCCAATAGGAACACATATTCATTCCTAACTGACCTTCAGTGACCTGGAAAGTGTTTATTTGTATCATTTTCAGTTAGTGCGCACTAAATCGAGTTAGTGCGCACTAACGGGGAGTTAGTGCGCACTAACTCGAGTTAGTGCGCACTAACACGATTTAACGATTTTAACGATAAATCGTTAGAATTTCTATTGTATCGTGTTCTATAACGATTTAAGACGATATAAACATTATCGGACGATAATTTTAATCGTTGAAAAACGATTCACATCCCTAGTAAATATACCTCCGTTAATTCAACAAACACAAGAGCTGTTACTTAGATGGGGTCCCCTTCCCCTTTCGATCAGTGGCCGGGTGCATCTTTATAAAATGGTGATACTGCCAAAATGGCTTTATCTTATGCAGAATCTGCCCATTCATCTTAAACGCTCGGACAGGACCTTGTTGGATCGTGCCCTACGTGCTTTTATTTGGAGGGGTGGGAGGGCGCGCTTGCCTCTGGGGTGGTTACAACGGCCATGGGGAGCTGGGGGTTTGGGGGTGCCCAATTTATACCTTTACAATTTAGCTTGTAATATGCGCATTATTAGGGACTGGATCCTAGAGACCGCTACCTACACTGTTCTAGAGGCGGATAAAGCGCTGATTTCCTCAGTGGCTCTCACCTATGCATTGCAGGCGGAGCGTACCCGGCTCCCTTACGGTTTTATTCAATCGGTGAATCTGTGTCCCCTTAGAAGTGCTTGGGTGGCGCTCACTAAGTGGTTGCGCCTACCTCGCGTTTGCGCTTACCTGTTACCTGTGGGGGGGAATCCCGATTTCACTCCTGGCACACAGTCTCGCGTTTTCCAGCGGTGGCGCACTAAAGGTCTTACTTATTTGGGACATTTTTTCCATGAGGAAGGGCGACGTCTTACCTGGCCAGAACTCCGTGAACGATACGATGTGGGTGGTCGAGATGTATTCTCATACTTGCAAATGGATCACTATTTGAAATCTTTGCCACCGGCCTTCCTGCACCTTCCCATGTTTCAGAAGCTTGAGGAGATGTTGCACCTATCTAGAACTCAGGCTCCCTCTATTTCCATTTATTATCGCTCCTTAATTAAAGACAGTAGTGTAGAGGTCTTTGATGTTTTGGCTGCTCGTTGGAATACTGACCGGGGATGTCTTGTGACTGCATCTATGTTGAGGGTTTGCTTTAGGGGGGTGCCCAAGATCTCGAGTAATAGCGCATACCGGGAGACACAATATAAATTTTTGGGACGGGCCTATATTTCCCCTCAGAGGGCGTTCCAACAACGGCTAGTGCGCTCAGACTGTTGTCTTCGATGCCCAGACTGTGTTGGCACTTTGATTCATGCCTTTTGGTCCTGTCCGGGGGTCCTGCGCTTCTGGACTCTAATCGCTAAATACTTAGCGGAGGTTTTGGGAGTATCCATTCCGATTGCCCCTACTTGGCTACTTTTTGGGTATATTCCTGCTGTGCGTATCCGGGATCTGGGCACCCGCCTCTTCCTTCAAAAAGCTGGAGTAGTGGGGAAAAGAGTAATACTATTACAATGGCGTGAGGTGGACCCACCCTCCTTTTGGGTGTGGCGAAACCTCCTTTACACTATGATGCATATGGAATCCCTTTCTTTCTGTACGATGCCTTGGCTGAGGACCCGGTTCTTGGATATTTGGGAGCCCTATCTCCAAGCACTTCCTCATCACGCCAGAAGTCGAATCCTAAACGCCTGACGAATCCTAAACGCCTGCCGTCAAGGTGATTGCCCTGTTGGCTTTCTTCTGACTTTGTATCTTTCTCGTATCAAGCGAGATGCAGCTCTATGGACGAACTGGACACTACATTTGTGTAGACATGTTACGTGACAGAGAAGTTGGGGGGTTGGGTGGGGGGTGGAGGGAGGGCCATTGTCTGTTTTGATTCTATGATGTTGCTTTCAGTGTCGCTGGGAAGCGGGTGCAGAACAAACCCGTGACCAGACGGTTGTGTATGTATAACATGTGAAACTTAATAAAAATTGTTGCAACATAATACTCATATACCACATAAACCACTTTTATTATATGAACAGGTTAACAATAAGCCAGGGTAGAGGATAGCGGGTATGATCTCACACTCTCAAAGTTACTGCTAGTGTTCTTCTTACTACTTATATTATGCCAAACAGTTTCTGGAGTTTGTATGGTGTAATTAGGGTTGCCAACTTTTCCACAGACGAGGACTCCTCCAATCCTCATTTCCATAAGTTTTAGATTCTGCCACCAACTGCCTAAACAGTGTATTCTTGTATGCATTAAAGGGCAGGCTGAACACAGTCTCTCAGGGTAAAGAAGGGACACCCTCCGTCACAGCTGCTTCCCATTTCTTATCTCATGGATTATTAGGAGGTGGTAATATGGGGGGGGGGGGGGGCATAACGTTTCTCGCTCTCTCATACACATACATTCTCTCACACACGATCTCAGAGGGTCAGAAGCATGCGAGGCAGGAAAGGGGGAAAAGAGGCGAGCCGGAGTTATCAGGACACCGGCATCTGCCTGAGGGGCACTAAAACACCTCATCAGGGGGGCTGGGTACAAGCATGGACAGAAAGGGGGAGCGGGTCACTGCAGCACACTATTTGTTTTTGATTAAACAGCAGATATATTCCAAGTTTCTAAGGGACAAGGCGTGGGTCCGGAATGCTACCCGGGAGAGGAAGGTACAGCCTACAGAGCAACTTCCCAGACAGCTGCAGCTGTTCCTTCCCTCCATTCCCCCTCTCTAAATCTCAATCTTTCCAAGCTCTCCACCCTGTATCTATCTGCCCTTTCCTCTCCTCCTTTGTCCTCTCTCTCCTCTCCCCATTTGTACCCTTCATTCATCTGTCCATTCCTCCAGCCTCTCCCCCTCTGTGCCTGTATCTGTCTTGGCAAGCTCACTGCAGCCCCTCTCTTGGTTCCTGGCCCAGCACGTTGTGAGGGAGAAGGTGAAACCAAGAGGTCCATTGCCATAATGATTGGTGGAGCCAGTGGGAACTGAGGATGGCACAGCTCCCTGCCTTCTCACCCTATGCCATCCAATCCCAGCACACACAGAGGAGAGGCAGGATCCAGAGAATCACTGCTGAGGAGATTTGCAGAATCACTGGGAGCTGAGGGCTATGCTGTGCTCCAGGAATTGCGAGAGGGAGTCTGCTGGATTCCCCTGCCTGACAGAGCAGCCTAGCCTTTCCCTCCCCGAACCTCCCTTCCTTGTCCCTTCCCTGCTTCTGCTCTCCCCAGGAAGGCTCTCTCTCATATGCATGGCCTGCCATTCTGAAACACCAGAAGGTAAGATTTTGCATTTAGTTTTTCCCCCTACCTTCTAGAACAGTACAGGCTGCGGGTGGGACTCAAAGCCTAGGGAGAGCAACAGCAAAAGCTTGTTTTAATTAGGACTGGAGTTTCCTTTCCTGGTTTAGGTTTTTCTTTTTTTGTTTCCCCCTCCCCCTCTTCTCTTCTTCCATTTTGTGTTTTCTTAACCCCTTTAAAGTCCCTTCAGTGCTTGGTTTTTGTTAGGCTACAAAACTAAGTTAATTTTGGAGTGGAAAAATACTTTCTAGATTGAAAGAAAAAAGCCAAAAATGGGGGAGGGAAAAAAAAAAAAAGGAGGTGCAGGCAGAAGTGCCTCAGCCCCCTTCACAAACTAATGAAGGGGAAGGCCAGAGACCTGCGCCCCAAACAATGACGACATGCCCAGCGGCTCAAGGGACTAGTGAGGGAATTCTTTCCCTCCCCACCCCTAAGCCTTACTGGCAAATTGAAAAATCTGTTGCAGAAGAGTGGAAAGAAATCACCAGGACAGTCAAAACCCTCCAACAGAGTGTAACACCACCAGTCCGGGCCTTTAAAGGAAAACTTGGCTGTCTTTCAATTTTTGCTGGTCTGATGGCAGAAAGCCAAAGACAGAAAAGGGAGAAAGCCCTGGGAAGAATAGCAGCATCCGAGGCCCCCACACTCCAGGAAGGAGGGGAAGAGGAAGTTAGGGATACCACAGGAAGTCACAATGTGGCTATGCCCGACTCCCGAGGTGAAGATTTTCCTACAAACCCTGGAACCTCAGGAGAAAGCAACTTCGAACCCCTCAGTCAATAAGGAGAGGAGGAGGCGACCACTTCTAGCTCCCAGACTGGCGACAAACCACCTCCTCCCATTCTTTCCAATGTCCCTTCCTCAGCTCTAGAAGATGCAGTGGAGAACAAGGGAGGAGTTAAGGCCAACAACCCTGAAGATATCCAGCAGTCTCCTCCTTCTTCAGGAGAAGAGGAAAGCCTCAGCAATCTGGAAGTATCCTCAGAAAATAGCATTTTAGAGGTCAGAGAGTTCCTCGCTGAATCTAGGGTTGAAACAGAACCCCAAATTAGAGAATCGCAAGGGGAACCTCAAGAAGGGGTTACTACCCCAGGAACCCCAGAACAAAACAAAATGAGAGGGATAAGGAAGGAGAAAAAAAGAGGAAGGAGCAGGTTGTATTATTACGCAGGCACCTAAATTAGGATCCAGCCAGGCTCACTCAGATCCTGCCCCTACCAACCCACTCAACTGGAGTGACAAAAGAACATAATGTCATGGCAGTAGGTAAAGTGGCCCCTCCCCCCCAAAAGAAAGTTAGGCCATCTTGGCGACCCACCCCAGGGGAAAAAAGTTTTTTTCACTTTCAGGGCAGACCCAGGAACAGCTGACAACCACAGTGGGAACTCTGAAGTGCCAAACCAGAGTGAGGCTGCACGCCAGAAAATAGAGTTGAGATACAACTCAAACAAGGAGTACTGGCAGAAAGAGGCCAGAACAAACAACAAGAGACAATTACCGTGGAAATCTGAGATAGGTCCCCTTGATGCACAGAGGAAAAACCTGCCTGGCAGCAGAATCCTAGGTTGGCAACACCTGCTCTCCTGTCGCATGCTGCCAAGCTTAAACATATATCAATGCGCTTCTGCTGTAGCAAACGAGGTGAGCCCCAAAGATTTTAGCAGCCACAAAAGTAAGCGGGGAGGCAGTTCTCCTTTTTGCATCTGAAATTGCAGTAAAAAGAGCAATGGCAGGGGAAATTCAGATCAGGGGTACAATGCAGCAGCTTAAACCCCTGAAATAGCCTGGAACAAGGAGGGTACTGTCAAATGTACCACCTTATCTCCCAGATGACATTTTGCAGCAACAATTAAATTTGGAGAGATTATAGCAGAGACCTCCATTATCCCTTTGAGGAATAGAGAAGCAGGTTTGAGGCATTTAAAATCTTCCAACCGCCAGGTTATTGTCAAACTGCCCGAGGGAGGACAAGAAGAAAAGGGGTGGTTTAAAGGGTTTTTTTTTGCCCCTACACTGCAGGCGATGACAGGTGTTATCACCGTCACCAGACAGGGCACATCAAACGATGGTGCCCAAAGAAAATCACCTGCCCCACCTCACCTTGCAGTCAAAAAATGCCTCAACCTCACTCCCTACGAAATCTAAGGGAGTGGCTGCCAGGTCCAGGGGCACCCGAGTTCCCCAGGGGAGGTACCGCTGACACTAGAAGTCAACAACAATACAACCCCGAGGAGCATCTTTAGTCCTCTCACAAGAGGGCAGTCTAATGTAAACCGAAGTGATTTGTAACATGTTACAAGAATATCGGTATATAAAAGTGTTAAATAAAGGGGTCAGTGTTCATAAGCACAATAAAAGGAAAGTTGCAGGATCAAGTAAGGGGGAAAAAACCTCAAAGTGACCCCCAACCCTAGGATGGCAAAGTCAGAGGATAGCAGAGCAGGTCCAATTGAGACCTTTCCCCCCCTGACCCTCCCTTCCAAAGTTTCTGTGAAACCTCAAAGTTAAAAAAGTGACGCGAGATGCAACACAGAAAGTTGCCCCCTCGCCCTGAAAACTGCCCGGGAGAAGGATCATCCCCCCCCCCCCCCCGGAGACTTTAGGGTTAGAGGTGCAGCCACCCCCTTTGAAGGAGATGACAGCTGAGCCCATCCTCCTTTCCCAGATTTGTCCCCTCACCTCCCCTGGCAGGTTTAGGCCTAGGGTAAAGAAGAAGGGGGATAAAGTGCAGGAAATTACGAGCCGGGCCATAATAAATGCAGACTGAAGTCCTTGTCCAGGTACCAGAACCTCTTCCTCCCCCTGTAAAGTACAGAAAGTGGGAGGTGGGCAATGACGAGGGTGGTACAGGAGCTGGAGACCCTCACTGCCTCAGGCCAAGAGGGAGAACCTAGTGAGAAAGCAACATTAGACACAAACTCCCCAGGAACAGGATGCAGAGCCACTGGCAATGGCCGGTATTAGCTCCTCCGGAGGTACAGGCTCTATATCCCTCTCTTTTGTATAAAAAAATTAAAAAAAACATAGGCTGTCTGACATCGTGGCCTAAATAATACAAAATGCACAGTCAATCTAATGGTCTTTTTTCTGGTATAAGTAAAAGAAAAAAAAAAAAAAAAGATACAATAGGTTACTGTAGGGCTTTTTAAGACCCTTAGAATAATGTTTGTGTTTTTCAAACAGAACTCAGACTTTGGTTTCCTGAAAAGGTTTGAGTCAGGAAAGCGCAGGACCCAAACTAGGGGTCCTACGTAGGGTATTAGGGTTCTGGTTGCTTCTTTTTTCTATCCAGTACTGCACCCCTCCTCCTTTCTTCGGTGGGACGGGTCTGTGATGAGCTAAAGGACACTGAGCATCAGCGATTCCTTTCTGCCTCTGGGCAGTGTATGTTGATGAGCAGACTGACTGATCGAGTTCCCTGGTTTTCCTCTCTTTTACCTTTCTTAGCCTACTTTTAAAAAAAAATCCTATCCTTGAATACTAGTATTTTGTTTTAATGATAGATTGTGTGTGTTTCTTTGTGTGTGGCAGCACACGTTCTAGGATCCTCTCTTCTTTTCCGTGAGTTAAAGGACATTAATTTCTGCTTCGCAGAGTATACTTTGATGAGCAGACTGTCTCTCTCTTCCAAACCTTTCTATATTCCTTGAAAAGTAGTTTGCCTTGAATATACTGGACATTGTTTTATTGGTAAACTGTACCTGTTTTCCTTGTGTGAATTCCACGGGATGTGGCGCACACACATATTTAGGATTCTTTTTTTGACCAGAGCCTGACCCTTTGCTGCCTCCCACTCAGCCAAAGGCGCCCTTGCACTGGGGGGAGCTGAGGGTTGTGCTATGCCCGACCTTCTTCTCCCTATGCTGTCCAATCATAGCATGGGAAAGGAGGCAGGGATACGGCACAGCTCTCCTCCCATGGGCTCGGACTCTGCAATTCTTTTCCATTCACGAAGAGGCTGTGGAAGACAGGAGGAGCCGCCAGCAAACCTCACCATTTAGCATCCAGTCGGTACTTCTGACTGGATGCTGCACAGGACGGACTGAAAACCTGGCTGTCCGGTCCAAAAACTGGACAACTGGCAACCCTAGGTGTAACATATATAGGCAACATATTGCGAGGAGCGTGGAAACTCTTTTTAATCAGGAAAATGGTTCCTAAACAATTAGGACAGTTTCTGTAGCTTTAGGCCCCATTTTTGCATCTCTTGGTACTTGATGATCCTCTCTCTCTCCATATACACTGTCACTGTGTCCTATGTCTGCTTTTCTAGCATCAGTTTATTAATAATTGTCCTCTGGTTTACATGAAGAAAGCATATAAGAAAAGAGGACATTAAAGAAAGAAACTGGCAGTGGGAACTGGCGGGGCAGAGCTGGGGCTTGGTTGCACTGTTCCCCCGCCCCGTCTTTCTGTAACTCGGGCATAAGAGGTGTGCCTGCCCTGATGACCTTTAACAAGGTTGCAGTTTATGTTAATGCCATTACTAGCAGCCTTAGATAAGGGGGGGGGGGGGGAAAGCCTACATTTGAGCAGCTAACTCAAACATAACCTAAATAAGTTTCGTGGTTCAAAAACACAAGTAAGAAACCTAAAAATCTGTAATATGAACTGTAAACATTAGGAAACACGTGTGGTCTTTCAGGAGAGTTATTTTTACATCAGAAAACATTTAAAATGACACTCAACAGAACACCTCTAGAACTCGCTATTTAATACTAAAGCACCACCACATGGTTGATCACTACTAAGAACGGACTGCTCCGACATAGTGCAAAATCTGTCTTATTTACTCTGAAATCAACAGGGAAAGCCCAAGGTGGTTTTATTTGGGTGGTGGAAGAGGTGCCTCCTGCTCCTTTTGGCTTCATGGCTTTCAGCTCAACTGCAACTCAAGCGGGGACTCTAGCACCACAAGCCTTAAATTTGCAGTTACCACCCCCCCCCCCCCCCCTTTTTTTTTTTTTTTTTTTTTTTAATCCCACTCAACTCACTTTATTCCAGTCAGTGCAGTGACTAATGGCCAGGGGCCAAGACTCCTTCCAGAGTCCTGCAATCATGGGCCTTAAACTTGGCTACCAGCTGTGGCCACTGTGTGACGGTGGAGACGACTCCTCCCAGAGGCCTCCACAGCACCTTCAGCCCCAGCCAGCCCAGACGAAGGAGAACCCCAGAGACGTAGAAACCAAAACGCCCGATCCTCTGTACAACAGTGTGCAGCACCGACCAGCCACCGGGCTATTCCCCCAACAAGTATTTCGGATCAGAATGTGCTATGGATTTTATTTAAACAGGAGAGGGACAGCAGTATGTTGCTTTTTTTTTAAAAGAAAAATTGCACTTATTTCACATTCTAAAGGGTTCCTGAATTTTTGTCTTTGTATGAGTTACTTTGGCCCCCACACGTCCCACTCGCACAGTAAAATGAGGTTATATTTCCAGGTCCCACACACAAAGGCATTCCTCTCCTAAATGTTCTATCACAGCAACAAAAGATGTCCCTCACCCTCCTCACAGGGAAAGGAGCCCCAAAAATCACATGTAACATTTCTACTTTTCTCCAGTATTGCAGGAATGAGTTTCTCTCTACCTGAACTAGTAAAGAGAGGCAGAATGTGGGTTTCACAAAAGGAACAAACTGCTCGCATCTGCCCTGCCAGCAAAGAAAAGTAACAACATTCTGTGCGAGTGACATCCATGCGCGCCTACAACCATCACTGCGTTCGTGTGGCTCAGTTTTGGCAGCTGGCTGCATTGCTCAATGCAGTATAATACATCCCATTCTCATCCTGTCACCACCCACAAGCACATCTAAGGCACGTGCTCACTAGTAGCAATGGCCAAACACAAACTGCCTCAGTCAAAACAACATTTTTAATCCTCAAAAAATACCAGCCACTGTGCTACTTCTGATTTGTTTAAATAATTTTTGTTCATTGTTTGAAGAAAATGTAAACAAAAACTGTGCATGATCAACAAAAGACCTCCTTTTCCCTAAAATCTGTTCTCAGGATAAATTCTCTGATGAATTAGAGTTTTGTTTTGGGTTTTTTTTTCCCTTTGCCCAGCATTTTTCTTCCTGCTCCCTTAAGACTTCCAGCTCTATCAAATGCAAGAACCTTTATTTGCAACTACTTGGGGGTGGGGGGGGGGGGATTTTTCCTCTATATTCATATCCCTTTCCAATTTACTTTAGTCCAGGTCATTGCTGTGAAAGTCCTCGGCTGGTGGCCATGCCCCAAGGCTCCTTCCAGAGCTCTGCAATCATTGGTCCAAGATCTGGCTACTAGGAATCACCACTGGACAATTATTATTCCCTTCCCTGAGGGTCTGATCGCTGCCTCTGCAGAATTCCCACTGAGCAAAAGACCAGATCTAGAAATCAAACCTGGGACTCTCCCAGGATGGTCCAAGTCACAGAATGATTGTCACTGCGTGGAAGAGGTATGTGCTCCTTTAAGGGATGGGGGTGGAGGGCAAGGTGAAAGCTGGTTTAAGAGAGAAAAACCATCTGGCTAAGAATCCAGATGATTTTGAACAACCAAGTGGTGCAAAAAAAAAAAAAAAAAACACAACAACAAAAACTCAAGACCATAAATATAATAGCCAAAAGAAATCCCACATTTCTTATTGTATTATATGCAAATCAGAAGTTTGAACATTTAAGACAACAAAATTCTCTATTCCATATGTGAGATTTTTTTTTTCTGGTCAAATAAAAAAGGAGCATTAAAAACAATATTCAGACCAAAAAGAGCATTTAGATTTTGGAATGAAAAAAAAATACCTCAAGAAAAAAAAAAATAAGAAAAAAGAAAAAAAATACCTCAAGACAAATGCATCAACTGAACTAAGGAGAAGGAATTGTTGATGGCAAAGATGCTCCTCGGTTCACCTCGTCTTCCCATTTCCCCTTCATAATCTGCTTTATTTTAGACCCTCACTATCCTCACTGTTAAGGAACCTGCACAAAGTGTCAATTGCTACCTTTAACAGAAGGTAGAGACGGGGCGGGGATTGCCTGCATGGAACAGCAGCAGCTACTACCCTTTAACTCAGTGGTTCTCAACCTTTCTAATGCCGTGACCCCGCAATACAGTTCCTCATGTTGCTGTGACCCCTCGCCCCGCCCTCGCCCCGTGAGGGTGGGGTGAGGGCGGGGCTTTGGTCATATGGGGGCGGGGTTATGGATGGGGTTGGATTTTAGTGCACACTTATTTAATTATGACATTTATAATGTGAATATAACTCAACTCACCATAGGTTCTCACATGCATGGCACACTGACCCATGATCGTCACGGGGCTAGATGTAAAAGTACAGTTTGTATCCACAGGAACCCCCCTGACCCACAATAATGGATGTAAAGCAGAATTATGACATTCCCCATACAACTCACCCTACAAAAAAGATATTCTGGTTCTAGTGACATCTCAGTAACAGCAACTCAAACTCCTTCTATTTCCAGGCTCAATAGCCCTACTTATGAAAAGACAGCAGTTTACCACCAATGCATGTCCTCTGAGAAAACACAACAAATAAGACCGATACAAACGCTTACATGCTAGCAAAATATCTCATCTCGGTAACAGACACAGAACCGACCTAACATACTCCCAGGATCTGTAGTAATGCACATAAACTAATCCGCACACAGTTACACCTGTATTATGGAATACACTCAAACAGGAGCAACCCTATCTATGAAAAGGCAACACTACAAATATTAAATCAGGCCCTAAAAAACCAATACACCTCTTATTAGGAAAACAGAACTAGCAAGCAGCTATAGATCCCCACACAGAAATAATTGTAAAACTATACTAATAAGCAGAATAAATGTTTCAAAACAGCTATGAACATCCAACAATTAAAAACGCATAAAAACTATTAAACATGGGGGGACGCGTGACGTCACACGCCTAGATGGTAGCTTGATCCGGGAGCTCCTGTCGGCCCTCACCTAATCCTCCAGAATCTGCGATTTACCTTACCTTATTTTAGCCATCGCCTCCACGTAGTGACAGTCTAAGATCTGAGCAATGTCCGCCAGAAAGAAAAACCTGGACTTACAGCGATTTTCCTACCGAAAAGATGGATCTGATAATCCGCCGACCCTCGAGGAGGTGGACCAAGATGGCGTCGCTGAACAACATACGGGTCCGGAGCCCTCTCAGAATGCGGCCGATTCAGCAGAGAATCCGATTACTGAGCACCCAACCAGGGCTGAATTCAGGGAATGGTTCTCCAACATTCGGGCCGATATTAAAACGTACCGTCAGGAACTTCAGGCGCATCTAGAAGAAATGCGGGAAGATCTCAATTCACTGGGTCATCGGGTGGACGAGATGGATGTCCGGATTGAAGGTATTGCCGTGCACGCTTCCTCTAATAAAAAGTCCTGTGACGAGTTTCGTGTTGAAAGCGTACAACTTCAAGCAAAATTAGCCGACCTGGAAAATCGTACCCGGCGGAGTAATCTCCGCTTTCGGGGATTCCCCGAAGGCGCGCAGACAGAAGATTGCCACGCGCTTATTAAAAGTTTTTGCCTCCACGTTCTGCAAGAGACCGGTAAAAGCGACACAGAACCTTTGCTTAACCTGCGGTTTGACAGGGCGCATCGAGCGCTGAAAGCTCCCCAAACCAACAAGGCGAGAGATATAATTGTATGCTTTTCAGATTATCTCACAAAAGAAAAAGTGGCATCTGCAGCGAGGGAAAAACCCCAATGGACATGGGAGGGTCAGCCTATCTTCATTTTCCCGGATCTCTCTTTTGCTACCTTGCAAAATCGACAAACATTCAGGGATATAACGGCGTTCCTGCGCACCAAAACCATAAAATACAGGTGGCTACACCCCTTCGGGTTATCCTATACCCTGGAAGGAGTTACCCATAAGTGCATTCACCCCGATGAGGCCTACCCCGGTCTGGCGGCTATCGGTTTCTCTGCGCCCCAGTCCCCCCTGAAGAGGGGGAGCCTGCAAACAGCGCGTCCGCCATATCCGGCGTGGCAGAGGGTTGGCCCTCGCAATAGCCGCCTGCGCCGGCAGTCCGGGGGATCTTCATCTAGCCAGGGCCCCGCATGAGTTTCTTGAATGGGGTAACGATGGCTCACTGTTTTGTACCCGCATGCAGTTTCTCTGCCGTGTATATTCAATGCTGTAATGTTGAATGATTATTTGCTCTGTCGAATTTGAAGGCTTTAGGGGGGTTCCAGTTTAAGATGCAGTTTTAAGGTTTATCTTTTCCTACTGGTGTTTTATACCTTTGGAGGGTGGGTGGGGGTGGGCAGAGAGTATTGTGCTCCTGTGATCATACCTACACCCCCAAACCATGATGAGAGGATGCCTGCCTGGAGGGATTAGCAGGCTGTTCTTTGGGGATCGGAGGATGTTAACAGTCCTTCTGGGGATCATGCTGTTGTTTACTTATCTGTCTCATATCAGGAAGCCCATGCCAGTAATTTTTTTAGGCTATAAGGCGGCTGGCTGGTTTTTTGTATTATTTTATCTCGGGCTCGTGGCCCCTAACCCCAGTAAGCCCAGTTCAGAGTCCAGCGATACCATAGTTGGTATTGCAGGGGTGGTGGTCCGGGTTCCCTCTGTAGATGGATTCCTTGCTCCATACTTGTTTATAATACTATGGCGCAATTGAATATACTGTCCCTTAATGTTAAGGGCCTCAACTCGCCTCAGAAGCGCTCTCTCTTCTTTAAAGAGATGTCCCTTTCAGCGCCAGATATTGTACTATTACAGGAGACGCATCTTCTGCGACGCCACGAGTCTCTCATGAAAGCCCCGAAATTCAATAACCAATACTATGCTGCTGCCTCAAAAAAAGCTAAATATACTGGCGTTGGTATTCTTATAGCTTCCCATTTGGTCGTGGAGTGTAAAAAATGTGTTTCTGATCCGGGGGGGGCGCTACTTACTTCTTTGCCTCACTGTACATAACATGGATTTTACTATTTTAAATATGTATGCACCTAACATTGACCAGGCTGCTTTTTTCACGCAAATACAACATATCCTTTTACAACATGCCATGGGTCGGCTTATTATAGGGGGTGACCTTAACGTGACTATTGCACCCTCTCTAGACACTTCCAAAGGTCACTCTCATACAGCTATTGCACATACCCGTGCCCTTAAGGCCTTAATGCAGGCACATGAACTGGTGGATCCATGGAGACTCACTTATCCCCATTCCAGATCATATACATATTATTCTAAGGCCCATGATTCCTACTCTAGAATCGATTATCTTCTGGTAGACAAATTTCTTTACCATCATGTCCAGCGTTCTGAGGTGGGAATAATTTCTTGGTCTGATCATGCTCCGATCACGCTAAAGCTACATTTCGCGGGGGGGGACTTTGGGTGTAAATTTTGGAGACTTAACGACTCTGTTCTCATGGATCCCTCCTTCATCAGGGCCACTATGTCCATCATTAATGACTATTTTCAACTGAATGAGCGCTCTGTGTCCTCCCCTGTGACATTGTGGGACAGTTTTAAGGCCTACATAAGGGGGCATTTCATATCTCACTCAGTGCATCTCAAAAAACAGAGAGAAGCAGCCTGTGTCCAACTGAGAGACCAGATTCGATCCCTCACGCATCAGCATATACAGACGGGGTCTAAAAAGGTTCTTGCTCAGCTCAATAGGGCTAGGGAGGATCTTCAAAGGCTTGATATGGCACATATCGCTCATGTGCTCAACCTTACTAGGCAGACTTATTTTGAGGGGGGCAATAAGGCTGGAAGGATCCTGGCTCAGCAATTGAAAAAACAGTCTTTTCAAAATCATATACTAAAAATTAAGACAGACCAGGGCCGTATTGAGTCCTCTCATTCTGCTATAGCACAGCAATTCCTTAAATTCTACCAGTCCCTGTATTCGGCGGAATCTCATATTAAGCTGGAAGATATAGACTACTACCTACAATCCATGCAACTGCCCCAATTATCCTCTGAAATGACGGATCTCCTTAATGCAGAGATCTCCGTTCTTGATATTATGGAAGCCATCAAAACTCTAAAGGTTGGGAAATCTCCAGGACCGGATGGCCTTACTGCCAAATTTTATAAATCCTTTGGCTCTAATGTTGCACCATATCTACAGCGTCATTTTAATGCTTTGAGAGAGGGCGGTGTTTTAAATTTAGATTCTAATAAGGCAGGCATTACCATCCTGGCCAAACCCGGTAGGGATCCAACCCTATGTGCTTCCTACCGCCCGATCTCACTTATCAACCTGGACCTTAAATTGCTGGCTAAGATACTAGCCGATAGGATTAACCGTTTTGTTGCTCAAATTATACATCCGGATCAGGCGGGCTTTATCCCGGGGCGCATGGCCAGTGATAATGTGCGAAAAATTATTAACATCATATGGGGATCCTCCATTCAAAAAGCGGCCCATCTTTTATTAGCAATCGACGCTAAAAAAGCCTTCGATATGGTGCACTGGCCGTTTTTATTCCAAACCCTGCATCATATGAAATTTGGTCCCTTTTTTCATAACTGGATCCGCGCACTATACCATCTTCCCACCGCTTGTCTCAAGATCAATGGGAGGTATACGGCGCCTTTTCCAGTGTGTAGAGGGACTAGACAGGGGTGCCCACTGTCACCCTTGTTATTTGCCATTTTTCTAGAGCCCTTGGCAATCCGCATTAGGGATAATTTGAATGTGTGGGGCTTTGCTGTTAATACCAAGCAGTACAAGATGTCGCTATTTGCGGATGACATCCTTTTTACTGTGAGTAAGCCTGAACTCTCCCTGCCAGCGCTTGAACTGGAGCTAGCAAATTTTAGTGCCCTATCAGGCTTTAAAATCAATTGGGACAAATCTGAGATCCTTAACTTAACTTGTTCTCCAGATTTAGTATGCTCGTTGAAGGCCTCCCACGCTTTTAAGTGGGCCTCTCATAAATTGAAATATCTTGGGGTCCACCTTAGTAACAAAACGGCGGATCTGTTTCAGCTAAATTATGCCCCCCTCATACAGAAGATAGATAAAGATTTTGACAAATGGCTATCAATACCTCTTACGTGGTTGGGACGTTTGGCAACCCTCAAGATGAATATTCTCCCAAGGTTGTTATATCTCTTCCAAACACTACCTATTCCTGTAAGCAACAGCACTCTACGACTATGGCAGCGGAAACTACTACGCTTCCTTTGGCATCACCGCCCTCCTAGGGTTGCACGCGCCATTCTATATCTTCCCAAGACGGCAGGAGGTCTTAGTTTGCCAAATTTAGAATGGTATTACGCCGCGGCTCAACTGAGGCCCATAGTAAGCTGGCATGCAAAGGATGATCCCAAACCATGGATGCTACTTGAACAGGAGTGGCTGAGAGATACTCCCCTGGCATCGCTTATGTGGCAACCCAGAAATACGTGGCGGATGGGCCTTGCTATGACTCCTACCACCAGACATACACTGCAGATGTGGCGACGGTGGAAAATAAAACTGGTGGGAGATTTTGACTATTTTCTCCAATCCTCATTATTCCATAATACCCATTTTCCACCGGGTCTACCATATCAAGCCTTCCAGCTTTGGAAGATCAGGGGGATTACCAATATTTTTCATCTACTTCCTCAAGGTTCAGAGGCATCTTTCTCCACTCTTGTGGACATGTACCATATGCCACCTCAAGAATTTCTCTCTTACTTACAACTCCGACACTTTTTATCACAACTTCGATCTCAGGGACGGCTTTCCTTGACGCGTTCTCTTTTTGAAGGCTACTGCTCGTCGGGCAAGACTCCCAGTGGTATGGTGTCTAAACTCTACAAACTGTTGTCTCAACGTCCGTTTACAGTGTATAAGCACTTGAAAGCTTGGGAGCGGGATCTTGAACGGCCAATATTGGAGGAGGACTGGCTTGACATTTTCACCAAGATCACACAGGGGAATGTCTCAGCCAAGATAATTGAGGCGAATTATAAAATGCTGTTTCGCTGGCACTATACTCCTGCTCGACTGCACCGTTGCTTCCCTTCTGTATCACCACTCTGCTGGCGCAACTGTCACCAAGAAGGCACTTATCTGCATGTCTGGTGGGACTGTCCTTACATCCAACAGGTTTGGTCATACATCTCTACACTCCTGTCTACCATATTGGCGACCCCATTTATGGTTATGAAAGAACAAGCGTTGTTATCGCTCTTTAATGATGACCTACCACGAACCCAACAAAACCTGGTCTCCCAGGTGTGCGCAGCGACTAGGATGGAGATTGCTTTTCATTGGAAGAGGACATTACCACCCACTTCTCAGGAAATTCTGCATCGCGTTGATAGAAACTGCACTCTCTATAGGCTTACCGCCTTGAAAAACCACCGTATCTCAAAATTTAATTCAATTTGGGAACCCTATATTACTTGGAGGGGACTGACCTATTAGCATACTCTCGACCACATGGTACTACGGGCACATTATGGGGTTTCTTCCCCTGTATGTGCGACACCGAGCATTGGGCTTGGGGTTTTTCTTTTTCTTTTTCTTTTTCTTTTTCTCTGACTGGTATGATGTACTGTTAACATTATTTTAATGTTGTTATCTTGGATCAGCATGATGAAGGGGGGAGGTGGGAGGAAGGGGAAGGGATGGGAACATTAAGGATGTATTCAATTTGTTCTGCTTATCAGCTGTTTTTGTCTGACAATATCAGATGACTGTTGCTGTTTTTGTGTTATATGTCTGTCAGCAATAAAAAATTACAAATTAAAAAAAAAACAAAAAACTATTAAACATTCTCCAAAAACCAATAAAATATTTCAAAAAAGCAGACATCACACAATTAAAATGGCAGTCAAGAAAAATAAACTTAAAAAGCCACCTTTACTTACCCCCTCCAGCAGCTCTCCTACTCCCCTTCCCTGCAGGCTGTGGCACTCACCAGAAGCAGCAGTAGAAGCTAAGCTCTATACTTATGGTCCTCTTCCTTAGTGCCCATGTCTCTCACACACACACACCATACCAGTCATGCCCCCATGACCAGTTTCTGTCTCTCACACACCAATCATCTCCCAAACAGTCTTTGGCACACACACACCAGTCACCTTCCTGAACAGTTTCTCTCATGCCATACACACACACACACACACAGGCTTCCCACTCCCGTGTTCTACTTACATATACGGGCTTCTCACTCTCATAATCACTTTCTCACATACACACACACCAGTCACCTTCCTGAACAGTTTCTCTCATGCCATACACACACACACACACACACACACAGGCTTCCCACTCCCGTGTTCTACTTACATATATGGGCTTCTCACTCTCATAATCACGTTCTCTGTCTCTCTCTCTCTCTCACACACACACACACTCACTCACCAGTCTCTCACTCCCATGCTTGTTCTCTCCACATGCACAGGCTTCTCATTCCCATAATCACTTTCTCTCTGTTACACACACACCAGTCTCTCTCATTTCCATGCTCACTCTCCACGTGCACAGGCTTCTCATTCCCTGAATCACTTTCTCTCACATTCACACACACACACCAGTCTTTTTCTCTCACACACACCATCACCTTACCAAGCAGTCTCTCTCTCATATGCATGCACACTCACCCTGGTTTCTCACTCCCATGCTTTCTTTCACCCCCACAACACCAGGCTTCTTACGCCCATGCTTTCTCACATACCCAGACTTCTCCCTTCCATGCTTTTTCTCTCTCTCACACACACACATCAGTCACCTCCCTGACTAATGTCTCACACTCTCACACACACATCAGTCACCTCCCTGACTAATGTCTCACACTCACATACACATCAGTCACCTCCCTGAGCAATCACTTTCATTGTCTCTCACATACACATCAGCTCTCTGACCAGTCAATCACACACAGGCTGGCTGGCTGCTTCTCTCTCTTTCTCTCACTCACTTCCTCTTCTCCCCCGAGCCAAATGGGAGCTGCAGCAGCCTCCGCTGGCCAAGAAAGAAGAATCCCATCGGCCGCGGGAGGCTCGTGCTGCTCTCTCCTTTCTCCATTACCGGCTGCTTCAACTGCTCGGGGGCCGATCCTGCAGCCGCCGCTGCTACTTTTTCGCGCGGCTCTCTCTCCTTCCCGCGCACCACGATTCACTTCCTGTTCCGGGTCACGGGAGGGGGGGGGGGGCAGGCGCAGGAAGAAGAAAAGGCCCAGCCGCGGGTGCAGAGCTTCTTCTAGCGCTGCTGCCGTTCCCGCTGGGCTTGAACGTGCTGACAGCCCGACGGCAACGGCAGCGGGAGAGACCGGGAGCGCGCGACCCCTGCGTTTTGGGCGTTCGACCCCCGCCGGGGTCGCGACCCATAGATTGAGAACCGCTGCTTTAACTGAAGGTTTAGGGGTGGGGGACACGTGTAATCTGCAGAGTGACAGATACTACCTTAAAATAAAAACCAAAAAAAAAAAGAGACACCTTGCTGGGCAGTCTAGATGGACCTTGGATCTTTTTCTGCCATTTACTATGTTACTATGTGCAAAAAAAAGGAAATTTTTTAAATCTGCTTTTAAAAACAATAGTTAATTCCTTCCCACTGTACAGCAAAAAGATATGTTGTAACTGAATTTTATTTCAGAAGATTATGCTTTGAATGTCTTTCATGCAAAATCTCATTATAAATACATTTTTAATTGTGTGTGTGGGGGGAGGGGGGGGGCAACGCATGCAAAGCGATAAGGTTTGCCTGTGGTGCCTAATCCTCTTCCACCAGCCCCGGCTTCACGTGGAAAAGCAGGATTCTATGTGGAGCTGTGGGTCAGTGGCTCACCTCAGTCTTGGCCAGGCCTTCATTTCCTCTTTTTTTTTTTTAAATAAACAGAGGCGGAACAGGTGGGGTTTGAGGAGAGAGAGAGAGAGAGAAAGAGAAAAAGATGGGGCTGAGGAGGAATTAGAGATGGAGAGATTGCTGGGAACAAGGATTGAGAGAGAGAGAGTAATAGACTGCTGAGCATGGCTGCCCTGATTTGTGATGGACTTTCAGCTCTTAAAATATTTTGGAGAAAGAGAAGCCTGTCGAATGGCTTTTCTCATCTGAAAGTTTGCAGACCCCTGTACTAGTGGAATATTTATCTAGAAAGTGCCATAAGATTTTAGGAACAATGAACAACTATTTTTATTCTAATTTTTTTTTTCACTCTAAAAGTGTTAAGAACCATGGTTTACTTGTTCAATATAACTAACATTTTGGTTATGAAAATGCAGTCAGAGGAGAGGATCTGTAACAAAAAACAACCGCAAACAACTTTCCTCTAGGATATGTAACTTGATGACAGCATCTAAAAGAGTTGGGGGGAGGGTGGGTGCTCTAATTCACTGCTGTATTTTGAATCTCTCCTAAACAGTTTTCTCCATTTCTTTGATATAATTGAGCAAAAGGAATACGGTTTCAGGATGGACAGGAGCAGTGATTCCTAATATACAGAATATCTGGAGGTCTTATATTTTCAGTTTTGTAGATTATTCTTTTCCTTGGTAGAAGTTACAGCAATCCTTTTCTACGTTTTCTGCCTCACTGATTACTAAGACAATATTTTCCAAGCTCTGTCCTCCTATGCCATCAATTCATGTGTTTCCTTCTTTCCTGTGCAGTGATCATTCACTGCAGTGCACCTGGAGAGCTACAGGCTCTCTTGAAAGCTAAAATGACTGCCTTCTGCTTCCCATTTCATGGCTCTCTCTTTCGTTGTCTCTTGTAATATTTATGAACCATTTGAAAATTATCAAGTTCTTGAGGTATTCAAAATGAAGTATTCATTCTTATTGTTACACCTTTATGTTTCTGAAACCTTACCTTAGAAAGGGTAGAGACATGGAGACAATACAAAACAAAAAATCTAAACCAGTTTCACCATACTTCTAGAACTTTGATACCCTTCCCTCTTACGTCATCTTTAAAAATGTACCCTTTATTATAAACCAGCGATTCTCAACCGGTGTGTCACGACTCCCGGTGTCCCCCTGCCCGGTTGTGCTTCCCCATCGCCTGCCCCCACAGGCCAATCTGAAGCATCCTCCCTTCTACCTCCCAAGTGGGAGTAGGAAGAAGCGTCTGATTGGAAGGTGAGGCAGGAAGGAGGGGCATAGCATAGGCCGGAGGGGGGGCTACGAGGAGTAGCAATGTCGAAGCAAGGCCACCATGGGAGCTCATCCCCATAGCAGCAAAAAAGAAGGCCCACTGGAGCCCATCCCTGTAGCGAAGGAAGAAGAGGTTTGGCAGTGAGGCCCAGTGCGCATGCATGTGAGATTGGTCAGGGGTGTGTGTGTGTGTGAAAGATTGGTCAGGGGGTGTGTGTGTGTGAAAGAGAGATTGGTCAGGGGGTGTGTGTGTGTGAAAGAGAGATTGGTCAGGGGGGGTGTGTGTGTGAAAGAGAGATTGGTCAGGAGTGAGAGAGACTGGTTGTGGGCCTTAAGGAAGAGGACCGTGAAGACAGAACTTCAGCAGCCACTGCTGCTTCTGGTGTGCGCGCTTTTGGCCTGTAAGAGAAAGGAGTAGGAGAGCTGCTCGAGAAGGTAAGTAAATGTGGCTTTAAGTTTATTTTTCTTGATGGACTGCCATTTTAATTAGGTACTAGCGGTACCCCGCTACACGTTGCAGTGGCAGAGTCAGGTTCTTTTCCCTCCCTCCCTCTTGCTCATTTACCTCAGTCACTCACCCCCCTCTTCTCTCCCCTGACCCCACTCCAACTCTCTCCCCTCACTCTCCCTCCCCCCGCCTCTACCTACCCTTCAGATCAGAAAACTTTTGTCTTTCTATTTCTGTGGGAACTCCCCCACCCCAAATAAAACCCCCCAATCCCAACCCTTTCAATCAAATAATAACCCCCCACCCTCCTGCTCCCTCCCAAGACCTGGGAAATTAAAATTGTTGGTGCTACATGTGATCTGTCCCTGGGCATCTGTGCGCATTATGTAGCCAAATAGGGGAGTGCCTAACCAAATTTGCACTCCCAAATTTGTTTTGTGGTCTGGGGAGGGCTATTTTGGTGCGTTCCCGAGATCGTGCAAGTTTAGTGTATGTATGTATTTATTTATTTATTGTTTTTTGTTATACCGAGTTTCATGATAGGCATCACATCAACCCGGTTTACAAATAACAAGGAGTGTAAAGCATAACGTAACGTAAAAAACAATATTTTCAATAAGAACCTTGAACTTTAAATACAGTGAATCAGAAAAAGGGAGAGGGAAAGTTACAAAAAACAAGGAAAATAAACTTGGGATGGAAGGGGAGAAATTGAACAGCACAATATTTACATTTCAGCCTATTGATACATTAGAATAGCAAGTGAAAAATGAAACGGTACATAGGTAATCAAATGAATAAATATGACAGTTGTGAATGGTAATAGTATGATAAATATTCAGCAGGAATTAGTGAGAGAGGGTTTGAGGTTGGTTGATTCGTGTTTACATTCCATTATTGCATACGAGTTAGTGCTAGTGAGAGGAGGTTTTATTCAAGGCTTGGAAATGCTTTTTTGAAAAGCCAAGTTTTTAGTCTTTTCCTAAATGTTAAAGAGCATGGCTCTTGTCTCAAATCAGGTGGGATCGAGTTCCAGAGAGCTGGACCTGCTGATGAGAAGGCTCTGAGACTCAAGGATTTATGTTGGTAGGTTTTGGCCTTTGGAATTTGGAGTGACTCTTTGTAGTGTTCCCTGATAGGCCTGGCGGAGGTGAATTTTTTAAGTGGTATTTGTAGGTCAAGTTGCGTGTGTTGGTTGATAGTTTTGTATATGATGTTAATGGTTTTGTACATGATTCTATAGTGGATCGGAAGCCAATGGAGGTTTTTGAGAATAGGTGAAATGTGGTCAATTTTCCTGGAATTTGTAAGGACTCTGGCTGCAGAGTTCTGAACCATTTGTAAAGGTTTGGTGTAAGAAGCTGGGAGGCCTAATAGTAATGAGTTGCAATAATCTAGTTTGGAAAAGATTATTGCTTGCAAGATTGTTCTGAAGTCCTGAGTGTGAAACAGCGGTTTTATTCTTTTCAGGATATGTAATTTGTAGAAGCAATCTTTGGTGGTTTGGTTAATGAATGTTTTGAGGTTGAGACGATTGTCTAGGATGGCTCCTAAGTCTCTTACGTGGGTTGTTTGAAGGAGTGTGGGTGGTTTAGGAAGTGTGTTATTGTTTTCCGGTGATATGAGCAGGAATTCTGTTTTCGAAGCATTGAGTACAAGGTTTAGACTGTTGAGGAGAAGTTTAATTTCTAATAGGCAACTGTCCCAGTATTCCATTGTTTTTGAGATTGATTCTTTTATAGGGATTACGATCTGTACGTCGTCTGCAAAAAGGAAATGTTTCAGGCTTAATTTTGTTAGTAGTTGGCAGAGTGGTAGCAGGTAGACATTGAAAAGGGTGGGTGAAAGTGATGATCCTTGCGGCACTCCTCTATTAGAAGGGTGGTATTGGGATTCTTTATTA
The DNA here is from genome assembly GCF_901001135.1 of Rhinatrema bivittatum. NCBI lineage: Eukaryota > Metazoa > Chordata > Amphibia > Gymnophiona > Rhinatrematidae > Rhinatrema > Rhinatrema bivittatum. The sequence continues at coordinate 102,104,985 of NC_042622.1, read as the reverse complement.
TGAATTTTGACTCTGTATCCTCTGTTTTCTAGAAATGTTTTGAACCAGTTTAGTGTGGCACCTGTTAAACCAATGTTTGCCAGCTGTTTTAGAAGAAGGGCGTGGTTGACGGTGTCAAAGGCCGCCGAGAAGTCAAGGAGGATTAGAAAATATGCTTGGCCTTTATAAATACCAGAGAGTAGGTAGTCCATGAGTGAAATTAGTAGCGTTTCGGTGCTTGCGGCTTTGCGAAAACCATATTGGTTTGGGGACAGAATACTGTGGTCCTCTAGGTAGTTGGATAGTTGGGTGTTTACCAGTTTTTCCATGATTTTAGCTATAAATGGTAGGTTGGAAATAGGGCGGAAGTTGTTGGGATCACATGCATTTAGATTTGGTTTTTTTAGCAGTGGCTTGATTGAGGCAGTTTTTAGGTCATCTGGGTAGATGCCATGTGATAAGGAGCAGTTTATAATATCTGCTAGGGTTTTTGCTATTGTGTCCGGGATAAGAAGAAGCATTTTGGTAGGGATTTGATCAAATGGGTGTGATGTCGGTTTCATTCTTTTTAATACATTTTGTATCTCTGTGATTGTGATGGGTTCAAAGGCATTAAGCTGGATGTCTTTATTTTGGGGAAGATATGTGTTATCTGGAGACGTAGTGTTTGGAATCAGCTGATTAAGGAGATCCGATATTTTTTTGTTAAAATGAAGAGCCAATTCGTCTGCTTTAGTCTGGGCTTGTTCGGGTGGTATATCTGGAGTGATAGGTTTAGTGAGGCTGGAAACGAAGGCGAATAGAGCTTTTGAGTCAAAGCTGAGATGATGAACCTTTCGGGCATAGTAGTCTCTTTTGATTTTCAACGTGGTACTTTTGTAAAGATGGAGTGATCGTTTGTAATCAGAGAGTGAGGCTGGTGAAGGGGCTTTGCGCCATTTTCTTTCTTTTTGCCGAAGTAATTGTTTGAGTTTTCGTAGTTCATCATTATACCAGGGTTGACGTTTGGATGTATTAGCAGACCTTGTTTTGGTTGTCAGTGGGCAGAGAGTGTTTGCTATAGATTTTGTTATTTTGGACCAGGATTGGAGGGCAGCGTTAGGGGTAGATACTTCAATGAGTGGTAGATCCGAGGTTAGAGCTTTACTTAGATGTTCCGAGTTGCAAGGTTTTCTGTATAGGAAAGAGGGTCTTGAGTTGAGTTTGGAGTCTGATCGAGGTAAGGAAAAACTGGTGGAGATTAGAGAATGATCTGACCATGGGACTTTTTTGCAATTTGGTTGTTTTGTAAGAGAAATACCAGTGTTTGTAAAGAGTAGATCGAGCGTGTGACCTGCTTTGTGGGTGGGTTTATTGATTTGTTGTCTGAATCCCATCGCTGACAGTGCGGTGAGGAGGGCTTCACAGTTTGTAGAGAGGGGAACTTTGTCAACATGTAAATTGAAGTCACCCAGGATTATAGCAGGGGAGTCAAGATTGAGATGCAGAGTTATGGTTTCGATGATAGGAGAGGAGTCTGACTCTAGTAAGCCTGGCGGGGCGTAGACTAGCAGGATTTGGAGTTGTTCTGATTTGAACAATCCTAGTTCTAGTTTAGTTACTGTACTGATGGGGTGGTGAACTGATGGGGTGGTGAACTGATGGGGTGGTGAATTTGTGTGTGAACCTCCCCCTTCCCCCAAAAACAACCCTATGAGAAACGCTCTCTTAAACTAACCACCCCACACTCTCCTGCCCCCCCTCCCCCAGCCCTGCGAAAAACAGTAGCCCACCCCGACCCCCCAGAGTTGCCAAATGAATGAAACCTGCCCCCTCTCGTGACCCCACCCTTCAGACCCCCCCGAGATCTGATAAAAATGTCAGTCGGTGGAGCGGGCGTTCAGGAGCTGTCTGGGAGCGATGTATTGGCGTTGGGCCGTCGGCTGAGAGTACTGAAATGGGTTCAGACAGCCCTTTACCCTTACTATGCCAGTGGGATGGAGCAATGGCTTGCGCACCCCTACCACCTCCTTGCTAAGGAGAGCCTGAAGTGTGCCTACTGTCTGCCGGTTAGGAAAACAGACGCCAAGTTTATTGGCGTCTTTTTTCCTAAATGCCACACAGCCAGGTGTTCAGGAAATGGACGCTTCTAAATTGAGCGTCCGTTTTCTGCACCCAACTGCTGGCACTGTTTTTTTTACCCTTTTTTGTTAAAATTACTTTAGTTTTTCCTCCTACTTAATATCGCAACCATATTAATGAAAAAGGTGGGGCTGAGGAGGAATTAGAGATGGAGAAATTGCTGGGAACAAGGACAGAGAGAGAGTAATAGACTGCTGAGCATGGCTGCCCTTATTTGTGATGGAGTTTCAGCTCTTAAAATATTTTGGAGAAAGAAGCCTGTCAAATGGCTTTTCTCATCTGAAAGTTTGCAGACCCCTGTACTAGTGGAATATTTATCTGGAATGTTCCTAAAATCTTATGGCACAATGAACAACCATTTTTATTCAATTTTTTTTTTTTTATTAAGTAGGAAGCAATACAGAAAAGCAGTTTTTTCTGCTTTTCTGTACTAGTTTAAGGAGTGCTCAGCTATTAACGCCTGCTCCAGGCAGGCATTAATTTCTGATCACTAAATGTGCATCCTAGACGCACTTTTTTTTTTTTTTTGCATGGGGGTGAATAACTAGTTTCATTCACACGTGATGGGTGCTATTAGATTCATTCCGCCTCTATAATCCACGTCCAACTGTGGGTTAACAGTGCGCTCGGCTGAGCTCACTGTATTGCATGGGCCCCACAGTAGTAGAATACACCCTAGACCAGAGGTGAGTGAACAGAGTTGTGGGCCCTCTTCCATCCATGCAATTGGTTGCTATCCGTTCCCAAAGCTGGTTACATCTCTCAATTATATCTTAGATTCCTGATCTGGTATTAAAGTCTCTTGTCAACCAATCAGCTCTTGAACCAGTTGCCAAGTAATGTGACAAGCACAGTGCCAGCCAGTGTCTGACGCACACACAGTCTCTCAGACACAAACACCCACATACACGCTTTCAGACACCCACGTTTTGGGTCTCTGATACCAAGACTCCCATACACATACTTTCTCTGACACACCCATATGGTGTGTCAGAGAAAGTGTGTATAGATGTTTGTGTTAGTGCCTCCTTGCTAACGCGACCCCCTAATTTAAATATTGCATGGCGCCCCCGCCTGGGGGTGCGTTAAGAAAGCGGGTGCTGACTGTTCAGCGCCCGCTTTCTGCACCAAAATATTGCATCAGCCCCTAGTTATTTAGGGAACTTTGAAACACATCCCATCATTGTGCTGCTGCTTATATGCTCCTGAGTGCCCCTGGTCCAGTACTCCCACAGCATTATGTAAAAATTATCTGCATGCTGCCAGCCCTATCCCAAGTCTGAGCAGCTCTCAGTTTCTCATTCCCATCCCCACCGACTCCAGGAGACTCACTGGTTCCACAGCTAGTTAACCCTTTCAGAAGGAAAGGCCAGCCTACAGAAACTTCCAACATTGCACAGGTACTTCCCTCTTGGCTCACCCCGTCCCTTTTTGTGACTGGAGCTTGCATCCACTTCTCCGTGCCCCTGCCATCATTCCAGTGCACTACTACTATTTACTAAGTGCTACAGAATCTGCTGCTTTTCTGGTTTCCCAGGCTCTACATTGCCTACCTAACTTCAGGGGAGGGGTGGGGAGACTAAGACCTGTCCTGTTCCTCCAGGACCTTCAAAAGAAAAATGAACCCTGGCTGAGACTGGAGAGCACCACAGGACCCAGAGCAGTACAGCTCCAGAATTCTGCTTTCCCACGTGGATCCAGTGCAGCCACTGATGAAAGGGTATTAGGCATCATAGGAAAACCTTATAACCTTGTACCCCCAGCCCCTTCTTTCCCACACACAATTAATTATGCATTTATAAATTTTTACATTAAAAAGACATTCAAAGTACAGTCTTATGAGGTAAAAGATTCACTTACAGCATGTCCATTGTATTTACACGCACTACTGTGGTACAAACCAGAAAACCGTGCAAAATAAAAAATAAAGAGACACCTGGATCCCATATTGCATTAAGCCTATTGTAACGTTGGGTGTAGACTCTGCTCTCAGAAAGCCTTGGGTAACCTGAATTACAATTAAAATATAGTAAAACTCCAATATCAAAACAGCAGCAGCCAGCATTCAAGCAGTGACAACCCTACCATGGGAAGGCAATGCCTCAAATATTACACCAGGGTCTAACACCAATTTGGAAACGAGAACAAACTAAGCTACTATAGGCCCCTACACAAACTACATGCTAGCAGAATACCTCACCTCTGTCAAACCTGCAGAATACAGATCAATCCTAAATACAGAATAGAGATCATAAAGTTTAAACAGAAAAGTGCATACAAAAACTGAATTGGAAACTGCAACAAGCTAGATCCTGTATACAGTACAACAATGGAAAGAAACGTTTCTATTCCTCAAAATATCAAATCAAGAAATATAAATCAGCAATAGTAAAGCCATACTAATAAAAAGAATAAATATTTCAAAACAGCTGAACATCCAATTAAACTCATAAAACTTAAAAATTTACCAAAAACTAATAAAATATTTTTAAACAGCAGAAACATCAGATAATATCCAATAATTAAAAACAATAAGAATTTTTAAAGTTCCCAGTTTTCTATATTTTCCAGTCATTCTGAGATTGTTCTAGATTAGTGGGAGTGAGGGAGCGCACCAACTTTCTCTTGCCTCACACACATGCTGACACAAACTCCCTTGCACCCGCTGACACACACACATACACTCAAGCCCACTGTCACATACATACACGCTCCCTCATTCCCATTGACAGATAAACACAAACATCAGTCACACCCACAGGCTCAAAGACACACACATGCTCAGTCACACCCACTGACATACACTGCCTTGCACCCACTGACACATATGTACACATACATGCTCCCTCGCACAATCCCATTCTTTTCCCCTCAGACCTCTGAATATATATTTAAAAAAAAAAAAAAAAAGATTACTTACACTGGTGGGCAGGAGGGATCCAGGCAGGGATACTAGCTGATGGCCTTGCTGTGGGAAGAGATAGGTAGAAAAGCCCAATACAGCGGGGTGGGGATATTTTTTGCCTCGGCCCCAACATGAGGGGGGCCGTCGGCAGAAATGAGTCACAGGCCATCAGAGCCTGAGGCCGTGTTGAAGCAGCAGGGAGAGGTCTGCTGGTTGCCTCGCAATACAAAGAGCGATGGGGTGGTGTGAGGGAAGGCCTCTGAACGTTTATAGAGAAGGGGCAGGGAGTGACCCCAAAGCGCTCAGCAAAGTTGCAGAAAATAAAAATAAAAATGCAGGCCTATAGAGCCATGCTGCAGCTGTGGAGACAACAAATAAAGAGGTAAGCCATGGAATTGTGGCTGCAGACGCAGGAAAAGAAAAAAATAAAAAAAAATAGAAATGAGTGGAGAGCCTCTGTAGAAGCTCCCACTCTGCCAGAACAGCTGCTGCGGGCCAGGTTTAATCGCAGCGGCTCTGCTGGCATGGGGCCGCTGCGATCAACACTAGTGTCATGTGACTGGCCTGAACGGCCCACCGGGGCATGCCCAAAGTCCCGATAGGCCAATCCGCCCCTGTTTAAAAGCTATAGCCCAGTCTTTCCCTCTGTTACTGAATGTTGCTGTATGTTAAAGGGGCACAATAAAATATTTAAACAAATACAAGAATCTACTTATTTATTCATGAGGGGGGAATACCATGAACTTGTACATTAAGAGTTTACTAGAATGTGATTTATTAAAAGTGAAGAATGAAGTGATGAGTAGTGCAGGACACCACACAGGGGAAATAAAAGGTACTGAGAAGTCATCCTCGGCTTGGCATTTAGTCAACTGATTTTGCAAGCGTCCCAGTATGTACTGACAATGGGGCCGATGCAATAAAATCCACGCTAAGACCGGCGCTATTTTTTTTTTTTTTTTTGCTTATTTTTGACAGCTTGCAGGGTAAAAACTAGCAGCCCCACAGGATGTAATAGCATAATGGGTATGCAAATGAGACCTGCACTAGGAAAAAACCCGCACTGATGAAAAAAAAATGCTGCAGAGTTCCTTCTTGGCTGTTTAATGTGACATGGCCCAAACTGAAATGTAATTGGTGTGCACAGATATTCATCAAGTTCTGGGACATTCCTCCTTATAGGGTAATAAAAAAAAAAACCAGCAACTTCCAGGGCCATTTGGTTGGAGTAGGTATTTGAGTTGGTGGTAGTTCTATATTGTTGAGTATCTTTAGTACTGTTTGCTTTTGCCTTGCTGTTATCCCTTTCCTTTTGTCTGTGACAATCTTTGGTGTGCATCTACTTGTTGGTTTGTAATGGTCTTGTTTGCTTATTTAGGTTCCTGAAAGAGCAGAGTGGGTGTTCATGGCTGTGGTGAGAATGGAGTGTGACAGAGGGGGTGCTTGTTACAGGTGGCGAGTGGTGATGACTGAATAGGAGGAGTGTGATGAGAAAGCTGGTTGAGCATGGCCAGGGAGAGGCGATGAGGTGGGAGGAGAGTGATATGCATGAAGTAGAGAGTGCAGCTGGGGAGGAGAAGACAACGGGTGGAGGTGCCAGAACAGAGAGAGGGGGAGAGGGGAGGATGGGAGCTGGGAGTGGGAGTAGTGCCCAGGAAGGTAGGGTTTCACACCCCTCTTTTCAAATGCAGACAGAATTATTCACCAACAAAGGCTTTGTTATTGCATCATGGGAAATAGGAAGATTCATTCAAAATTAGCATGGATTATACATGAAACCTATCATAATAAAAATAGGTACCCTCAGAGGGGTTTATTGCCAGCACTAAGCCTATTTATATTTCTTTAATGATCTGCAATGACATTAAGTCTTGGCTGCCTAGCTCAGGCTAAAAAGGAATTCTAAATCTTTCATCTCCGTCAGAACACTGAAGCCCAGCTTAAAAGGCCTATTATACACAAAACCCAATGTCCTCCAAAGCATCTCTGTAGCCTAAGCTAATTAACCCATGTTCAAAATCCCAGAGACAGAGAATATGAATTCTAGATCAGGAGGGAGTTAATGTATTTCCAGGCTATTAAACTGCAGTCTCTGAATTCGATTTTCATATTCTGATTAGAAATCTTGATTAAAAAAAAACCCAGAGTTGGATAGTGGAGCTGAAATCTTATAATGTATTATCTCTTTACTGTTTGGATCTGGCAGAGGATTTCTAAAACTATTGAAATAAGCACACACCAATCATATTTAGCAGCAATTACAGATATTATTAAGTAGAAGAGGACCAGAAGGCTCATCTGCATATTTTTCCCAGCATCCCCCGAGAGAGAACTCCAGAGGTTACAATGAACAATCCAGGCTTCAAACTCCACAGCCCCAGCTTCCAGCAGCCCCACACCCTTTGCATTAGAAGAGGACCAGAAGCCTTATCTGCATACTGTTAAAAGCATCCCCTGGGAGAGGACTGGAAGTGTGCCATTAGGTGCACGAATCTCAAACCTCTCAATCCTTTGAGTAAAAATCAACTTAATGGTGGTTGATGAGGATTGGTAACTATAGCTTTGGGAAATCTTAGGACTTAAAAGTTTGGAGAGAGGTGAAACAGTGGGATATGGACTTTAGAGTTTGTGTGTGAGAAGCTGCAAGCCAGAGTTAATTCTAGCTCAACCCTTGATTTTTAGGCACCCCCTAGCTCAACCCTTGATTTTTAGGAAAGAGACCACTCATTAAAAATCAATCAAGCTCTTATCTAAATCATACTATTGCACTAGCCTTTGAGAGTTTAATCATCTCATTGTAGGTCACTAGCAGATTAAATTTATAGGTGTATTCACTAATTAAAGTACTCTAATTCCAACTTCTTTAGCAACCTAAACTAAGAACTCAACAAAATTAAGATGAAGGCAGCAGTTCAGCAGCTAGAGGGGGGCTTCCAGTCTTTTGCGTCGTGTCACATGTATGATTTTTTACCTGCTGGTGAGAGACTGAATGTGTGTACCTGGGGCAAGGAGCTCCTGGCTCTCAGAGAACAAGTCTGATCTCTGGAGGCTAGAGTGGCAGACCTGGAGGAGCTGAGGCAGACAAAGGTACATTAGCCAAGTCCCAAATCCATTCTGGCAGCCCTGGTGCTGCCTTGGATCAGAAAGGTCTCCCAGTTCTACAGCATCACCCTGGTGTAGCAGGAAGTAATCCTGTAGCAAGGACCTGCTCTCCAGGTGATGTTGTCCTCTTGCACCAAGGATTCAAACCAGACAGACTTCCTGAGAGAGAAGCTAGCAAAAGTCATCCACCAGGGAGCAGCAAGAGGCCATCTGCAATTCTCTGCCACATCCTTAAGGCCTGCTTAAGGATGGCCTCAATTCTCCTATTTTGCGCCTCCTTCAAGCCGCTCTCCCTTCCACAGGGATAGTCGTCTGCTTGGTGATAGCAAGCACCAGCGCATCCAGTTTCAGAAAGCTCAACTGCTTTCTCTGCTGAATCCAGGGGTTATAATGCTACCAAGGCCTGTCCCCCTTTAAAAATAGCTTCTGGGGCACCCATTCAAGATCAATCATTCTTGAATAGCATCCATAATGCATTATGCAAGGAATCTAAATGGGATTCTTTTTGGCTCAGACATGGAACATGGAATCAGTATCCGGCACCCCAGCATCTTCAGTGACTGGGAGACATGACCCAGCAACTCATCTCTATAAAAGAACACAACATTGTTCTATATGGCTCCAACACCAGAGGACTTGCCCATCCTCCAGGGAGTAAGGGTCGCCTTCATTGTCCATGCCATCTAGGTCCCTATCAGAGTGACCTGCAGCAGGTGTAGACATACTCAGATGCTTACCTGTGGCACCAGGCGTGCGGGGATCCACAGTTTGTGATCCTGAACTCTTAGGCCTACCATTCGGTGACTGAGCAAAGCCTGAGAGAAGGGCCTAGCCAAAGGCTGCTCAACCCGCCAAGCTGTTTTGCTGTAGACTTGCGTGTAGAAAAAGCACACGAATGCTGCCATAGTCCATACCAAAACCAGGGGTCATCAAGTCTTGTGCCCACTGAGTTGCCTTCCCTTGCTGACAAAGCAGTTAGGGGAGCCCCAAAACCAGGTGAAACCTCTGACAGATACCCCCTCTGGTCCCATTCCCACATCATGTTGGGAAGGGTGGGCTCAGTAAAATCAGCCAGAGATAACTCCCTGAGCCTCCAAGCAGCTCTGACACAAGTTAGGGGGAATGCCAGGCTGAGATGCATGAACGTGGCTAGCAGCATGCTCCTAAAGCATGACAACTGTGTGCCCAGCTATGCGCCTCACAAGCAAGCCTGGACAGGGCACCCAAAAACAAGCTCTATCCAATAAGCACACACTACGAACGCCTAAAATATAGGTGCCCAATTAGCAGTCCAGGTAGGCACCCACCTGAGCACCCACCCAGGTGCGCAAGCGCAAACTGACAGCCACTCTTATGCGGTAGACTTATGTATAGAAAAATGCGCGAACATCACTTACCATACGGTGTCTAAGCAAAGCCTGAGAGCAGGGCCTAGCCAAAAAGGCTGCTCAACCCACTAAGCTTTCACGACTCCACAAGCCCCCTCTGAGGCAGGAATGGATGTGAGATTGGTGCACCAAGGCTCGGAGACCAGAAGGAGAATGGAAGCCCTTTTTTTTTTTTTTTTTAAACTCTTTACCTGAGAGCTCAGCCTCCGCTGGCTGAGTATTGCATCAGCCTCCAGCTGCAGGGAGAAAGGGTAAAGGCTTTCACCGCAGAACTTGGCTTCCTGCACCCGTTAGCCTGTTAGCTGTTTCTCTCTCTACAGCTAAGTCCACGCCAGAAAACCAGCTACCAGACCGAGACACTCTACTGAGGGAGGGATCCGCAGATATCACACCTCAGGAAAATTCGACTGAGGGAGGGATCATAAAGGTATCACCACAAGAGAAAGTGGGGAAAATTGATTTCCTTCTTTCTTTTTAAGCAATCCCCAGTAGGGAGATGCACGCCCACCATCTGCTGGAAACTGAGAATACTGGCAGGCTGTTAGTGCAGGGGTATATATACCATGACATCAGCTATGCTGTCTCCATTTGCTGGCAGAGGTGCATAACCCACTGACTGGCGAGGATTAAAATGTCTGAATGCTAAGAAATATATCAGGTCAATCCAGTAACGAGTGGTAGGAAGAGCTGCGTTAGTGCCCGGCGCACCCGCGGTTGCCGCACGCACAGTGCAGCTCACCTACCGCTCGATCCTGTATGTAAATAGCTTGCTAATGCAAGCTGCGTCTAAGAAGCATCCGTGAAGCGTTAGGCCCGCGCAACCCGTTTTACTGTACTGTATAGAGCGCTATACAGCGCCTATACAGTAACCTGGGTGCGCGGGCCTAACGCTTCACGGACACGCTGGTATCTGTCATTTCAAATGTCATTTCAAATGTCAGGTACCAGGAAGTGGACAGTTCTCCAACGCTCGGGATTGTCAGCCCTCACTCCCCTCCTCCCGAAGCAACAAAAGCGAAAAAAAAAGTTGCAAGAGAGAGGGGAGAGAGGACAGGCAATCCTACGCTCAGGATGGCCAGTCCCTCTCCCCTCCTCCCGAGGCAAGGCACGAAAAGCAGCCTTGCTCCGGGAGGAGGGGAGAGAGGTCTGGCAGTGTGAAGGCGACCAAGCGACTTACTTTTTTTTTTGCAGCCCTCCGGAGACGGCCATCAGCAGAAACGGATCGCTGCTCCCGAAGATGGACGCCTGCACGGGGGAAAGCGGCCCCTGTGCGTGCAATTGGCCGCTCAAGACGTGACGTCACGACGTTTGGCATCACAGCATGTGACGTCACGTCTTGAGTGGCCAATTGCACGCACAGGGGCCGCTTTCCCCCGTGCAGACGTCCATCTTCGCCGGGAGGCAGGAGAGGGGAGCCGCGGTCGTCTTCGCCGATGTCCGGATGGGGGGCTGCAAAAAGTAAGTCGCTTTATACTGCCAGTCCCCTCTCCCCTATCCTCCCGGAGCAAGGCTGCTTTTCGCGCCCTGCTTCGGGAGGAGGGGAGGGGGGGGGACTGGCAATCCCGTCCTCGCCGATGTCCGGAGGGGGTGCTGCAAAAAATAAGTCGCTTCACACTGCCAGTCCTCTCTCCCCTCCTCCCGGAGCAAGGCTGCTTTTCGCGCCTGCCTCGGGAGGAGGGGAGGGAGGACTGGCAATCCTGAGCGTAGGATTGCCTGTCCTCTCCCCCGGAGACTGGCACCCATGGACGCGGCCAGGGCAGGAGAGCGGGGACTGGGGGAAAGTTTGCCATCTACCCTTACCCCTGCCTCTAACGCAGGGGTAGGCGGTAAGTTAGCAGGTTAAACGCGTGGCAAAACGGCAGGGTAAAATAGCGATAGTCGGGGCGTGCATTACTGGATGGTAGGGAATAGCTAATTCGCTCGTTTACATGCCGCGTGCGGAAGGGGTTGCCTGGGGATTTTAGGACGCGGTAGGAGTAGGTTAAAGGGGATCGGGGATCGCAGGAAGTGCTAATGCGGCCGGAAAGTGAGTAGAACGCGGGTTAGGAGCGGGGTAAACACGGCCGCACTTTACTGGATAGACCTGATAGCTTGAATCTGCTTGTTGGTTTCATGTAGTGGTTTTTTTAAATACTAAAACAAGGAAATACCCATCCTATATTTACTGTTCCACCCCAACCCATGGTCTTATACATTTCTATCATGTCCTCTCTCAGTCGCCCCTTTTCAAAGTGGAAGAGTCGTAGTCTGCATAGCCTCCTCATAAAGGATGTTCCATTCCCTTTATCATTTTTGCCACTCTCCTCTGCACCTTTTCTAGTTCTGCTATGTCTAAGATGGATTGACCAGAGCTACATGCAATACTCAAAATGCAGTCGCACTATGGCTCAATATAAGGCAATATGTTTTCCATTTTATTCTCCATTCCTAACATTATATTTGCTTTTTGACTGCTATGAATATTTAGAAGATATAAAACTGTAGCCTACCAGTTTAACCTAGATCAGACAGGGGCAGAGATTAATGTGAATCCTGCATGCTGATTGGATGGAGAGATAAAAGTCTTCCAAATGTTGAATTATTTACTGTAACTAACCCTTCCTCCTCTCAAAACTATCAAAAGATTACAGTGGTTTATTAAGGAAATATAATGCTTTCTACTATCTTAACTATGAATGAAGGCTGGAAACTTCCAGTAAACAAACTCATCCAGCAACATTTACAAGTCATTGTTCAATTATCTGTAAAGAAACTAACCTTTGCCTTCTCCACAGTCTTTCCACAAACATGTTCCTTGTAATAGTATATGATCACCTAACACAGGCAAAGATAAAATATTCTTATTGTCTGCGGCTCTTACAATCTGTACATCATGGCATAAGGTTGTTCCCTTCTGTGTACATATCATGCTTTTAATTAATGCAGTGAAGGCTTACATTTGATCAAAGCAATGGATCGACTAAAACATTTTGTAGATTATATAACCTGGAAAAAGCCATTGATTTTTTTTTTTTTTTTATAGTAAATGCAGTTTCTTTCAAATCCACTAGAATACTGTACCCAGAAGAGCTGAACAGAAGCAAGAAACTGAAGGGTGCTGGAAGGAGACATGTAGATGCAGTAAGCCAGATTTTATACATGTTAAATAAAAAAAATAAAAATTTAGCCAAATGTGCATTTAACCACATCCTAACTCTCCCTGCCTCTTTTGCCCAGTGGGAAAATCTTGGGTGCAATTGAGGGAAAAAAAAAAAAAAAGAGGCCTGCAGGAGCCAATTGCTAAGTAATATACAAGCTTTCCAAATAACCCTTTTTACACTGCTTTGATCACCATTTCATTATCAGTGGTGTTCCTGAAAAAAAAAAAAGGCAAGAGTTAAATGCTACACCATGTAGTTCCAGGAAAGGGCTCCCCATGGAGTAATCCACCATTGCTAATAGTCCTGCTGGGAACCAACTTGCCTCACAAATCTGACTCTGGCTTGCTCCTCTCTGTAGGGAATGCTCAATGTAGGAAAAAAGCTGAGAAATATCTTATTGCCATAGTGTTATCTTATTGTCTTCCTGCTCTACTGTCCTATATCTTATAGCAGGAACCTACAGCATACAGGGTTCTGAAAACGGAGGATCTGAGTCCCCTTATACCTTGGAAAGAGAAAGTAGATCTATTAAATGCAGTCAAATCTGCTCAATTATCTACTTACAACACTGTCTAGCTTTATGAAACAGATTTAACACCAAAAGACAGAACTTTTTTTTTTTTTGCAAGGTGGGGGGGGGGGGGGGGGGAGCGGGATTTTCATGGACTTAGAGTTAAAAGATTGCCCTGAACAGACCTGTAATTGATATGAAATAAAATGTAGAAAAAAAAATTGCACAACTGTCCTAGAATACACTGCTCCTAAAGGACTCTAAAGAACTGCAGAAAAAAAAAAAAGACAACCAGCCCATAGAAACTTGAGCTAAAAAGCATTGTGGAACTTCTGCCAATCTCTAAAATGTGGTTCATGTGGAAATTGCCAAGCGATGCCCAAATAGAAATCCAAAAGAAAATGTGCATTTATATAGAACTAATAGGCCCAGCATGGTACAAGACAATTAAAGAACTTACAATTTAAGCCAGAGCTTGGGGAGCTCAGGGAGGCTGAGAGACTCGTTCAAAGTCAAACAGATTGAGATAATGAATGAAATCGAGCGGGAGTGCCAGGAGGTTGGTGGCTCTGTGCAGGCTGCATTGCCAGCCTCCTAGTTATAAAGTTCCATGTATCATTTTATTACATAAACTATGCCGCACAGGAAAACAAAAGCTCTCTCTCCAATGTATTTAATTTTTATTTAAACTGCTAAAGATAGTGGGTGTAGCAATGAACTCTTAAGAAAATAATGTCTGCAGATTTAACCGCAAACTGATGTCAAACAAATGACTACCAATTTAAAAAAAAAAACAAAAAAACAAACTAAAAAACGGAAAAATAAAGTTTGTGTGCTACTGGAAAATTCAAATCGGCCAATTAAATCTGGTACAAAAGATTACAAGTACTTATGATTGGCTGATTTCACTAGCAAGCTGTTAGTCTTTTCCAAACAAAAGGATCTTTTTACTGGGAGGATAAAGCACCTTTTCACTGCTACTTCTTTGTTGGGGAAGCTTGCTATAGTCCACCCACGCTGAATGTCCCGATTGGTTTATGCAGGGTGACCCCCATCCCTTCTTTGGTGCCTTTCTGCATGCGGCATTACAGTACAGCTGCCGGGGACCCCCTGCAGTAAAAGCAAGGATAAAAGCAGGCTTAATGGGGAGCTCTCTCACAGTTAAATCAAGCAGGACTACAGCGCTCTGGTCAGGGCACATTAGGATGTACGCCTGGGTGGGATATACACCGAAGGTCCTATGAACAGAGACATGAGAACCTAAATATTTATACCCCACAAGAAAGAATGGGGGCTGGGGGAAGAGAGGCATTCAGATACCTCAAAAGTGATCAATAGTGCACAGGAAAAAAATAAAAACCTCTTCAAAGAAAGGATGTCTTAGATCAAAAGGTCATGGTATAAGGCACAAGGGGTAAACAAAGGAGCAACATCAGGTAATCCTTCTTCATGGAAGGGATGGTGGAAGCACAGAATAGACTCCCAGGGGAGGGGGCGGAGATAGAAACTCTGATCTAATTCAAGAAAGCCTGAGATAGGCACAGAGGATTTCTGGTTATGAAAGAGAGAAGGGAAAGGCAAATATCAACTGGGTTCTGTGTCACTGCAGCAGGAATGGATTTGGGCAGGCTATAGGGACCTTGAGGTCCTCGTCTGCTGTCACATTCTATGTTTCTGTCTAATTCAGTGCCTGCTCTAAATATGAATGTTATTCCTGAACCATCGCTGGTGACTATTTCAGTACTGTTTTGCCTAACAAATAAAATCCTGCCTCCCCCTTGAGAAGTTGCATGTCAGTGGATTTAAAGTCTAGCAGGGTTGTAGCCTTCACTTCCCCCTGCCTCAGCTCTAACTACCCAGTCCCATCCCACCAGGGATCGTACAGGCTCATTTGCTTTAAGTGGAAAACAAGTGGTCTGTTTTACATGGATTTGGGTGAAGAGGGAAGAATGTGTTCTCTACAATGGATACAAACTAAGAAATTCTTTAAAAAAAAAAAAAAAAAAAAAAAAAAAAACAACTTAAAATGTATAGCTTCACTTCCCAATACACAGAATTTGCTTTGTTTCAAAAGCTGCATCACCTCCACAGACAAACTTAGAAAACACATTCAGATGTTTTCCAAACAGAAAGAACTAAACATAACATAGGGAAGCAAGACGACAGCTCGCTGCTCCTGAGCCCCCCCTTCCCCTGTACACAATATGCTTACAACTTTATGGCTTAACAACGAGGCCGCAGTTTATTAACAAACATAGCCCGAGCCCGCAACTTAATACAATCCACCAAAAACGAAATTCCCCCCCCTTTCCATCCTCCGTTGTGCTCTTCACTTACCACCGCGTCCCAATGGTAAGCCTACTTCGACCCCCCCCCCCCCCCCCCCATAACTTACCCTGCCATGGCACCAGCGAGGGTAAGCGTGCGGCACCCCTCTTGCTCTTTAGGCCTTCCCGTGTAGCAGCCCCAAACTACATGGGCATTCCCCCCCCCCCCCCCTCCAATGTCCATAACAATTGAATACAAAACATTCCAACTTAGGGCTCGGGTTTTCTGCCACAAACAAAGGCAAACCCTTTGCCTTTGTTCCCCCACTAACTAGATTGCTGCTCTAATCCTTCTTCCAGGGCACTATTAAATAAGTCCATTCCGATATCCGAAAGGTGCACCCCGTCACCTAAGAAAAATCCTCCTAACCCCTCCCATGACCAAGCATGGCGAATCCAAAAACCCCCTTGTTGAACCATTTTCCAATTTGTCAATTCAACGTTTTTACCCCGTTACGCCATTAAGGCTCCGCGCAATGCTTGATGCAAATTATAATATCCGACCATCCTACTTTCGTATTAGGCATACCTAGCAGGATTTGGACCAAATCTTTCCGCATAATTGCCACTAATTTGCGGCAGGACATTTTTCCAACGTCATTTCCCCCTAAATGGATGATCAAAAGCCGTGGTGCACCCCAAGCGCGAACCTTCCCCCGGAGGAAAGAAAGCAACTCCCCCCACGTCATGGCCCCTTTGACGAACCATCGCACGGTCCATTGGTTGGTATTCAGGTTTTCGCCATAAGGCCTCTTAGCAGCCCGCCGCAGAGCTCGATGAACATAAGAATGGCCCATGACCCAAGCACATTCTCGAATGAACTCCACCCCGTCAACATCTGCAAGGCAAAGCATGGTATTCGTGAAAAGAAATGGCCCGCAGCTCCCCTCTATCTTATTTGTGCACATATGACCTGAAAACCGCAGACTTCCAACGGCCAAGCCTTTGACTTCTGCTCGCCAACCATCCCAACTCCGCTGCTGTAGTTGCTGCTCCTATCCTAAAAGAATGCGTCTAGTATCTCCCCGCGTCCCACCCTAACCCTTCCACCGCCCATTGTAACATACGAGCGAACTGAAAGATGGTTAGCAGAGAACCATTCTCATGCACTAAAAAGAAACCCCTTGTTGCAGACTGTACATGTACAAAATCCTGCGCACACTGCACTGGAGACACTATCACATCCCGCGCTTGCACCAGTGAAATCCAGCAACCTCTGCCAAATTGATCCATTTTGGATTTGCTAATGCGCAATTTGACTAGATGCTCGTAAACTCAATCGTCGTGCGCCCTCAAACCATGCCCGTCATCCTCTGTCCTAGCAACTAATTCGCTAACACGTAATGCTCCGAAGAATGCAAACGCGAAAGCTACATGGAACAATAGAACCTCATACCGGGACTGGCACACAGTCTCCAATTATTTTGCTAATTTTAATAAGTCCAGGTACCTGATAGGTTTTTGCTGGTCTTCCTTTAGAGCATATCCCCTACCCCAGCACCTCAAGACTCGCCTAACCAGAAAACTATTCATCGGATCCCTCCAACCGCTCAGTTTCTGAAAAAAGGCGAAGCCTGCCAATTGGTATCGAACCGACCCTAACGAGTAACCCGCCCCTTTGGCCCACAAAATAAACTGTACAACCTCTCCCTCGCTTACTTCCCCACCCCGAAGTCTGCAAGAAACGAGCAACTGCTCCTCTGCCTGACAGATAAGCCTTCCACGTCGCCGGTGCCAATGATTGTCGTATCAAGTCCCAGGTGTCGCCCTGCCGAGCTGCCACAGATTCACTGGGAAGACCTCTCCTCGCAAACTCTTTGAGGAGCCTCGGCCCTGAAGACGTCCCTGCATACCTGTTCCAATGCCCGAAGTACCGCTCTCCCTGACTCCTGATGCGCTGCTACTCTGGAGCTCGTCTACCGGCCACCTCGCTTCCGTCCTTCCTGTCTTGGACAGTTCTCGCCTCAAACTCCCGGTCTCTCCATGCCTCTTGACGCGACCGCCCTGGGACAGTCTCCTTCGGTGCCTGCAAGAAATCCTCCTGCCCCGTATGCCCCCTGTCTAATTTCTAATATGCTATTCTCCTGCCTATCATCCCTCGCAGCTCCTGTAGGAATGTCCTGTGCTCTGCTGTGACCCCGTGGCACCTCTCTGACCCACTCCTCACCCTGGAAAAAAGCCTCCCCAGGGGACTCGCTTGTCATCTGAGGCCATCGGGTGGGCCTCGCAGGTCTGCGGGTGATCCGCCTGGATCACCTGCAGAACTGCGAGGCCCACCCGGCCCTTGTCCCATGTAAATGTTTAATGATGTCTGCCACTAGCACGACTAGGATACAGCGCTCCTGCCCCCTTTGGTCCTCTGAGGAGCCCTGAGGGGGGGGGTGTCGCTGCCCTGTACCGGGTACCCTGCCCGATGGCCCGCTACCCCTGTCGACCCGGCTCTGCAGTATCCCTGGCTGAGTGCTTGCCCTTAGGTCTCTCCTCCCTATGCCTGCAGCTTGTGCCCTTCTCTCCAGCAGCACTACTTACGAGCTGCTCCTGTCTGTCCAATAAGGGCATGGCCCGCGCCCTAACACCCGGTCTCCGCCCCCTGCTCCTCCAATCCTTGGCACTCTTGCGCTTTGGGAGCCACAGCAGGGGGCCTGGGCTTCGCCACGCGTGGGCCGCACCGCGCTTTTTTGGGCCTGGTTTGCCCTGCAGGGAGGCCCCATCGACTCCCTCCAGCATCGGGTCACCCGGCCAGGCAGCTGCCTCGGTGGACGCTGGAAAATTTGTCACTGTACCTGACGCACACTCCGCCTCCAGTCCCGGGCCAGAAGAAGCCGCCTCCCCGGAAGAGGAGGCGGACAAGGAACATGTCGCCGCTAGCAGGATCAGAGGCGCCTGGTAATCTTCCGGTTCGGACCCGCTCTCGGAGTCGGAGGAGGGGCACCGGCCACAGAAACATGCGAGGCCGGGTCTGGGGAAACTTACCGGGTCCCGGCTGGGAGGCAGGTCAGGACCCGTGACCGCGGCCTCACTACCAGCAGCCTGACGCGATCAGGTCAACTGCATCCCGGAGGCGCCCACCGATTGCCTGGCCCTCACTCTCCTCATGATGCCACTCACGGCACAATGCTCTCGCGGAAAAAAAGAGCAAAAAACCGGCTGGCAAAAGCAGTTAGGAATGACAACCAAGCAAAAAGCAGAATTCTGCCGCTTGCTTCGTTGTTGATGCCCAACTGCCAACGTTCCCCCTCTGCAGCCTGTTATCAGTACCCAGCAGCCAATGGCAATGCAGCAATTCAAAATTGTTGCCATTGCCAATGCCTGCCTCCGCCTCCCCCGCTCGCCCACCCCCACCCTGCCCCTTGTGGCCATGTTACCTACAGCAGCACCAGATAAGCTCACACTGCTTACTATAATGTAGAATTAGATATCAATGTACATTTTGCCCATTCATGTGTCTAGATTTTCATAGATAAGCATATCCTAGACATCAGATGTTAGCCACACTTCAAATGTCATCGAAATAAAAGTGACGCCGCAAGTGTACTTCAAGAGCTTCCCCACTGCCAAACTCCTGCTCCACATTGCACTGCAGATGCCTCCCCCAACCAGATGGCCCAGATAGAGTATGGCCTCATCAACTGAGCTCTGGTAACAATTTTATACATGTGAGAGCTGGTCATGTTTGTCCTCTTCATGACACAAAATGGTTTATCAGGCACAGACATGGTAATATTCAACCCCTGAATGTCAAATATTTATATGTCTGATCTCCAGACCAAGCTAAATGCTTTGTCTAACAGCTGTTTGCTTTCTTGACTCACGCGAAGCTAACAGGCAATTACATGGAAGGCAAACCTTTAAAAAAACAAACACGCAAACTTCCCCTCCCCGCACTTTTACAGTCAAAATTAGTCTGTGCATCCAGTTGGGTTACAAAACAAAAAAAACTTTCTTCAGAAAAAGGTGAAATGTGGAGATTACTTACCTGATAATCTCGTTTTCCTTAGTGTAGACAGATGGACTCAGAACAAGTGGGTATAGTGTCCTCGTGCTAGCAGTTGGAGACTGATCTGATGTCAGCACGGGTACATATACCCCAACAGGAAGTGAAGCACTTCAGTAATCTTCCTTGCAAAAGCTGTTATGGATATATGTGTACTGACGATCAATGAAATAGTGAAAACAGGATTCCCCTGACCGATTGATAGCAGCTGGAGACCGCCAGCATTCCCAACCGGAAGGCGTCGACACCTGGCAGTGTGGACGCACTCATGTAAGAAGTGATAAGGCTTACCTTGAATCTGTGAAACCAATGTATACTGGCAGCTGGGCGGGATTCTGAGTCCATCTGTCTACACTAAGGAAAACGAGATTATCAGGTAAGTAATCTCCACATTTCCTGTCGTGTAGCCAGATGGACTCAGAACAAGTGGGATGTACAAAAGCTTTACTCCCAGACTGGGCGGGAGGCTGCCTGAGGACCGTGTAAGACTGCCCTCGCAAATGCTGTGTCCTCCCTGGCCTGGACATCCAGACGGTAAAACCTGGAGAAGGTAAGGAGGGAGGACCATGTCGCCGCTTTACATATTTCTGCAGGCGACAGCATCCTAGATTCTGCCCAAGAGGCCGCCTGCGCTCTGGTAGAATGAGCCGTGACTTGTAGAGGCGGTGACTTCCCGGCCTCTACGTAGGCCGCTCTGATGACTTCTTTAATCCAGCAGGCGATGGTGGGCCGTGAGGCCGCTTCTCCTTGTTTCTTCCTGCTGTGTTGGGAAAGAATCGCCTCATGGTTCGATATGGCTCAATCCCCGAGGGAAGCTCCCCCTCCTCGGAGGGTTCGGATTCGTCCTCTGAAACATCAGGGTCCGCCTGAACCGGACTGCCCGAAGGCAGGTGTTCTTGCCCACGATAAGGGCGCGAAGGTCCAGGGGCAGGATCAGCTGGAGCAGCAACAGCAGCAGCAGGGCCTGGACGGGAAGCTGATTGCATCTGTACAAAGGCATGGATCCCCTTAAAGAGATCCACCCAGGAAATGGAAGCAGTCTCAAGTCGTCGGGGTACCAAGTCCCCCGGGATCCCAGGTTGTTCGAGACTGCCCACTAGATCCGGGGTGGCCCCTGGGGAACTGTCGACAAACCTCAGTTGAGACTGGTCCTGGCCCGAGGCTCCCACTGCCTCCTCACATTGGGCACAAAGTGAGTCTGGCTCCTAGCTGTGCGTGGCTCTGACCTGGCATGCTGAGCAGAGGCCGAGAGCTTTCACGCCGGAATCAGAAGGCGCCGCCGCCGGAGACGCCGGGGCATTCGAATGTTCCATTGCGCGCTGAAGAATATGCGCTCAATACAATAAGCGCTCAATACAATATATGCTCAACAATATGCGTCAGTAATATACGGTAAATGATATACAATATACGCTCAATAAGAAGCGTTCAATACAATACAGGCGCCTATCATGGGCGCTCAATACCTTAACAAGGCCGACAAAATGGCGACCTCCGCGGCGTGCCGCATACAGGCAACGCCGCCGTTCCTCGTACCTCGGAGACCAAAAGTAAAAGATGTACGCCTTACCTGATCCTCTGCGCTTCCCGGCTGAAACCCGGGCGGTCTCCGGCTGCGGGGGGAGAGGGGAAATACCTTCACCGCCGCGCTTGAGGAATGCACCCGCTGCCTCTAAGTCCACGCCGGGACCAAGGCACCTCTCAGCCCGACCCAAGCCCTTCTTGCTCGGGGGCTAGGTCCCTGCCGCGATTCGGCCACCCGACAGAGGCCTAAACCTCCGAGGGATCATGGAAATCACCCCGGGAAACTCAACTGGGGGAGGGACCCGAGGGTATCACCGCAGGAGTGCAGGGCTCGATGTTCCTGTACAAATTTAGTAAGTAGAAAGTAGAAAATAGAAAGTAGATTGGAAACACACTCAGCGAGCATGCAGGCTCTCCAAACTGCTTTGGAGACGGAAATTACTGAAGTGCTTCACTTCCTGTGGGGGTATATGTACCCGTGCTGACGTCAGATCCGTCTCCAACTGCTAGCACGAGCACACTATACCCATTCGTTCTGAGTCCATCTGGCTACATGACAGGAAATATTTATTTTCAGAACTGTTTATTTTGGTTGGGGAAACACCAAAACAAGCATTTGCCAGGATATGGAACTAAAGATTCTTAAAAGATTTTTAAAACAGAAAAGTTACATGCAGATTATGTGTGTTTTCTTCTGCTCTGCTATCTGATTTATAAATTAGTCCGTGATTGCCAGTATGCAAATATGCAAATGTATTTTCATATACCACAAGTGACAGTTCATTCAGCCTCAACATTACAACTGCTTGCTGTTGGTTTTGCCCCCCCATAATCAGGTTGGGAAGAGGGCGAACAAGGCAGCAAGCATCAGTTCTAGGCAAAAAGTAGTTGTCATGAGGTTGGTTGTGTAGCATAGCAGTGAAAGCACAGAGCTCTCAAATCAAGTCCTTTGGTTCAAATCATATCTTCATCACTCTCAATATAGGAAGTTGCTGCCAACTGCAAAACACCCATTCCCCAGGTATACAATGGAAGAAATAAATCCAAATGGCTAAGGGTCAAAATACATAGATGTCCATATTTGGAAGCATTTAGCCAGATAATTCACTAGTTATCTGGCTAAATTAATATTTGACAAACCAATAAATATCCAACAATACACCAAAACAGCGAACTGCTATTAATCAAACAACAATCAAGAGCAAAAGCTCTGTCGCTGGACAATTGAATAAATTTTTTTAAAAATGTAATATTGTTTTTCTAGTGTTTTTAATTGAAATAAATACCTACACTCTCCAATGGAAAAAATTTTTTTTGTGTTTATGTGATTTATAAAAATATATAATGGAGTCAGAGAAAGGTTTCATACTAGTGTAGGTGCCCTGCACCTCTGTAAGGTGAACATATAATCATCAACCTTCCTCCTCCTCCTCGATAGATTTATAATATAATTTTTTTTAAAAGAATTTTTTGTGTGTCTGCTTGTGTTATCCCTGAAAACACCTACAGGATTCTTCCGTGGCAATCTAATTTTTAAATGCAATGCTGCAAACTAGTTACTCAGTACTACTCAACGAGAATGCTAATAAAGGGTGTAAAAACAGACTTCCCCGTTTTTGGTTGGTGTGTCCATGTTCCTCTATATTATCCCAACATGTTTCAGACGAAAGTGCCTTTCCTCAGGGGGTTCGATATTTCCAAAACCAACTTCACGGAATCTGCAACCCTCTTCTCAACGATTTCTCCTGAGTGATCTTCCTCTCCGGGCGATCCAGAGAGGAAGATCACTCAGGAGAAATCGTTGAGAAGAGGGTTGCAGATTCCGTGAAGTTGGTTTTGGAAATATCGAACCCCCTGAGAAACATAGAAACATAGAAATGACGGCAGAAGAAGACCAAATGGCCCATCCAGTCTGCCTAGCAAGCTTCCCTCATTTCTTCTCCCATACTTATCTGTTTCTCTTAGCTCTTGGTTCTAATTCCCTTCCACCCCCGCCATTAATGTAGAGTTCGGCGGGTTGGACGCGTGTTTTCGGCCCCTTACTGAATAAGGGGTAAGGGAAAACACGCATCCAATGGCGGGTTATCGGCCCACCAGTGAGGAATTAGGTAAGTTGTAGTGTTGTTTCCTTCCTAGATATTGTGGGCTGGGCTACGCCCAGTCAGGCTCCCATTGCCTGTAGGTAAAACCCTCCCTGTTGACCCAGCTGTCTTTAAGTGCTAGCCAGCAGAGAGTTCTCAGCTAGTACGATGTCTCCTGATCTTCCATTACTGAGTCTGAACAAGGATGCGGAAAGGCACTTTCGTCTGAAACATGTTGGGATAATATAGAGGAACATGGACACACCAACCAAAAACGGGGAAGTCTGTTTTTACACCCTTTATTAGCATTCTCGTTGAGTAGTACTGAGTAACTAGTTTGCAGCATTGCATTTAAAAATTAGATTGCCACGGAAGAATCCTGTAGGTGTTTTCAGGGATAACACAAGCAGACACATAAAAAATTCTTTTTAAAAAAATTATATTATAAATCTATCGAGGAGGAGGAGGAAGGTTGATGATTATATGTTCACCTTACAGAGGTGCAGGGCACCTACACTAGTATGAAACCTTTCTCTGACTCCATTATATATTTTTATAAATCACATAAACACAAAAAAAAATTTTTCCATTGGAGAGTGTAGGTATTTATTTCAATTAAAAACACTAGAAAAACATAAATTAATATTTGGGCACATATTCATCAAAATTTTAGCTGGAGATCTTATTAGCCGCATAACTTAGGGACATTTTAAGGAGGCGTTACATGAGCTGGGTAAGTTACCTGGCTAACTCTAGTTGCACCAATGGGCTTTCCTAAAGTTAACTTTATCCAGCTATCTGTCTTAAAAAAACAAAAACTATCCACCACCAAAGAACGAGCACTCTCTACAGCAGGCCCGGCCATTTGGAATAACATGCCCACTGACCTCAGGCTAGAACCCTGCCCTCTAACCTTTCGGAAAAAACTTAAGACCTGGCTTTTCCTCCAAGCCTTCCCTTAACTCTCAAAACCTTTAATACCCGACCAGACCAGACCCTCCACCTTCCCGACTAGGTGCCTCGACTAGCTTAAACGTTATAATTTATGCATTTGTTTAATTTATTCAGATACTCTGTCCTTTACCTTAGGCTACCCTAGCCACACCAAGTTCTACCTCCTTGTTATATGTAACTTCCGCTTCTTGTTAAATGGTTGATCAATGTTATCCCCCTGTTATATGTAAACTGATCAGATGTGAATTTTTTCATGAAGGTCGGTATAGAAAAGTGTTAAATAAATAAAAAACAATGCTTGAAAATGTTGCTCTCTCAACAAGCCTTCGTGGTACCAAACTCCTAATGGAAAAGATACATTGGCCTTGCATGAATAAAATAGAAAATATCTCCAAGTGCAGATTTTTTTCTTCAAGTGGTTCTGTTTTCTATAAGCTCAACGTCTTAAAGCTCAAACCCCTACTCCATACTCATGACCTCAAAACAGTCATCCAAGCCACCCTAGTTTCCAAACTGGACTACTGCAACTCACTGTACCTAGGCCTCCCCTACTCCTATCAAACCCCTTCAAATTTACAGAACGCCACCACCAGAATAATCATGAACGCACGCAAATCAGACCACATAACCCTCCTCCTAAAAGACCTCCCACTGGCTCCCCATCCCATCACGCATCCTATTCAAGACCCTCACCATCATACACAAATCCATCCACAAAAGCAACTCCTCCTGGCTCAGCGAACCCTTCAGATTAACACACTCCTCCCACCCAACCAGAACAAACCATAAAGGTACACTACACATCCCACCCCTCAAAAAAGCCCGCCTCACATCAACAGGGGACCGTGCCCTATCAATAGCAGGCACCACTCACTGGAATGCTCTACCGACAAACCTCCGCCTCGAGTCCTGCCCATACCAATTCAGGAAAATGCTGAAAACTTGGCTTTTCCACCAGGCATTTCCTGACTGGTTCCTTTTAACCACTGCCACCTTCACCTCTTCACCTTGCAATTAACCCTCACCGCCCTAAGCACTATGTTAATATGTTAATATGTAAATATCTTTAACCCTTTAGTTAAAATTTTTCAGGCTCACATATAGAGCCTTCTTCTAGCTGCAGCACCTTTGTTGCAACTTAACTCTTGTTGCTCCCCTTTCCCCCTCCCTGTTTTTTGTATTTTCCACCTTTTTGTTCAGATGTAAACAGATATATGCCCTCTAATGTCGGTATAAAAAAAGCTGTTAAATAAATAAATGTTCAATCTTGTAACACTAGTCGTAGAAAAAGATGGAAATATTTTTGTAATTTGAAAAAATGCTCCACTGAAATAATTTTATAGCATTTGTTGTTTCATTGTCTATTTTTTTTATTTTTATTTTTAATTTTTTAATTTTTAATTTTTAACTTATATTATGAATGTTTACTGTTTTTGTAATCTGAAGACAATAAAACTGCTTAATTATTATTGTGAAAGTGAACTGCATCAGCAAGCCAGTCGGCATCGGACCAAGAATTTTTATGGTGAGCGCCCGGTCTTCTCAATCATTTGCAGTCACTTGTATAGCTACATTTCTTCATTGTGTTTAAGCAAATAAAGTTTTAAACTGATGCAAACACTTCTAAAAGACGACGGTGAATATCAATGAATGTCTTTGAGAACGGCTCAACTGCGGCCGAAGTTTCGCTGTAAGAACAGCTTCATCAGGAGCCAAGTTTAAACAATTTTTCACAGGTTCCGTCTCTGAAAGAACAGCTGATGTTGCGTCTTCATGAAAAAGTGTTTAAATATAAGGACCGCAAGGTCTCTTTACTGCACTTCTGTATCCATAACTTCAATATTATCACTAAATGAAAAGACAAAAGAATATAAGACTAAAGAGTTTCTCTTATACTTATCTTAACACGGAGCAGGTAATCGTATCCTTACTCTGGACGCACTGGTCTCACCCTTGATTTCAAAATGGACAGAACGCTATCACTGATTTCTTCACCACTGTTATAGGGCCACTTAGCCCTTACGTAACCAATGAAAACTCAATGATGTCATTACGTGCTGAATCGAAATTCACAAAGAGTCTGACGTCATTGTGGACTGAGTTTAAAGAAACACCTGTAAGTCTGAACTTGCATTTAACCCTTTGGGCTGTAAAGTGTCCAAACGGTGTATCCAGCGTTGTTCTGACTGGAGACGGCGATCATAATCACCTCCTTGCCAAGACGGGCTTATTGATTCCAAAACACAAACCCGTAGTTGATCAAACGTATGTGTAGAATCAAGACAATGACTCACCATTGGTGCAGTTATTCGAGCATGTGTTAAACAGGAGCGATGCTCTATCAGACGTGTTTTTAAAGGTCGTTTTGTCTTGCCCACGTAGACCTTTTCACAAGGGCATTGGACCATATATATGACTCCCGAAGAATTACAGGTAGTAATGGATCTAAGCGTCAACGTAAAATGAATTGAAGCAAGGTGTAGAACAGTAACATTCATCATAATATGGCATACCGAGCATTGTCCGCAAGCGCGATGCGAACCCTCCTCAGTAATTGACGACCGCGGGGAAGAGTCTGTATAGACCAATTGATCCTTTAAATTGGCTCCGCGAGTGTAGGTGCATAAAGGCATCTGTGTAAATGCTTCATGACAACGTAAAATATGCCAATTTTCCAAAATTATGTTTTTAACTGTGGAAGACAATTACCTTCTTATGTTCGGGACTCCCAGCAAATGATTTCGCTACTGGAACACATTCTCTTCAATGTCTTCCACAGTTAAAAACATAATTTTGGAAAATTGGCATATTTTACGTTGTCATGAAGCATTTACACAGATGCCTTTATGCACCTACACTCGCGGAGCCAATTTAAAGGATCAATTGGTCTATACAGACTCTTCCCCGCGGTCGTCAATTACTGAGGAGGGTTCGCATCGCGCTTGCGGACAATGCTCGGTATGCCATATTATGATGAATGTTACTGTTCTACACCTTGCTTCAATTCATTTTACGTTGACTCTTAGATCCATTACTACCTGTAATTCTTCGGGAGTCATATATATGGTCCAATGCCCTTGTGAAAAGGTCTACGTGGGCAAGACAAAACGACCTTTAAAAACACGTCTGATAGAGCATCGCTCCTGTTTAACACATGCTCGAATAACTGCACCAATGGTGAGTCATTGTCTTGATTCTACACATACGTTTGATCAACTACGGGTTTGTGTTTTGGAATCAATAAGCCCGTCTTGGCGAGGAGGTGATTATGATCGCCGTCTCCAGTCAGAACAACGCTGGATACACCGTTTGGACACTTTACAGCCCAAAGGGTTAAATGCAAGTTCAGACTTACAGGTGTTTCTTTAAACTCAGTCCACAATGACGTCAGACTCTTTGTGAATTTCGATTCAGCACGTAATGACATCATTGAGTTTTCATTGGTTACGTAAGGGCTAAGTGGCCCTATAACAGTGGTGAAGAAATCAGTGATAGCGTTCTGTCCATTTTGAAATCAAGGGTGAGACCAGTGCGTCCAGAGTAAGGATACGATTACCTGCTCCGTGTTAAGATAAGTATAAGAGAAACTCTTTAGTCTTATATTCTTTTGTCTTTTCATTTAGTGATAATATTGAAGTTATGGATACAGAAGTGCAGTAAAGAGACCTTGCGGTCCTTATATTTAAACACTTTTTCATGAAGACGCAACATCAGCTGTTCTTTCAGAGATGGAACCTGTGAAAAATTGTGTTTAAACTTGGCTCCTGATGAAGCTGTTCTTACAGCGAAACTTCGGCCGCAGTTGAGCCGTTCTCAAAGACATTCATTGATATTCACCGTCGTCTTTTAGAAGTGTTTGCATCAGTTTAAAACTTTATTTGCTTAAACACAATGAAGAAATGTAGCTATACAAGTGACTGCAAATGATTGAGAAGACCGGGCGCTCACCATAAAAATTCTTGGTCCGACGCCGACTGGCTTGCTGATGCAGTTCACTTTCACAATAATAATTAAGCAGTTTTATTGTCTTCAGATTACAAAAACAGTAAACATTCATAATATAAGTTAAAAATAAAAAATTAAAAATAAAAATAAAAAATAGACAATGAAACAACAAATGCTATAAAATTTCAGTGGAGCATTTTTTCAAATTACAAAAATATTTCCATCTTTTTCTACGACTAGCGTATTTTTTGACGGAATTCTTGAGCTCTTTTTTTATGAGTTCAATCTTGTAACACACCACAATTACGGGAGTGTACGGCAAACAAAGAAATATTCTATAATGTGGTTGCACTATTGAATGTACCTCCAAAGTTAGCCAGATAAATTTATCCGGCTAACCTTGCCATCTGGACAATGACTGAATTTGTTCTCCGAAGAGCCAAAGTATACCAGTTAACAGATTAGATTTGCTGGAATGCTTAGCCACAGGTTCCTGGAAAATCTGTTCAGTCCACTGTTTGCAAAAATTCTTTCTGGTTAATACATTAAAGATTTCAACACCACACGTTAACAGTTTCAATACATGAAAATAATGTAGTACACTCTGGAAAGTACACAGAAAAATGTTATTTTGGGGCATAAGGATTTACAGTGTTGCAAGAAGTTTCCAACATCAGAATTAAAATGCAAACACACTGGCCTTGGGCAAAGTTGACATTTCAATTCTAGAACAAAAGCATTTCTTGATTTTATTGGCAGAGATACTATAAGGATAGAATATCAGGTCCAGGCCTGACATTAAAAGATGTTCATTGAGGAGGACAGATTGATAACCACTGCAGTGTAGCAACTGTTTCAGGAGAAGATAACCTGGTCTTCTTAACTCAGTTTCCCCATTTTGGTTTCAAGTATTTCAAGTAGTAGGTAAAGAAAATGTATTTTTTTTTAATTTCTATTGCTATCATACTTGCTAGCAAATAACCACTTCATTACCTTTTAGAGAATAGGAATCCTGGGAGCCATGGGGAGCGCCCGATCCGCCCTGGGCTGCTGAAGCCGCTCTCGCCGCCGGCTGTCCCCGGGAGGAAGGAAGAAAGAGAGGACTGGGGCTGCTCCGGAGCTGTCAGCGCGGGAGATCGGCACCCATGGACGTGGCCAGGGCAGGTGAGTGGGGGCTGGGGGAAAGTTTGCCCGATTCACTTTGGTCTTGTCCTGGGGAGTGAGGGGGTCAGGCAGCCCTTCTCCTGTATCCACTTCCTGGTACCTGTCATTTCAAATGTCATTTGAAAAGACAGGTAGCAGCACACCCAGGATGCTGTATAGCGCCTATACAGTAAAATGGATTGCGCTTCATGGATGCTGCTTGCATTTGCATGCCACTTAAATACTGTATCGAGCAGTATGTCATCCGAACTGTGCGTGCGGCAAACATGGGTGCGCCCGGCACTGCCACACTCTTTCTACTGCGTCCTTACTGTATCGGCCTGTTAGTTAACATTTTATGGACCTTTTTCTTCAAAAACTTGTCCAAAACCGTTTTTTTTTTTTAAACCCAGCTATACTAGCTGCCTTTACCACATCCTCCAGCAATGAGTTGCAGAGCTTAACTGTGCATTGAGTGTGTTGTGTTCTGCGCCCGCGACCCGCCGCGGCAAACACTGGGTGAAGAGCCCTGGTCCGGTGCCGCTGTTTTCCGCGTGGGCCCCCGGGGTGTCCACATGGCTGGGAGCTGTTCCTGCTCCCCCTGCGCGGCAGCTACAGCTTCTAACCTGCGGCCGGAATCCAAGATAGCCGCCGCCATCTTAGGCGCGAGGCCGCGCCTCCTCACTAGAATTAAAGGGACCTAAGCTCTTTAATTACCTACAGCTGCTTCCAATGATCCAGAGCAGAGGAAGTATAAAAGGAGGCTTCCTCTGCTCATTCCTACACTTGGCAACTTCCATGGTTGGTCAGGTCTGCTTGCTTCGGTGAGTTCTTGTGTCTTGAATCCTTGTTCCTGTCATCTTGGTGTTCCTGACTTCGGACTGGCAAGCGGTGATCCCTCGGTGTGTGACCTCAGACTGGTAAGCGACGACCCTCTGGCACTTAACCCTTGGACTTCTTGACCATCATCTCCAAGAGCCCACCTAAGTCCCAATGGCCCGGGTCCCTACGGGCTCCTCCGGGGGGGGGGGGGGGGGGGGGGAACGCAGGCTTCCAGGGGTGAAGCTCCAGTCAGCCCTTGCACCGAACATGCGACCTCTGAAAGGTCCACCTAAGTCCCAGCGGTCCGGGTCCCTACAGGCTCCTCCTGGGGTGACCGCAGACTTCCAGTGGCGAAGACACTTCCTTCCTACTACTCTTCGTCTGTCTCTACAGTTGCCTCTGTCTCCTGTGCCGAGGGTCAGCTGGTCACGTCTTCTGTTCCTGCCTTGCCACTCGACGGGAGAACCTACGGATCTTCCTCCTAAGGTATTCCATCCTCCCGTCGGCCCAAGGGTTCACAAGCCTGAGCATAACAGAGTGAAAAAATATTTTCTCAGATTTGTTTTAAATGTGCTAATTATCATGGGGGTGTCTCAGAGTCTTTGTAGTTTTTGAAAGAGTAAACAACCAATTCACATGTACCTCTTTCTTTAGCCATTTTGTCTCAGTCATGAACTGTGGATCACATTAGCTAGATTAGCCTCTAAAATTATTTATCTGCCTTTGTGAAGGCCCTCAAATACTTCATACATATGGAATTAACCATTTCAAGGATGTTCTCAGGTTGCAGTATGTGAGGCACTGAGTGAAAGAGTGGCTTAGCAGT
Source organism: Rhinatrema bivittatum (assembly GCF_901001135.1). Classification (NCBI taxonomy): domain Eukaryota; kingdom Metazoa; phylum Chordata; class Amphibia; order Gymnophiona; family Rhinatrematidae; genus Rhinatrema; species Rhinatrema bivittatum. The sequence goes on along the minus strand of NC_042622.1, from coordinate 102,074,223 downwards.
TAGAGCAGTAAGCAGAGAACCAGGAACACCAGGGTTCGAATACCATTTCTACTAGTGCTCTTTGTGACTGTTGGCAAGTCCTTTCATCCTCTATTACCTCAAGTTCAAGCTTAGTGCCTGATTTACTAAGGATTTTTTCCCATTTAATGTCTGAGAAAAATGCTTAGTAACTGAGGCCCTTAGAGATTGTAAGCCCTCCAGGGATTGGGACCTCTTAACTGTACCTGAATTTGTAACTTGCCTTGAGCTCAGATTTTACAAAGGTGAGTAATTAAATCCAAGAGTCCTATAGTCTCCAGTTAACTGGTGATCAGTTTTAGGCACATTGAATTGCAGTTTCAGTTGAGGAATCTGGCACTCATGTTTTTAGAAAATACTCAAATATATGAAACTTTGCGGGTGTTTTGAGCTGTTTACACACCACCACATTTCATTATGAAAAAGTGTTATACAACACAGATTAAATTGGACCCCAGTCTCTTTGAAAGCACTGTATATACTGTATATAGACGATATACTGATGGTATGGCGGGGTACACCACAACAACTTACATTATTTTTTGAGTGGTTAAATGAGCAAAATTCTCATCTAAAATTTACGATGCAAAGTTCTTCATCTCATATTGCATTTTTGGATGTTCAAATCTTTTTGGAAAATGGGTCATTCCGAACCACTATGCACCGGAAACAGACTGACAAAAACAACTTATTGAAATTTCATAGCCACCACCCCCATTCCTTTAAATGCGGGTTGCCTGCAAGTCAATTTTTTCGCGCTAAACGCATTTGTTCTACCATGTATGATTTTGAACTACAAGCGTCTCTACTCAGGAAAAGATTCTTGGAGCGTGGGTATCCACAATCAGCGATTAAGAAGGCCTATAAACGGGCAAAATATTCTGATAGACAGAGTCTTTTGCAATATAAGCCCTCTAAACAAGATCCACAGCTTGTTTGTATACTTAAACATACAGTGGCTACTAATGCCATTTCCACATCAATACGCCGTCATTGGCATATACTGGCTCTTCACGATATTTTCAAGGAAACTCCATTGATTGTTACCACTTGGGGAGTTAATATCAAAGATAAGTTAGTACATGCACAGTTTCCAATGTCATCATATGGATCACCTGAAGGACATAGATGTTGTGGACAATGTTCCCACTGCATTAACAGTATTGATGGTCAGATGTGGCAAGAACTGATTACAGGCTATCGCGTCTATCGTAAATTTGACAACCTGTAATTCTGATCACGTAGTTTATGCAATTATCTGCCCATGTCCTTGTGTATATGTGGGTAGGACTACCCGCAGAATTAGAGTAAGACTCAACGAACACAAGTCAAAATTGAATACAGCTACGTTGTCAGCACCTATAGTTACACATTGTGTACAGCAAGGTCATTCATTCAGTGCATTAAAATGGACTGTCATCTATTATGTGCCAATATCACTGAGAGGGGGCGATCGGGAAAGGTTACTGAACAAGCGTGAAGCTTTTTGGATTTTTACACTAAAGACACAAGCACCTTCGGGTTTGAATGAAGCATTGGAATGGATCTCATTTAGATTCATACGTTATGACGTTTTTGTAATTTTTGTCCTTAGGGGCTCGAACGGAGCGCCGGAGCGGGCTTTAAATGAATTTAACAATCACGTCATCACGCAACAGCAACGAGTGTTGTGATTGGTAGCTGAACTATCTGTGTGTGCAGTTTAAAAGCAGAGAGGGTTAGTTGGTAGCGTTTCAACAACATTGAGCGCGTTATGGCGTCTTTCTGAAAAAAAGTTTCAACATCATAAGAGACTTGTGGTACACCGACTGATTTTGAAATAGGATAACATCCCCTGAAGAAAGGTCTGTTCGCGGACCAGAAACGTGGCTACGTCGGGTTGTCAACTTTCACCAGATAAGTCGGGACTTTTAAAATTACTACATGAAGTCAGTTGTTTTTTACATTTAAAAAAGAAAAAAAACGAAAAATTATACTAAAAAAAGGATATAGGTGTTTGAACTGGTTGCACATTTCTTCAAAAATTGGATGGAGGAGGTCTGGTTTATGATTATATTTACAAAATTGAGTTCACCCTGGTTGGGGTTCTAAACTCATATATATGAAACCTGTCCTCCATCTTTCAAAAAATTTTTTCATTTAAATAGTGAGGCTAGTTTGGGTCAGAACATAGATCCAACAGCCTCTTTAGTGAATAGTTGGGGCATTTTGACTGAAAGGATTCATGGTTTATGAGCCATTTAGTGTCTAGAGAATTCATTAAAAATAGTCTATAAGGGGGTTTTGAATGTGAATTGATTAGTATACTGTATCCAAGTCATCCTACAATTTTCTGCAGGCCTTTACTGCCAGAAGGTTAGAAATAGATGCACTGAAACCATAAAATAAAAATATTGCTTCTGACTAAGTGTGATGAACCCACCTGTGCAAAGAAACTGAAAATATATCCTTTTTCCACACACTTCCAGAAAATCACTATTAGCAGCGGGCTGTGAACCAGGAGACCAGGGTTCAAGTGCCACTGTTGAGCCTTGTGACTTGGGCAAGTCACTTTACCCTCCATTGCCTCAAGTGCAAACTTAGGCCTGGATTCACCATTCTCGTGCAGAATGGTGAATCCAGCGATAATGGGGGGCGGGCCTGCGAAAGCTGGCATCGATTGCACCACCAAGGTGTTATCGCTGCCGGCTTTCGCACCCAATAGCACCACCATGAAAGGTGGCGCTATTGGCAGCGATAACGTGGTTTACCTTATTGCCGCCAGCGAAGACATCGCAGAGTCCGCCCCGACTCCTCCCATTCCACCCCCGGCAAGCTATCGCACACGATAGGCTAGGAAAATGACCCCTTAGATTATAAACCCTCTGGGTACAAGGAAATACCCACAGTATCTGAATGTAATCCACTTTGAAGTGCTTAAAAAAAAAAAAAGTGTAAAAAGGGAATATAAAAATCTAAATAAGTGACTAAATGAGATCATTTAGATTTTTTTTTTTTTTATTAATACTTAGCTCATGTCTTTTCATTGGTAGCTCAAGGGGAAATGCCTACAGTACCTGAATGTATATATATATCTGTGCCCAAAGGGCTTACAATCTAAGGGATAGATTTTAAAAGAAGCACGCACGGCCTACATGTGCACGCACTACCTGGCGGGAGCACATGCGTGCGCATGTTATAAAATCCGGGGTCGGCGCGCACAAGGGGGTGCACAATTGTGCGCGCTGAGTCGCACTGCCTTCCTCTATTCCCTCCCCCCCAGCCCTACTCTAATCTCCCCGCCCCCCGACTCTTCTTACCTTTAGCGCCTGCCGGCACGTGACCATTCAACACAGCAGCAATGGCTGCTATGTCGGAGGCCTCTGGCCCCGCCCCACTCCGCCCTTTTGTAAAGCCCCGGGACAATAGGCCCGGCATGCGTAAACTTTAAAATTCGGCCCTAAGTGCATACAATTTATTATATATGGTCGGAAGTAGTTACAACTTGTGTATTCTATAAAACATCCAAAATACACGTGTATTTTCACATGCACATGTACTTATGTTAGAAAAAAATAAGAGTGGTCCAAGGGCTTTCCTGTGTAGGGCCAACAGTTACACGTGAAAGATGCTATTTTAAGACACTTTCGCGCAGACATTTTCTAACCTACTTGCATCTTTACGCACCTAATTATCTGGCATAAGTGATAAGTGTGTTTGTGGGAGGTCTGGGTGACCTGGGAGGAGTTCAGGCTGAAGAGCCAGGAAGGTCTCGATGTCCTGGGAAGGATGGGGCAAACTTGTGGATTAGTTAGTTAAGCTTGTAATTTCACTCATGCGCGAATGCCTTAGAATTCACAGATTTGTGCATGTAAATCACAACTCATGCAAGTACTTTATTTCCGCACATAAAATATATGCATGTATGTTTTAAAAATAGGTGGGTAAAGTAAACCCAGTCGATGCATTCAAATATATGCTTTCAATACATTGCACATAATCACGCATTGGCCTACATATGCACATATTTTGTGGGGCAAATATATGCGTACTTTATAATATGCACGTGTTAGAAAATACCATGTTAAACGTAGACGTGGCGAAATGGGCACAATTCTTTTAAAGTTATCCTATTCTGACTTCATTTACTAAGAATTTTTCCCCATGGAGACAGAATGGGAGAAAAGTCTTAGCAAATCAGGCCCTAAGGAGTACATTTTTAAAGGCCTGCACGGGCGTCCATGTGCGCACGGTTCTCGGCACATGCATGCGCCAATTTTCTAACATGCACGCTGCTGTAACCACCAGGCTACTCCTCCACTCTGAGTTTCCTAAGTCCATTGCCACAGATCATACAACCAGCCTGTGTGTTTCAGTGGCCACCTCATAATTACTATAGCTAATACTGCACAAGCAGACACTTTCTTTTTATCATTTATTTCAAAGCAGATGTTCTCTTTTATAACTCACTATCAAACCTGTAAATACAAAGCTAAAATTTCAAAAGCATTATAGGAACCACCTCCCCACACACCCTGGGGCAGATGCAAAAAAAAAAAAAAAAAAAAAGCATGGAAAGCGGGCGCTGAAAAGTCAGCACCCGCTTTCTTAATGTGCGCATGGTGCCCGCAAGGGGAGCACCATGCTATATAATAATTAGGGGGGTTGCGTTAGCAAGGAGGCGCAACTCTAGCACCTCCTTGCTAACGTGACCCCGCGGTCTGCAGATTATGAATACTGACGCTGATAAACTCTGCGTCTGTTTTCATATTGCAGCCAGCCGGTTATGAAAACAGACATAAGAACAAGAATATGCCATACTGGGTCAGACCAAGGGTCCATCAAGCCCGGCATCCAGTTTCCAACAGTGGCCAATCCAGGCCATAAGAACCTGGCAAGTACCCAAAAACTAAGTCTTTTCCATGTTACCGTTGCTAATAGCAGTGGTTATTATATGTCAACTTAATTAATAGCAGGTAATGGACTTCTCCAAGAACTTATCCAATCCTTTTTTAAACACAGCTATACTAACTGCACTAACCACATCCTCTGGCAACAAATTCCAGAGTTTAATTGTGCGTTGAGTAAAAAAGAACTTTCTCCGATTAGTTTTAAATGTGCCACAAGCTAACTTCATGGAGTGCCCCCTAGTCTTTCTATTATCCGAAAGAGTAAATAACCGATTCACATCTACCCATTCTAGACCTCTCATGATTTTAAACACCTCTATCATATCCCCCTCAGCAGTCTTCTCCAAGCTGAAAAGTCCTAGCCTCTTTAGTCTTTCCTCATAGGGGAGCTGTTCCATTCCCCTTATTCTGGTAGCCCTTCTCTGTACCTTCTCCATCGCAATTATATCTTTGAGATGCGGTGACCAGAAGCTTGCTTTCTCTTTGTTGGTATAAAATATATGGGTCACTGCTTTAAAATCTACAGGTATTTACAAAATTACCCCCTTAATGCTTAACAGTTATGAAGAGTCTGAGGGTGGTAAATCTAATGAAAGTAACATTTTTTCCCCAAATATCTTGTGCCTTCAAATAGGGAGTGGAAGAAGGGAAAGTAAAACAGTAGTCTTTTAGGAATTGCTCAGCTAGCCTGTAACTCATTGCTTTATGTAAAAATCTGGCCAGTAGGAAATGTTTAACTGCCTTTATGCCTAGCAGCGTACCATTGTGCTTTTCAGAGCATGTTTCATGGTTCATTTAGCATCAAAGTTATTAGATTTTGTCCCATACTCTGAGTATGGGGTGGGGTGGAGATTAACAACCTGCTCACAAAAATTTAACTCTGTACTTTCTGAGTTGATAGTTACTGTACCCTAAGCTCTCTCTCTTGCTTCAGCAAGGATTAAATTAGAAGAACCAACCAGGAAGTGAATTACTACATAATTGCCTTTCCTAAAAGCTATCTCAAATAATTTTACAAGTCAAAAACAGCTGACATATCCTGAATAGATGCTGAGAAGCGTACCATGTGCTCTAGAACACTGAGCCATGATTTGGGTGAGAGACAGGTCCCACAAAACGCAAACAGCAGCAATGGGATTACAACCTGGTGCATTTCTTGGCTGCTGACTAGGTTAGGACAATGGATCCAAAGAATAAGCCATAACAGTAATACCGCAGTTATTAAACTAAAGATAAATAATGCTACAGCTAATGCTAAAAGCACACCTGAACATAAAACAGTGACAAGTAAGCAAGTTGTTCTAGTTAATGATCAATTTCTTCTCATTTAGAGGCTGATGTAATAAGCTGCATTAAAACGGTGTGCTGAATTTCAATACAGTTTAATGCACATGCAAAAAATACAAAAATGTAATTGCCAATGCATTAAGCTAATAGTATGCTAATGCATGAGGAATTTTAAAAGCACATAAATCTGCTTAGTGCACATAAAAATACAATCAATGCACAGAAAACATTTTGTGTGCAGAAGTAGTGTTATCAGTGCATAAAGCATGATTTCTGTGTACAAACCATGTGTTAAGCTTATACGCCTCTCTGCATCAGGGAGTAATAGCTAATGTCTTCAACAACATAGGATGTAATTGGAGGAATGCTAATTTGAGTGCACAATTTCTGCACACAGAAGTTGTTGCAAGGGCAGTAAAATCTGTGCACAAATAAGATGTGCACATTCACAGGTAAAATTGTACACAGCCCTGCTCGCCTTATTACATTCAGCCTTTAGAGGTAGACAACCTTTCATACTATTTAAAATAAATGGATATGTTCAGAAGCATCCTTCAAAGTGTTAGGAAAATGATGTACAATAAATAGAAAAAAAATTAGATTCTTAAAAGTGTTTACCAACCTTTCATTTCTGAACTGTAAAACTTGGGTAACAATGGGCATAATGCAACTTTGAACTTAGTTTTCACAATATCACAGACAGCTGAATACCTGTTGAAAACACTCCTGCTTGTTTTCTACTGCAGTACCTTGAAAGGTTCCATCTCATGAGAAGTCAGCAAAAGCACTGAAGGAATTCATTTTTTTGCATTTACATAAAAACACATGACATCTTCCATATTTACAGAATGCCAATTGGTATCTTGCTAAATTCCTAGTTAAAAACAATTAAATATTTCTGGGAAGAGATTTTAATTCAACAAAGAAAAAAATGTTGGAAAATGAAATAGCATCCATGGGAAACTCCCTCTCGCATACAGCAAAAAAGGAAAGGCACACTTAAGAGACCTTGGAAAAGGCAGATATGGCTCTGTGACATCTTGCAAATAAGAAATACCTTATGAATAGAAGAATATTTAAGAGTGACTATAATTCCACTAAGATCGAGCAATTCTCTCACTCCCTGCAATTTCATTGGTTGGGCTGACAGGATTCTTTGAAGTTTGCTATACACAAGAAAAGTTAACACAAAAAATAATCAGTTATCTTCAAGATCAATACAGCTACTTGAACCCTGCATTCCAGATTGCTTCATGTTGATCAAAATGTTTGCCTTACTTTTTCCATTCCATCTACTCTAGCCATACTCTTTGGCAACCGAAACCTTCCTTCAAAGTGCAATTTCTCCTGGTCTACACAGGTTGCATTGGCTTCTGGTATTGTGTCGCATCAAGTTTAAAGTGTTATGCCTCGTCTTCCATGGGGTTCATAAGGGTCAACCTCAAATCTTTTTTTAAATTGTTGATTCCTTATACACCAGCAAGATCATTGTGCTCCTCTGAGCACAAACTTCTGCATATTCCTTCGCCTACAATTATTAGGCTTGAGGAAACCAGCTGTATCTTATTTAGCTACCGAGCTCTGTTATGGAATTCCCTGCCTCTTGATTTTAAGCAAGAATAGAATATGAGATTCAGGAAACTTGTGAAGTCTTGGATGTTCAGTAAGGCTTTCAAGTGATGAAATCTTTTTAGAGGTATGATTTTCAATTTGACATGCTGGGTCGAACCTGGGTTAAACGATATGGGGTTTTGTTTATGTACGGTCTGACAGTGATGTCTGTTTTTTATTTAATTACTGCTTTACCTATATTTGGGTTTTTTTCATGAATGCTTTATGATATAATGTAAACCACTTGGGTTCTTATGGGATTACAAGAGGTATACGAAATCAAATAAATTGCTAAGCTTACATTAGATCTTTTCACTATCAGGCAGAGCTTGAGGCCCTATTGCCTTCGCTCACACTGTAAAGTAAATCAACAATTGAAAAGGTTTTAGCCAGACGTGATGCAAATGTCAAAGCCAAAGCATCAAGGCCTTCACTCTACCCTCTCAGGATAACAGCTGCCACAGTCATGCACAGCCAGAGCTCAGATGGCAGGTTGCAGAGGCATCAGTAGAGAGGGTGGTGGAAGGAGGAGGTGGGGGTGGAAGAGGAGACAAACCTGGGATTTAAGGGGGGTTGGAGTTGGGAGGAATAAGAGAGGGTAGAAGGTATGGGATTGAGGGGCAGCAGTTAATTGGAGGCCTCAGAGTATTCAGATGACAATATGGGTCTGAAAACAAAAGAAAGGAATTGGGGTTGCATGGGTCAAAAATAATTACAGGTGCAGATTGTTGGCAGGATGCCAGAGACAGGAGTGTAAAATGAGTCCGAAGGTTCCCCTTCAGGAAACCACAGAAAACTGTTTGCTTAAACAATCTTGCCTAAGTCTTGAAAGCTGATTCACCTTAAGGAGGCCCTACAAATAAGTCCAATCAAATGAATTTGCAGGATGGAATAATAGCTTAAGAAAAATGGTTCTTGCTCTGACTTGTTCCATCTTAAGGGGCCAATAGATAGTCTTATTTCTATAAAATGATCTTTGGTAAAAGATGGGAATGATCAAAGAGAGCAAAGTGTGAGGGAACCATAACATAAGGGTTCAGCCAGAAAACTCCTACCATTCTGGGGTAGGTCTGGCAGACCCAAAGGCCCCCAGAAATTATTTACTTTGAGGATAATGCCTTTAATAACCCAAAAGAACCCCCCAGAACTCCAAGAACTAATTCCAGTTACCCCAGAGGAACCAGTATCGTAAAAGGGAAGAGAGACAGTGGAATGTGAAGTCTCTGAAACAAAATACCACAATTCAACACCTTCAGGGATTCTAAAGCTAATCCCTTATCCAACTTTCCCTAAGCAAGTTAAACAGAGCATATCCTGTTGCTAGAGAAATTTCCCCTCTTACAGGAATCCTCAAATAAAGATCATAACCAGTTGTGAGCCCACAAAATACAGTTCACATGGGCTTTCAAATGACTAGAAACCTTTGAGAGGTAGCTTGTCCTGCACGATCGCATCCATCCAGGGCCAGGATATAAAGAACAGAGATGGAATTAATGCTAGCCAGCCACTATATGGAAACCTCTGTGTTCTAAGAGCCTTTGAGGATTAGAATCCCCATCATGCATGATTAATCCTAGGGCAGGCCTAACTGGTGGCACCTGGGCAGTCACACATGAGCCACTTATCTGTCACTAAAAGAATTTGCATAGTAAAATGCTCCTGGGAGAGAAGGCATGTTTGAACCTCCCTGAGCAGCAACAGAGGAGATGGAAAGGTAGCTTGAAGACACTCGCTTGAGGGGGTTCTACTGAACTAGCCTACCACTCTTTTGGGCTCAAGGAGGACATGTAGGCAGCCTGGGAGTCTTAATAGCAGGAGACGCAGGGCATAGTTCACTACTTGCTGTGAACCCCCTAAACCTTTATTTGAATTTAATGGTCCCTCTCTTACATACGAGTGGAAAGAGCTCTGACTTGCTTTGCACCTGAGATCTGTTCCAGTCAATGACTGGAGTTTTGTCTGACCTTCTGTATGACTTTCTCCTCCAAACTCTTCAGTTCTAGGGGTACTCTGACAGCAACACTAGAGACAGCTGTGAGGACTCAACTGGCAGCCAGCAAAGGAGGAGCTGATTCTTCTGAGCTGACTTCACTATGAAAGCACCCTATGATCTCATGTCTGAGGCAGTGCTTTCCATCAAAAGTATACTCCTGGGGTGAAAACACTTCCAGGCATGGGCCTATCTATCAGACTGTTGAAATAATGATCGCATGGTCAGGCCCCCCAAGCCAAACCCCTCCATAGCAGCAACTACAGCCCCCCATATCCTCAAGAAGGACTACTCTGATAGAGCCCTGCCTTACAATGGTAGCTGGGCTTGCCCAACTCCAGATCGGTAAAGAAAACAAAATAAAACTATCCCATGTAAGGAAACTCCAGAGGTACCCCTGCTGACGGTCAAATGTTAGAGCCAGTTCCAAATGTTCCAGGGAGGAAGACTCAGAACCAATGTCAGGAAGTATTTCTTCACAGAAAGGGTGGTGGATGCCTGGAATGCCCTTCCGGAGGAAGTGAAGACAAACTGTGAAGGATTTCAAAGGGGCATGGGATAAACACTGTGGATCCATAAAGGCTAGAGGATGGGAATGAAGAGAAGAACCATGGGGTGGAGGCTAGTACTTGGTGATTACTACCCTTACTCAATAAGCCTTCGCACTGTTAATGTAACTCCAACATTTCCCCTTGCCGTTTAAGCAGAGAGCAATGTGGAAGAGAGGATTTGCATTCAGATAACCAACAAGGACTGAATTTCACAATCTGAGTAAACAAATAAGTGTGGCGGTAGCTTGCTTATTACGGCGGTTACTACCCTAAACCAATTAAGCCTGATACATCACTTTGAATGCATATATAGTGTTGCTCTCTGCTTTAACAGCAGGGGGAAATGTGGAAAACAGGATTTACATTCAAACATCCAACAAGGCATTGATCTGTGCAGTCTAGGTAAACAAGCATCGGGGTAACTTGCTTGATGCGGCCGTTACTACCCTTAATCATTAAGCCTTATGCTCACCTTTGATGCAACTCCAACATTACTCTGCAATGACAGGGGATGGCAGGAAATTTGACCAACAAGGGCACTGAACTTGGTGGTTGAAACAGTTAAGTATGGGAAAATAAGTGTGGAAACTTCTGGGCAGACTGGATGGGCAGATTGGTCTTTCTCTGCCATCATTTCTATGTTTACATATATATGTTTTTATGTAAGTGTTCCTCAAAGGGAGGTATGCCATTTCCATGCAGGCTGCTGCTCTGTACATAAACTGCTGAAAAAAAAAAGGCTTTACTGCTTCTGCTTTTTCCCCAGGTAAAGCTGCAGCTATCAGAAATCAGAGGGAAAAAAAGGAGGTAGGAAAAAAAAAAGAAGGATGAGGGCTCGAAAGGGCAGAAGGCAGGCTCTTGCAAGGAGAATCCCTGATTAATGTGAACTCTCCTAGGCTTCTGACCCCTCACAGCTCATACAGGCCTCTCAGGTTCACCTACCATGATCTTATCCTACCAGACTACAAGAGAGCCCCTGGGAGCCAGATCGAGGAACATTTCTACTAGGAGAATTATTGGTGTCCTAGGAGAAAAGATTCTTTCACCACCAGGGATCATGCAGCCTAAAACCCTGGGAGCAAGCTCAACCAGGGGAAGCAGCCCGTAAGCTGTTGCCCTGGCAGCTAGCTCTACCAGGAAAGAGTCCCCTTAGACTATTACCCTGCTTCATTAGTTCAGCACTTGATCACCATCTGCTGGAGACAGATGAAATCACTGAAAAAGATGTGTCCTCTGTCTCCATCTGCTAGTAGGAGGAGATAACCCACTTGACTAGACTGGTTTAGCAGGATAAGGAAACAATTAGCCAGGCAGATTTGGGAGAAAGCTATTGCTTACCTCAGGGAACAGGCAACAAGAAATGTATCCACTCTTTGGGATCTGCCGATACTTCCTAGAGATGCGGACTGGCCACAATCTGAGACAAGATTTTGGGCTCAATGGACACTTGGTCTGACCCAGCAGCACTTGCTATGTTTGTATACAATGTGACCTGAAAATCAGGTTGCTTTCAGTTATGAAAAATGACCAGACCACCATGACTAATCAAAGTTCTTCTGTAGCTGCACAGCAGTAACTACTTTTAAGTTCTTTTGTCCTCCAATTTGAGAACTGGTCTCTCATAGGTACATTTTTTTTTAAAACTTTCCAACTTCAAATCAGCAGGTAACACTTCTAGAGAGTTGTTTAGACTTGTACAGAATCTAATTAGATATCCTAAGTGCCTTGCTTCTGAGCAAGGCCAAATAAGAATGAACAGTTTAGTTGTGATGACTTCAAACATTTTCATTACAATAACTAACATTTCTGCAATATTTGCCTCTGATCCACCCAAAAACATTGACATTAAAACGGTCTTGTTTGAAATGGAAGTGACTCGGGAGATCTCTGGATTCTTCTGTCCCCTGAATGCTTGTAATGTTGACATACTAAAATCCTTGAAAGATATTATTGCACCTTTCCTGCCAACTATTGTTAGTCTCTCTCTTGCAGAGGATTCTATTCCAAGTTTGTTGAAACAGGCCTCTGTCAGGCCTTTGATGAAAAAAGTCTAGTCTTGATCCTGCTGATCTGGCAAATTATCGACCAATTTCAATACTGTCCTTTGTCTCGAAGATTTTGGAATCTTTAGCTTTACAGCACCTATGCGATTGTTCAGGACAATCACCTGCTTGATAGTTACCAATTTGGTTTTAAAAAGACAATCAGCACAGAGATTCTGTTGCTGTCTAATGTAGATATGGTTACACAAGGATTCCATGGTGGGCCAAGATATAGTCTTGTTTTGCTCGATATTTGTGTGATATATCACCAAATCCTCCTCTATCAATTAAGAATGTGTGGAATTTCTTGTGTTGTGTTGAGGTGGTTTAAATCTTATCTTTCTGAGCGATAAACAAGTAAGGATTGGTAGCATTAGCTGTACATAGAATCCTATATGCACTGAAGCTCCAAAGGGCATCAGTTCTATTATATAAACATCTTTTTATCTCCTGTCTGTAAGATGCTGGTTGGGCTCTGTGCAAGATATGGACTGTATGTTTTATGACATACAGCTTTCAGCCCAGGAAGGTCATACTGGGATATAAGCAGCTAGTATAGTGTGTTTATCCACTATTAAGCAGTGGCTTGCCTATGATATGCTTTCACTCACTCTCACTAAAACTGAGATCATTGTTTTACAGCGGTCTAGTACTGATGTGGTACCATCTTTTTTTTTTTTTTTCTTTTGAAGAACAGAGTTACCATGTCAACTATGTATAAAAAGTCCAGATGTCCTAATTGATGCAAACCTTATCTAACCTTAAGTTAAGCACCAATTATCCTGAAATCTTCTCCAGCCTAATGTTCACTCTACTACTACTAAACATTCCATCACTATAAAAAACAATCCCCCTTATAAATGACCTGCCAGAGGCTGAAAAACTTGGATAACCTACTCTTAAACCAAATTGATCACCCTAACGATATCTTTCACTTTCTGAGACCCAAACGAAAAGGAGACGACCTCTTAATAATCTGCAAAACAGATCTTAAGCTTAAACCATACAAAGTGGAGATACACCAACCCAATGAAGTTGCTATACTAAAATCCCCAATATTAAAATATTGGTCTGATCTATAACTCATCAGGGACACTCCAAAACTGTTCATCTTTAATCGAAATCTTCACTAGAGCATTCCCAGCTCCTGAGTCAACTATAATCATAGGTGACTTTAACCTTCATGTGGACAGCACACCAAAATCTACATTGTGCGAAATCTTCCTAGAAACCATGGAAGCCATGGGGTGGACTCAATTTGTAACCAACCCCACCCACAAAGTAGGACACATCCTTGACCTAGTATTCGCTAATCACAACTGCAAAATCAATCCTACAAAATATTACCATGGTCTGATCACCAGCTAATAAAAGCAGAAGTCTCTCTCCTAACTTCACAACAAAAACGTACATAATCTTTTAAGTACCGAAAAAAAGAGAACCTGAAACATTCAAAGAAACCATTAAAAATAAAATATCAGAACTTGATCAAGATAACGCTTCTTTATCTTTTGAATCCTGGGGGGGGGGGGGGGGGGGAAAATCAATGAAATAGCCAATAACCTCTGCCCAATCCAGGAAAAAAATGTTCCAAAACGAAGACCACCCAACTAAACAAAAGAAACCTTGGTATAGCAAAAAGAGCTATGACATGCTCAACAAACTGAGAAAATCTGAAAAGTAATGGAGAGAAAAAAAACCCGGAAAATCTAGAAAAATACAAATTACTTAACTAAATACCATGAACATATAAAGTGAAAAAAAAATACTACGTAAAACAAGTTAATGGTGTAATATTTAACTCAAAACTACTCTGAAACAGTAAAAAAAATTTAATTGAGGATCCATCCTCCTCCATCTCAAGCAACTGAGACTTCTCAAAAACATCATGCAATGAATATGCTAGTTCGTTAAACAAAATCAATACTCAAATTACAATTCACCCCCGAACAACCATCAAAAGAACCAGAAATACCATCTATCCATTCGACAGCTTTGAAACAAAGTAAACCAAATAATCACTAAAATGAAACCCGCTACCTACCCACTGGACCCTATTCCAGCAAGTACCCTGAAAAAAGTAAACAGCATAATAACCCCAATAGTCAAAACCATAAACCATTCACTAGCAGAAGGACTGGTCTCTAACAGGGCAAAATAAGCTGCAATTAAAACAATTCTTTAAAAAAAAAACCAAAAAAAACCTGGCAGAATTGACAACTGGGACAATTACCGATCAGTTTCAAATCTGCCTTTCATCTCAAAAGTCCTAGAAAAAGCAGCTTTATGACAATTAGAAAACCACCTTGAAAACAAAATATTAAACCCCCAAACCAATTCGGATTCAGAAAAAAAAAAACCACTTAACAGAAACCCTGCTCATCTCTAACTTACCCTGTGCTACAAGGCTTTAACAAATATATACTGGTTCTAATAGATTTAAAAGTTGCATTTGACACAGTAGACCACATCCTGCTATACCACCAGCTGAAAAACTGGAATAGGAGGAAGTGTCTAGACATGGTTTTCTTCTCTTAAAAGATAGGATATTCCAAATCAAACTTGGTAATCAAATCTCAGACACCTTTCCGATCAATACAGGCATCCTCCAAGGCTCAACTTTCGCCACTCTGTTCAACAATTATCTCTTGCCTGTATGCGCTCTACTAGAGAATCTGGGAATCATATTCTTCCTATATGCAGACAATATACAATTCTACATACCTTTTGACAAAACATTCAAAAAAACTGCGGCAACTTTCAATATACATGAGGGCCGTACAACAAAAACTCTCCCATCAGTTGAGGTACGAGATTTTGGAATTCAGATTGTCAAGAACTTCACTATGAAAAAGGCATATGAGCAAATTAATCAATTCAGGCTACACCAAGTGGAGAATTCTCCATCGACTACATCCTCTTAATACAAGACTTCTGCACTTTCTAACAAACACTTACCGGTATATTTTCAAACCTAGACTATTGCAACTCCTTTTTACTAGGCCTCCCTGCAAGTCTTCTAAAACCACTACAGCTACTTCAAAATGCATCAGCAAGACTCCTTCTAGGGACCAAGGAAATTCAAATACATCACCCCCATCTCTGATAGCCCTGCACTGGCTTTCTGGTCAATCCAGAATTCATTATAAAGTGTTATCCCTAATTTATCATCAAACAGTATTGATCCTTGCCTATTAGGAGTGACACTGCAACACTATAAACCACATAGAGACCTCAGATCACAAAACAAAGGTCTCCTAATGGTACCCTCCAGTCAGAACAGTCACTTAACACAAATGAGAGACAGAATGTTCACAATAGCAGGCCCTAAGCTGTGGAACTCTTATCTGACAATGGTTCTGGAAGAAAGAAAGAACTTAAAGCGTGAACTAAAAACAGAAAGGCATACGATCTAATGTAATGTAAGCTGCTATAAACCTGATAATTACATTGACTGTTCCTGAGATAGCACTGTTCGAACATACATTACATAAGATTCTAATCTTACTAGTAAATGAAAATTTATCCGCTAATTTTCGTTCCTGTAATACAACAGATCAGCCCAGAAAAGTGGGTTGTGTATCCCTACAGGTGGAGTCAGAACAATTAGAACTTTGGGCACTGCTACATAACGAGAGTGCCACCTGCAATCACTCAGTATTGACCTGTACATAAGCCCATGCTAATAGAAGTAAATAACGAAGGGTAGCACCCAACCAAATTTCCGGACTACACTTTGTCGCTGGCAAAAACCAGACTGAACTGCGAAAAACTGCTCCATGAATCATGTCTGCAAAAAAGAAGCTTCAACAATAAAAAACAAGCAGGTTCTGACCAAGACAGTCTTTCGTTATCTGAAGAAAGAGGTGGGGGCCTCTGGACTGATCTGTGGTATTACAGGAACGAAAATTAGCAGGTAAGAACCAATTTTCATTTCCTGAACATACCCAGATCAGTCCAGAAAAGTGGAATGTACCCAAGCCGCCTTTATACTGGGCGGGAACCCGAAAGACCCACACAAAGCACACTCTCCCCGAAAGGACGGTTCATCAGAAGCCTTAAAGTTCAATCGGTAATGTTTCGTAAAAGTGTGAACAGACAACCTCACCGCCGCCCTACAGATCTCCTGAGGCGACAGTAACTGACACTCTGCCCAGGAGGTAGCCTGAGCCCTAGTGGAATGAGCTCTGAGACCCAAAGGCATTTGACGCCCTCTGGCTACGCATGCCGCACAAATGGCTTCCTTAATGCACTGAGATATGGTCGCCTTTGACGCTTTGTCCCCCTTCTTTGGGCCACCAAAGAGAACGAACAAATGATCAGAACATCTGAAGTCATAGGTAACCTCCAGATAATGCAATAAGGTACGCTGCACATCCAAAAGATGAAGGTCTCTTCTGATAAGACTCCCGGGACCAGTTAGGGAATCCCGGAAGCTCCACAGTTTGATTGACGTGAAAGGCTGAAACTACCCTTAGGGACAAAGGACGGAACTGTACATAACGATACCCGATCGTCGTAAATCCGAAGAAAAGGATCCCAACAAGACAGCACCTGCAACTCAGATCCGACGGGCTGAGCAAATGGCCAACAAAAACACCGTTTTCAAAGTCAGATCTTTCAGGGAAACTCCACGAAGAGGCTCAAAAGGAGCAGCACATAGAACTCGCAGGACTAAATTCAAACTCCAATCCGGAGACACCTAACGGATGGGAGGGCGCAAATGTTTGACCCCCTTAAGAAACTGAGCAATATCCAGATGCGCTGCCAGCGAACAGCCGTCAAAGTTGCCCCGCAAAGTACCTAGAGCTGCAACTTGTACACGAAGGGAATTGAATGCCAAGCCCTTAGCGAGGCCCTGTTGCAGAAAGTCAAGCACTTGAGGAATATGCACTGCTAAAGGGTCGCAGGAACGCTGATGAAACGTCTCAAAAAGCTTCCAAACTCTCACATAGGCCATAGAGGTGGCTGGATGTCTCACCTGTAGGAGGGTGGAAATGACTTGTTCTGAATAACCCCTCAAAAGCCAAAACCGCGAGAGAGAAGCGATCCTCCCGATCCGAAAATATGGGCCCCTGCCGGAGCAGATGCGTTAGATGAGCCAGCTGAAGTGGACCCTCTAGAGCAGTGGTTCTCAACCCTGTCCTGAGGACCCCCCCAGTCAGTCGGGTTTTCAGGATATCCACAATGAATATGCATGAGAGAAAATTTGCATGTTATGGAGGCAGTGTATGCAAATTCTCTCATGCATATTCATTGTGGATATCCTGAAAACCCGACTGGATGGGGGGGTCCCCAGGACAGGGTTGAGAACCACTGCTCTAAAGCCAAGCATACCAGATCTGCGAACCACGGACGACGTGGCCACTCCGGCACCACCAGAATCACTCTTCCCAGGAGCTGCTCTATGCGACTGAGAAACCGACCTAAGAGGGGCCAGGGCGGGAAGGCATGAATCCCCATGGGCCAAGGACACACGAGAGCATCTATGCCTACCGAGCCCTGTTCTTGGCGACGGCTGAAAAAATGAACTGTTTTTGCATTCGCCTGCGTTGCCATCAGATCCAGCTGAGGAGTTCCCCCCCATCTGGTGCAAATGAAATTCCACGCCTCGAGAGATAGTTCCCATTCCCCTGGGTCTAGTTGCTGATGGCTGAGATAATCAGCTTGCACATTCTCTACTCCCGCGACATGGGATGCGGCAATGCCCTCGAGATGGCAGTCCGCCCAGGTGAGCAGAAGACATGCCTCCAGTGCTATGGGGAGACTTGAGTTCTGCCTTGCCGGTTGATGTACGCCACCGTTGTCGCATTGTCCGAGAAGTCTCACACCATTCTGCCCTGGATCCAGGGAAGAAACACCCGCAGGGCCAGACGTACAGCCCTGGTCTCAAGCAGGTTTATGGACCAGGATCTTTTCATTGCCGACCAGAGCCCTTGGGCGGACCTGTCTGCACACACCGCCCCCCAACCTGAGAGGCTGGCATCAGTGGAGATCAGCCAATTCGGAGTGTCCAAATCCACTCCCCGTTCCAGATTGTCCAGTAACAGCCACCATGACAGACTGGCTCTGGATTCTGTAAGTAAAGGCACTGAGAGATGGAATTGCTCAGACACCGGGCTCCAGCAAGAAAAAAGCGCATGCTGTAAAGGTCTTAAGTGAGCAAATGCCCAAGGAACCAGGAGCCCAGGACCTGAAGATGATGCCACACTGTGGGATTGTTCCTTCAAAGAAGGGAATGTATTTGTTCCTGCAGCTTCCCTATTCGGTCTATCGCTTGAAACACTTTGCCCAGCAAGGTATCGAATTGTGCTTCGAGATAATCAACTGAGTGGGTTCCAAGTGACTCTTCTGCACATTGATTACCCAACCTAGGGATTGCAATGTGAACATCACCATGTGCACTGATCTCTCAGTCCACTCGAGACTTCGTGCGAATCAACCAGTCGTCCAGGCACGGGTGGACCAAGATTCCCTCCTGACGATAGAAGGCCACCGCCACCATCACCTTGGTGAATGTGCGAGGAGCTGTTGCGAGACCAAATGGGAGGGCTCGAAATTGGAAGTGTCATCCCAAGACCTTGAATTGCAGAAACCTCTGGTGATTCAGCCAGATCGAAATGTGTAAATACACCTCCGTGAGGTCCAGAGAAGCGAGAAACTCCCCTTTTCGAACCACGGCCATCACTATCCTCAGGGTTTCCATACGAAAGCGAGGAACCCGAAGGCAACAGTTAACCTTCTGCAGATCGAGGATGGGCTGAAAGGTGCCCTTCTTGGGGACCACAAAGAACATGCAGTACCGACCTTGTCCCTGTTAAGCCTCTGGAACTGGGACAATAGCTTTGAGCTCGAGAAGTCATTGTAGAGTCACCCGGATCGCCTCTCGCTTGACAGTGGAGGCCACTCGGGACTCCACAAAAACCTCCCGAACCGGGCGTAAGAACTCCAGTGCTACCCGTCTTTGATCACTTCTAAGACCTAGCGGTCTGATGTAATTCTTGCCCTTTCCGTGTAAAAGTTGTATATCTGCCTCAGACAGCTTCGACGGAATGGGTGCTCGGGGCTTCATTGGAGGTTTTTATTACTTCCCCCCTCGAAAGGGCTGCTGGCGCCCCAAAGCAGGTTTATAAGCAGGAAGTGCGGATATCTACCCGATCTGAAGCGATGAGAGTCCCAAAACCTAGCTCGAGGAGATCTTTTATCTTCTGGCAACCGATTGCCCTTGGATTCGGCAAGCATCTTTACTAGCTGATCCAGATCCTCCCCAAACAGAAGCTTGCCCTTAAAGGGTAGATTACAAAGCTGGGATGGAGGACAAATCCACTGCCCAATTTCGCAGCCAGAGGAGATGCCGCGCTGACACCAAGGACACCATACCTCTCGCCGAGGTCCTCACCAGATCATATAAAGCATCTGCAACATAAGCAATGCCTGCTTCTGGGTGGACGGACTGCAGAGCCCCACTTTCGCCCGTACCAGCCCCGGCAGCCAACTCCTGGACCCAACACAGACAGGCCCTCTGCATGAGGCTAGCGCAAACCACCGCCCGAAGGCTTAGCGCGGCAACCTTGAATGCTCCTTCAACTGGATCTCCAGCTTGCGGTCCTGCATATCCTTAAGGACAGCCGCCCCAGCAACCGGGATAGTGGTCTTTTTCGTGACTGCCGAGACCACGGCATCCACCTTTGGAAACGTCAGTAAATCCAAAGCATCAGATGATAACGGGTACAGTTTCGCCATAGCTCTGCCCACCTTCAAGCCGGAATCTCCCACTCCCGGGTCACTAGTTTGCGAACCTTCTTAGGCAGAGGAAAAGATGTTGTGGGACCCCCTAATGCCATCGAGGACTGGATTGACTCCCTCGTTGTCAGACTCTTGAGAAACCTTAAGTCCCAGAACTTAAAGGACCTAGGGAATAAGGGGTCTTAACTCATCCCGCTTGAACAAACACACCATGCTGGGGTCATCCCCCTCCGCAGGAGGATCATCTGGCTAATCTGGATCATCAGTATCCACATCAGCCGAATCAGACCGCGGATCCGGGTCTGCCGCCCCTACTACCCCAGAAGCTGGCGTCGCCCCAGACCCCAGGATCGGATCTCGTGTACCCTGGGGAGAATCCCCTGTGGGGTGAGAGCCTGATCAGAGAGGCGCTGACGAGGGTCCATACCCAGACCTCTTTTCTTAGGCGGGTCTGAACCTGTGCCCAGGAGACCGGGCCACTTTACCTCTGAGTGTTTCCTTGCCAGGAAAGCCTGGTGCATAAGGAGGACAAGTTCTGGAGAAAACCCCTCCGGGTCCCCCTCCCCCACTGGAGAGTTGACTGGGGTGATATCAGTTCCCACAGTTCCCTCACCGGGGCTAGAACAGGCAGAGAATCCTCTTCCCACGAAGCCGAAGGCGAGAGACGTTCCCTCCCCTAGGGAGGAGGCAAGAAGCCCTGAAGAGCCCTCTAACCCTGGGGAACATGCTGCGCATAAGGAGGCCGCATCTAATGCCTGGCCGCGTGACCCACATGC
This sequence comes from Rhinatrema bivittatum, assembly GCF_901001135.1. Classification (NCBI taxonomy): domain Eukaryota; kingdom Metazoa; phylum Chordata; class Amphibia; order Gymnophiona; family Rhinatrematidae; genus Rhinatrema; species Rhinatrema bivittatum. The sequence continues at coordinate 102,053,313 of NC_042622.1, read as the reverse complement.
GCGGCAGGCCTGCGATTATGTTTTCGGACCCATCCGCAGCAGTGCGCAGATAGTCTGAAGTGAAATAGAAAAGAGCGTGAATAAAAAAAAAGAAACACTCAGAGCCACGACACGGAGAAAATTTCAGTCAGGCAGGACCAAAAAAAACCACAATTTTCGTGCTGCGGGCTAAAACTACCAGCTGAGGAGAAAAAAAACGCGCGCAGTCATGCCGCGGGAAAGGAGCCTGTCTATAGTGAAATCGCAAGGCCCCCAGCAGGGAAGTGGTGAATAAACGAGGCACATGGAGAAAAACTCACCCTTGCCCTCAGAAAACGACCCGGAGCTGAGGGGAACACTGCTGACAGCTTCCCTGGCTGGCCTTAGACCCGGGTCCCTCCTGCACCTCAGCGCTGAAGACTGTCAGTCAGCCGCAGTGAAAACAGCTCTTTTTTTTTTTTTTTTTTTAAATTAAACTTTACCAAGACAGAGAAAATCTGTTGCAGGAGACAAGGGAGCAGAGATAGCAGAGACAATGGTGAGTAACCAGGAGCCCCTGGTAGTCAGACAACGAACTGTGGTGGGTGAAACCCTGACAGGAATATCCAATTCCCCGGGCGCCCAGCTTCTACTGAGGAATGGCCCACGAAGGCGCCTAACACCTCAGGAAGCGATCGTAAACCAAAAAATTAAAATTAAACTAAAAAATATAACTAAAGACTGCAGGTGTGCATCTGTACCACCCGCTGGAGTCAGAGAAATACTGAGTGACTGCAGGTGGCGTTATGTAGCAGTACCCAAAGTTCTAATTGTTCTGACTCCACCTGCTGGTGGGATACACAATCCACTTTTCTGGACTGATCTGGGTATGTTCAGGAATACCTGTCTTAACTTATGTAGACCTAGAATGTATTAATAGCAACTAAATTAGATAGGAACCTCTATGGTATCCTTTTAAAATGCTTAACTATGAATAAAATCTATAAATGCTGTGATGTTGAATTAGAAAGGTGAATGCTAACACTAGGCACATGATCGTTGACTATGAATATAAATGCTAATTCTGTAAACTGTTGTGGTCTTTTGGAACAATGGTATATAAAACACCTAAATAAATTTTTTTCTTGTAAGTTTGCTCATCACTGTTTATTGTAATTTGGTTTTATTGCAAGATTGTGTTTGGATTGTATGCTGCCTAGAGTTTGGCAGTAGGTGACTAATAAATGCCCAAAATAAATATACTATAGCCATAAACGCCTGAACACACTAATATAAACAAGGGGGAATGGCTTTTCAACCACATTAACAAGCAGAAGCAAGTTTTAACTTGTAATGGTTCCAGCTAAAGAGAAGTGAAAATGCTGAGATCATTTTGACTCCCATTTACTACGAAGCTCTTCAATCATCCACTAAAATACAGACTATAAAATTCTCTCATGTAATTACAAGCTGTGTGTATGTATATATAATCTCAAGAAAAAGAACTAGTCAGAATTAAAGCCAGATTTACAGATGTTCAGAGATTTTAAAAAAAAAAAAAAAAATACAGAAAAGTTCTATCCATTTCAGGCTATCCATTAGTGACTATGCACAGAATTCCTAATATAAAAGCACAGGTCAAAGTACATGCTAGCTGGATACAAAAGTTCAGTTTTTAATTTATTGCTGCTCCGCTCAGCCCCCTAAAATTATTCAGACTCCAAATGAATGCATTGAGCCCTGTATAACCTGCAGGAGAAGAAGCAGCTTACAAACATTGTGTGCACCTGCTGAACATATCTGAAGATCTAGAAAAAAAAATTAGACAGGCATGCACTCACCAATTATTTCTGCACATAAAGTACAAGGCCAATTATTTTATTCTACAGCTTGTTTCTGTTGTAATTTTGGTGAGATGTGGCTTTGCTGATTTTTTTAAAACCTTTAATATTGCCCGCACATGGGTAGTCACTTTCAGCAAGACCAGCTTCCTATATGAACTGCCTTCATGTCATGTATCAACCCTGGTAACATCCTTGCGGAAATGTTCATATTGGTTCAGTATCAGCACCTACAACAGTGCTTTTCAAAGTCCTTTTTTGGTTAAGCAAAGCCAATTTAATATATTGTGAAATTTTCTGTATCCTCAACTCGCTCCTCTCCCTGCTCCTCTCCTAGCGTATCTACAAAACTACACAGAAACCTTTAGATACGGTCATGGAATTCTCGACTTCTGAGGAGCCCGAGTTGGAACACACTGGTCTACAGACCTTAACACTGCTGTGACAGTAAGCTGTAAAAAAAAAAAAAATAATAATAATAATTAGGTTCACAAAAAAAAATAAAGTGTGTGCTGGGTCCAGGGAGGGGGAAAAAAAATACACATTCCCTTGCATATACAGCGACCAGGAAGAAAGTCTTAAGCTTCTCAAAAATCTCCTCTTTCTGGCTCGAGAATCCATTATAAAAAGGTATATGCATGCTCATCTATTAAATGATTTATCTAGCCACAGCATGCAGCAGCAAGTTAAATGATCATCTTCGCCTATGTTTTACTTCCCTTCAGGCCTAATCTGAAAAGCAAGCTGCTGCACAAGTCTTATTCAGAAAAGAAGTCCCAGGAGAAATAAAAGTAGATTTTCTCCAAAAAAAAAAACCGAACACATCCAGCTAGTCCCTGAAGGGGGGGGGGGGGGGGGGGAGGAGGAGTTTCCATACACAATTGCTGCAAGACAATGTCTTTGAAAGTCAATTTCTAGTCAAGATTTCACATGGGGGTTCATGAAAGGCAGAGGAGAAATGGAGCACTCTGCTGTTCTGCTACTAAAATATAAAAAAGTCTGAACAGATTGGCCTGGGCTCCCCCCCATCCCATATTTTTGAAAAGATTTTTCACACTTATTTGCGTTTGTCACCACACAGGATCCAGAAAGATTACTTTTTACAACTATTTTGAGCTATAAAATGAATCAAGCATTTCAGGATACTATCTGCATCTTATTTCATTAACGGAACTTGATAGCCTGGCCTTGTGTCACTCAAAGTACTCAAAAAAAAAAAAAAAAAAAAAACCCCCCAGTATAACCCCAGACAACCGTGAAACAATTAACCAAAGAAATTCTGGTTTTAAACTTGACAGAATACTGTATCAAATGAGAAAAGTACTCAGTACATATGTATATGTAGGACTGCAATGTAAACCAGTATCTTGAAGGCTGAAACAGCTTTAACAGTCTATATTAATATTTTAAAAATCACAAATATTTTCTCATTTACTAGTGTTATTTGATTTTTCATTTTGAAACTAAAATCAAATGACTAGCAATGCTCAGAAGTATAAGGAATACTCTAAACTTGAGCCAAATTAAACGTCACACAAAGATTGAATATCACAAAAACAAATCAACTTAGTTTAAATGAACATGATGATGATCCAAAGTGTCAAACACACGGTGCCATGGCAGCATTTTTCTTTTCCATGTGTGACTACAGAGCTAAGGACTGACTATCCCCCTGATACAGGACTCACAAAAAATGGCACTAAGTCAGGGATGTATGGGATTAACATCATGTACTGTACATTTCAGCTAAATTGATTCTTTTTTGTGAAATTCAACCTTTTTTTTCACATTTTATTTGGCTCAAGTTTGGAGTATTCTTCACAATTCCGAGAATTGCTGGTCATTTGATTTTAGTTGCAAAATGACCCAAAAATACCAAACACTAGTAAAAGAAAAATTAAAAAAACCACTAGGTGATTTAAAATATTAATATGGACATTAAGATTTTTTCAGCCTTCAAGAAAACACATTGAGGCTGGTTTACATTGCAGTCCTTGATACTGGATTTAAAATTAATGACTGGGAGTACTGTATTTGTTTGGTTAATTGTCATTCAAGCTGGCACATTTATTGATTTTAATTTTCAAAATGTATAGCCCGCTTTTCCACTAGACATACCCAAGACAGTTTACAATCAAAAAATCCAATTACAATTCAATAAAGATAAGATACAATAAATCCATTAAAAACCTTTACCTAGATTACCGAAGAACTACAGCCCACAGCAGAGCAAGCAGATCAGCGAGAGCGCCTAGCTATAAGGCCCTAAGGCCCACCTAGGTACTCGAGGTGAGGTGTGTGGGTTAGGGGTCACTTTGACAGAGTGACACGTATAACAGAACAGTGCACTCTTGTGAATATTTGATGACCTTCGGAGTGAGGAAACTCACCCAAAGATGAGATTTGTGCAATGTTCTCTCAACCTAGCTTGATGGACTCTCTACAGAGAAAATTGCTCTCAACCTAGCTTGGACTCTCTACAGAGAAAATTGTACAAATCTCATCTTTGGGTGAGTTTCCTCACTCCGAAGGTCAAATCTTCACAAGAGTGCACTCTTCTGTTCATACATCGCACTCTGCGTGTCAAAATGGCCCCTAACCCCTACACCTCACCTCGAGTAGCTAGGTGGGCCTCATACAGGTAGAAATACCTACCTAGTATGAGGGCCTTATAGCTAGTCAGTCTCTCTCCTAGCAGCTTAAACTGCTGAAAACGCTATTTGCAAAAACATTGCAAAGCGCGATACAGCCATATCGCATGGCTTAATGCAAATGAAAAAGGTATAGTTAAAATCCGCATTAAAACTGTGCAATATGACTTTGCAAATTGCAAAGCCAGCCCTCTTGGCCAGAAATCCCGCCCCAAACTCCTCCCCTTCTCCTAATTTGCACCACACTATGCGTTATGGTGTTTTCGCATGCAAAAACGCCTTATAGCACTTTGATAAGTGACCCCCTAAGTTTGGCAAGCCTAACCCCTTCACATTAGAGGACCCTTTTTCTGGAATCTGAGGAAGATGTTAAAATGAAATGGATGCCAACCCCATTATGTGCTCCTTATGCCCCTAATCATTTCTCAAAGCAAAGATAATCAACACTTATGGCGACATTTTGATCAGCCACAGATTCCAACAGAGCACACAAAAGCACATGCACACCCTATGATAGCATGTTTAACAGACTGACACAATGCGAGAAGAAATCCATCTGAATGTAATATCTGCAGCAACATTTATCAAATGCAATTAAATCCGGCAGAAGAGAAAAAAAAAGCCCCACACATCTTGAAAGGCCAAGCTCAATATACTGGAGTAAAATCCCTCTGGGTCTGGCTGAGATATGGAATGTCATTAAAACAAAATGCTTGGTATACTGGGAGGATAGACTGAACAGCAAAACGCTCACCGTAGTGGCACTGGTTTTAAGACAAGTCAGGCTGTAATCAATGATTAGTCAAGGCTTAAATCTCTTGCAGGCAATGGATTTGCTGAAAGCATTTAAGAACAGCCTGCAATGAAATACAGAAAAATCTATGCAAAAAAAAAAAAAAAAAATGAGAAGGGTCTCGAGGCAGTCTACATCTCAATTTCACTGTTAAAGAGATAGTCAATTCCCTCCAGATCTAAAAATGATCCATATATCTTGCACTGTAAAATGTTGTATAGAAACCCATGATATGAGGCAGAGGGAGACTGTCAGGGCTATCTAATCTACCCATTTCCATTTTCCTGTCTGCATTACTGTAGACCAGATTTGACCTCTGGCAATACTCTAAATCAATGCTATCATTCTGCCCAGAAGAAACGATCATTTTGAATTATGTAGCAAGACAATACAAAATCTCCATTAGTGTAAAGGTAATGCATAAAGCACTCACTGCAGTCCAACTTAAAAGTAGTGTGTCCCCACCAAACATTTTAATACTGGTTCTCACTCTGGTGCAAGACACATCAGTGGGAATGGGCACATAGTTAGATGTTAATCTTACCTGTTTTCAAAAAGTATGTTCTTGCAAACACCTGTCAATGCCCTTTAAATAGAGATTTTGAGGTTGGATTTTAATACTTTATCTAAGGGCTGAAATATGGTTGATTAAAACCCAAAATATGCAACACACAAACTGGAGCTGTAAGTGCATGTTTGAGTAATTCATTTGAAGGCCCACGCAACTAAATAAAAATACCATTATGATCTCTGACAAATGTAAATATATGCTTCTCGGTTTCTTCACTGGTAGACTGCAACTGTTTATAGCTTGCTCTGGGAAACAATCTGCATAAAATAATTCAGGACACAAGTAGCCAAATTCAAACCATAAATAGTAAGCAGCAGTACCCTCCCTTTATGCAGGAATCCTGAATAAAGTGGAAATGGCTGACACTTGTTTGTCAATATGATAAAGCTAAGATATTTACTAGAGAGAAGAAAAAAAAAGTTTTCTAGGTCAGTACAACAGCTTTTACAGCCACTGCTTTCAAAAGGCCATCACATTCAGCAGGCAGTGACTTTTTCTAACATCTTCATGTCCCAGTGGGCTAGGAGTAGGAGAAAGAGGTCAAGTGACAAGGAGTTAACCTCCTCCTCCTCTCCTGTGTGCTCAAATCTCAGCCAAAATGTCAAGGGAGTCTTCAACTTGTGGCTCAGATCATATAAATTGAGCTCCGTCAAAAGGCTGAGAAGTGATCCCTTTCCAAACCAGAATATACCTAAATCCAAAGAGACAAATACTTTAATCCAGATACATTAAATGACAAGAGCTAGAAGATCCCTGTTACACAGCCAAGAAAAGGAGTATGATCCAGCAACCTTAGACACTACTGCAGGAGGGACTCCACTCAGAGGGCAGTTACATACACATCTGGATGTTTGGCATGGTAGGCAGGATCATCCTTATTACAGGGTTGTTCTTAGTAAACAGAGGTTTGTTATTTTTAACAGCCGATTTACCTGTGTTTACACAAGTTTGTTATTCCTTGACAAGTACCTGTTCTCCTGTTCTTCCTACCTGCCCAGGTGGGAAGGGTTAGGTTGGCAGTCATAGTTGGTGATTTGATTATTAGGAATCTAGACAGCCGGGCGGCTGGTGGGCACGAGGATCGCCTGGTAACCTACCTGGTGCGAAGGTGGCGGACCTCACGTATCATCTAGATAGGATTTTAGACAGTGCTGGGGAGGAGCCGGCTGTCATGGTACATGTGGGCACCAACAACATAGGAAAAAGTGGGAGAGAGGTTCTGGAAGCCAAATTTAGGCTCTTAGGTAGAAAGCTTAAATCCAGACGCTATAGGGTAGCTTTCTCTGAAATGTTCCCTGTTCCACATGCAGAGCTCTGAAGTCTCAATGCATGGATGAGATGATGGTGCAAGGAAGAGGGATTCAGTTTTGTAAGGAACTGGGGAACCTTTTGGGGAAAGGGGGGGGGGGGGGGGGGGGAGTCTTTTCTGAAGGGATGGGCTCCACCTTAACCAGGGTAGAACCAGACTGCTGGCACTAACCTTTAAAAAGGAGATTGTTCTAGTTTAAAAGCTGCTCTAAGGGGGAAGCCAACAGTCGCTCAGCAGCGCATGGTTCAGAGGGAGGTATCTTCAAAGGATACTAACGATGCATTAGAATTAGGGAGCGATGTATTGGCGTTGGTCCGTCAGCTGCGAGCACTGAAACTGGTTCCGACGGCCCTTTGCCCTTACTATGCCAGTGGGGTGGAGCAATGGCAGCAGTAGGTCCTCTGACATAGTAAGGGCAAAGGGCCGCCGGCTGCCAGTCCTGAAAATGGCGCCAAGGGGCCCTCGCCCTTACTATGTCACATGGGCTACTGCCGCCATTGGTGTCCGAGTGGCATAGTAAGGGAAAGGGCCGTCGGCACCATGTTGATTGCTGGCAGCTGACGGCCATAGTGCAGATGTGTCCCGGACCAGTCCTGGCCCCCTGCTGGAGCCTCCCGGACTTCTGTCAGGTTTTGTGTGTTGTGAGGGCCTGGGAAGTAAATAAATTTGGCATGTGTGGGGGGGGGGGGGGTGAGGAGGGTGGTGGGTGTATTTTATCTGTAAAGGAAATAGTTATCTTCCGGCGAAAAAAGTGCACGAATGTGTTAAAATGGAAGTGAAACGTGGACCTGGACTGGCGAAATGATTAGTGTAGCGTGTGTTAGTGTAAGGTGTAACAGATGGCGCTTACGTCCAGCAGATGTCGCTGTTTTCTGGAAAAAAGTTTTAAACCTATTTTACCTGTCACAAGTGTGACATATCTGTAATGTAAGTACAGAAGAACCTTCCTGTATGCAAAATGAAGGTTGTGTCCAAATTTGAAAGCAATTTGTTCAGTGGTTTCTGAGATTAGCAATTTTGTCCAAACTATTTAACATTTTTATTTATATAGATTAATGACTGGAAGAGGGACAATAAGGAAATCCACAGCTCTAGTGCTAAACTTTCAAAAGGGAAACTGATAAAATGAGAAAAATAGTTAGAAAAACTGAAAGGAGCAGCTACAAAAAGGTAAAAAGTATGCAAGAGGTGTGGACATTGTTAAAAAATACCATCCTAGAAGCACAGTCCAGATGCATTCCACACATTAAGGTGGAAGGAAGGCAAAAAGACTACTGGCATGGTTAAAAGGTGAGACGAAAAAGGCTATTTCAGCCAAAAGATCTTCATTCAAAAATTGGAAGGATCCAACAGAAGAAAATAGGATAATCCTTAAGCGATGTAGAGATTACTTACCTGATAATCTCGTTTTCCTTAGTGTATGCAGATGGACTCAAAACAAGTGGGTATAGTTAATGTGTTAATGTATCCCGTACCTGAGGCGACTGTTCAGTTCCTTGTAAACCGGTGCGATATGTATGCTATACAGGAACATCGGTATATAAAAATAAAAATAAATAGTGTGCTCGTGCTAGCAGTTGGAGACGGATCTGACGTCAGCACGGGTACATATATCCCCACAGGAAGTGCAGCAATTCAGTAATCTTCCTTGCAAAAGCTTTATGGATATATGTGTAACTGACCGATCGATTAAATGAACAGGATTACCCTGACCGATTGACAGTAGCTGGAGACCGCCAGTGTTCTCAACCAGAAGGCGTTGACACCCGGCAGGGTAGATGCCCTATCATAAGAAAACACGGCTTACCGTGAGTCTGTGAATCCCCATGTATGCCGGCAGCCAGGCGGGATGCTGAGTCCATCTGCATACACTAAGGAAAACGAGATTATCAGGTAAGTAACCTCTACATTTCCTAGCGTGTAGCAGATGGACTCAAAACAAGTGGGATGTACAAAAGCTACTCCCGGACTGGGTGGGAGGCTGCCCGAGGTCCGTTCAGGATTGCCCTCGCAAATGCAGTGTCCTCCCTGGCCTGGACGTCCAGACGGTAGAATCTGGAGAAGGTATGGAGGGAGGACCACGTCGCTGCTTTACATGTTTCTGCAGGCGACAGCATCCTAGTTTCTGCCCAAGAGGCCGCTTGCGCTCTGGTAGAGTGAGCCTTGACCCGTAGAGGTGGTGGTTTTCCCGCTTCTATGTAGGCTGCCTTGATAACCTCTTTGATCCAGCGGGCGATGGTTGCCCGTGAGGCCGCTTCCCCTTGCTTCTTCCCGCTGTGAAGGACGAACAGGTGGTCCGTCTTTCGTACTGCTTCTGACATTTCCAGATATCTGGACAGTAGCCTGCCGATGTCGAGATGGTGTAGTATTCGACCTTCTTCAGACCGCTCCATCCCCTCTATCATCTTGGTTGCCCTTCTCTGCACCCTCTCCATTGCAACCACATCTCTTTTGAAATGCGGCGACCAGAATTGTACACAGTATTCAAGGTGCGGTCCCACCATGGAGCGATACAGAGGCACCATGACATCCTCCGCTCCATCAACCATTCCCTTCCCAATAATTCCCAACATTCTGCTTGCCCTTTTGACCGCTGCAGCACACTGAGCCGACGACCTTAAAGTATTATCCACTATGATGCCCAAATCTCCTACCTGGGTGGTAGCTCCTAACATGGAACCCAACATCATGCAACTACAGCAAGGGTTATTTACTATTTATATCTTTTCATATGGTACCCCAATCCCTGCACCTAGGGATAATTCATAATCTGGGCAAAGAGGGGCACCTATGTTTGTTATCTCAAGAACCCTTAGGTAGATCTCCCTGTCAGTAGCAGAGAGTCTCCCTTATCACAGTAATTCCCCCATAAAGGGTAAATACCAGCCCAACAGTCCCCCAGAAGTGGCAGGTTTACTGAAGAGGATGTTGGGGAGATACCCATTCTGGAGGTTTTCATGGGTAATGATTCAGATGGACTGAACCAAATCACAGTGAACCTAGAATATGTGGTAGGTCTGATTGACAACTGAAGAGTAGTAAGTCACCTGGGCCGGGTGGCATACACCCCAGGATTCTGAAGGAACTAAAAAATGAAATTTCAGATCTATTAGTAAAAATTTGTAATTATCATTAAAATCATCCATTGTACCTGAAGACTGGAGGGTGGCTAATATAACCCCAATATTTAAAAAGGGCTCCAGGGGCCATCTGGTAAACTACAGACCAGTTAGCCTGACTTCAGTGCCAGGAAAAATAGTGGAAAGTGTTCTAAATATCAAAATCACAGAACATATAGAAAGACATGGTTTAATGGAACAAAGTCAGTATGGCTTCACCCAAGGCAAGTCTTGCCTCACAAATAAGATTCACTTTTTTGAAGGAGTTAATAAACATGTACATAAAGGTGAACCAGTAGATTTAGTGTATTTGGATTTTCAGAAGGATTTGACAAAGTTCCTCATGAGAAGCTTCTAGGAAAACTAAAAAAAAGTCATGGGATAGATGGCGATGCCCTTTCGTGGATTACAAACTGACTAAAAGACAGGAAACAGTAGGATTAAATGGACAGTTCACAGTGTAAGGGAGTGGGCAGTGGAGTGCCTCAGGGATCTGTACTGGGACCCGTGCTTTTGATATATTTATAAATGATCTGGAAAGGAATATGACGAGTGAAGTAATCAAATTTGCAGATGATACAAAATTATTCAGAGAAGTTCAAATCACAAGCAGATTGTGATAAATTGCAAGACGACCTTGTCAGACTGGAAAATTGGGCATCCAAATGGCAGATGAAATTTAATGTGGATAAGTGCAAGGTGATGCATATAGGGAAAAATAACCCATGCTATAGTTACAAATATTAGGAGCTACCATCCAAGAAAGATCTGGGCATCATAGTGGATAATACATTGAAATCAGTTCTGTGAGCTGCAGCAGTCAAAAAAGCAAACAAAATGTTGGGAATTAAAGGGAATGGTGAATAAAATGGAAAAATGTCATAATGCCTCTATCGCTCCATGGTGAGACTGCACCTTGAAAACTGTGTAAAATTATGGTCGCCGCATCTCAAAAAAGATATAGTTGCAATGTAGAAGGTACAGAGAAGGGCAACCAAAATGATAAAGCGGGTGGAACAGCTCCCCTATGAGGAAAGGCTGAAGAGTTTAGGGCTGTTCAGCTTGGAAGAGAGACGGCTGAGGGGGGATATGATAGAGATGTTTAAAATCATGAGAGGTCTAAAACAGGTAAATGTGAATCTGTTATTTACTCTTTCGGATAATAGAAGGACTAGGGGGCACTCAATGAAGTTGCTGCATCCAGTCTCAGACTGCTTTGACCCTTGTGCCTCACCTTTTTCTCTGCTCTCCCCGCTAGCCTTGGGAAGATGGCTGTCGCCGCGTCTGCAAGCCTTTTTCTCCAGCATCCCCGGAACAGGTATGGCAAAGCCTCACTCCATGTTTCTCCTAAGGGCCTCCTAGGGTGCGCGCGCGCACGCCACCCACGACTTTATCCACGTCATGGCAGGAACCTTGGGGGCATCCCCCTCGAGTGACGTCACGCTATTAGGGTATTTAGCCTACGCTTGTTTGCTAGCTCGTTGAGTTAGCAAGGATTGGACTCGTCTGGTCTAAGCTACTCTGCCTCTTCCTTGCTGCCACTGGAAGCCCTCTCTGCCCTTCAGGGTATACCCTAACCTGGGTACTCGCACCTAGAGGGCCTGCTCTCCCTGCATTGGTCTGTTACCATCTACTTCTGCCTGGTGGAATCAACCTTTCAGCTACCATCTCGTGAGTAATCTAATTTTCAGTCTGTCTCATCTACAGCTCTTCAGGTGCTGTGAAACCTACACCTGGATATCCCTATACTATCTTGGTGAGACGGGTTCCCTCTGCCGAGGGTCCCTGGACTGCTACCTCTGGATCAACTTACTACTGCCACCTCTGGTGGTATACAACAGCTGTACAAATAAAAGACAACTGTGTTTGTGCGTCCTGAGTCTAGCCCAGTACTGTGGCTCCCCACGGGGCTCCTCCCCACGGGCGTGGTCATCTCCCACAGTACCCAAGAATCCACTCAAACACCTCGAAACCATAACAGAAGTTAGCATGTGGCACATTTGAAACTAAATCGGAGAAAGTTTTTTCACTCTGCGCACAATTAAACTCTGGAATGTGTTGCCAGAGGATGTGGTTAGTGTAGCTGGGTTTAAAAAAAGGATTGGAGTTCATGAAGGAGAAATCCATTACCTGTTATTAAGCTGACTTAAAAATAGCCACTGCTATTACTAGCAACAGTAGCATGGGATAGACTTAGTTTTTGTGTACTTGCCAGGTTTTTATGATCTGAATTGGCCACTGTTGGAAACCGGATGCTGGGCTTGATGGACCCTTGGTCTGACCCAATACGGCATGATCTTATGGGAGAGGGGGAATAGGATGAGGATGATAGGGGGAGAGGTAATTATGATGGTGGGGAAAGAGGGAAGGGAGAAGATGCCAATGGAATGGGAGGTAGGGATGAGAAGAGGAAGTGGTTGATGTGCCACAAAGTGAACCCTGTGCTAGGTGTTCCATGAAACAAAAACGGTCGGGAAGCACTGGATTAGCCTTTAGAGATATCAGAGCAAAATGAAGCTTCAAACTCAGGAGCAAATGAGCCAAATGATCAACTTTTAGAGGTTTATGCTCAGCTGAAGTCTGATTGTGAGAAGCAGACTCTGAACAAAAAGTTTGAGTTTCGTGAAATCATACTGCATCAAAGTATGAAAGTACTAGTGCAGCAGGGCATTCTGTAAAAGCCAGAGTTCAATCTGAATAACAAACAATAGTCAGAGCACATTGAAACAGAACCCATGAACAAGCTTACTGTGGACAAAGATGGGAATGAAGCAAGATGACATTCAAGGTCTACACAGAGTATGCCATGAAGCTGCAGGAGACACCGGCCAGAGTTCAGAAAGAAATGACCAATTGTCTATACCCAGGACAGGACAGACATGACTGAGCTGATGTTTCAGGGTTGTCAGCTTGATGAGGAGCATTGGGGGGAGACACACAAACACACTTCCCTATGGGGCTGCAGGTGGAACATTCGACTTAGACTGAGAAAGTCAAAACAGAGCCACAAAGCAAATATAAAACTAATTCCCAAGCATATGAAGCTGAGCTACAGAGCAACCACCAGAGGCATACGCAGCAACTGGCGTCTAGCCTGGATTTCTTGGAGCTGTTTGATCTGTCAGATTCAGATCATTCTAGGTGAACTCAGAAGGGCTCTGGGAGATATAAAAAAGGCTCAGCTGGAAAAGCTGCAAGAGGAGAAGATAGAGGCACAGGCAAAATTAGTCCCATAGACATCCTGGTTCTTACCACAGCATGGCCAGGAGATGCTGCTCTGGTTACAATGAATATGGAACAGATTAAATTCATGACAGGTGAGCAAGAAACTAACAAAATGAATCTGAATGCAACCATTCAAGGTCAGAGAAGCATGCTGGAAACAGATTCTGCTCAAAGTAACCACCAGGATAGCAGAGTGTCAAAGACCAGAATGAGGAAACAAGAACACAACTAATTTTTCTCCAGAAGGAGTGATTGAGAGAGAAATTAACAATTGTCAGTTTCTGAAGCAACTTCTCTCTTATAATATGGCATCTCCTCCTATGAGTGGAGAGAAGTGGACGAGTCTTCCCAGGTGGAGAAAGAGCGAGCAAGGCCCTGCGATAAGAATCCCTTTCATGTTCTCTCATACCTGGTGTTTTGGGGTTGGGTATTTTGGGGTTTTTTTGCTATTAAAAAAAAATCACTTTTGCAAGCTTTTTTACTTGCATTTTCTGCCATGGTGCACCAGTATGGATATGCATGTAAAGCAAGAAGCCTGGCCAGTCTTGCTGAGCTTCACTTGCACTTAAACTATGTCAACGTCTGTTATTGCAGCTTGACACATGAGACTAAAAAACAAATACAAAAAACTCACTAAAGCAGAAACACTGAAAACCCTGGCAAAGAAAAATCCTTTTCAAAAATCACTAATGAATCAGCAGTACTTTAATCCAGAAACCGAGGCATATGTTGCTCCTAACTCAATCAATATTACAATAATATACAATATTGCTTAAATGATTTGAGAGCTTAATTCAAATACAAGATCACTTTACAAATCTATCTGGATAAAGGCTAACTACACTTAACTCCTGAACAGAGAATTTAGGATAAACTCTTTACAACTAACACTCAAACACAATCATAAAATCACTGTTCATTTGGCAAGACCCCTTCAGGTCACAACTGATTAATGTAACTGACAGAAACCCTTAGACTACTAAACTGCTACCGTGTAGCTCAAACAAGATCTTGCGCCTTTCAGTTCATGACATGCTCAGGCTGATGCAATGAAGTGTGTACACAAAACATGTGTCCAAACTGGGTGCCTGGTTTTTGGTTTTTACCACGCGCACAATCACCTCTCTTGGGCGCTCGATGCAATAAGCAAATGAGCCGCTACGCTAGGGATAAATTGTGCATCCCGAGCACGGGCACCCTGGAGATGTGGCTGTGCGCAGGTTAGGAAAACAGACACTCATAAATTGAACATCTTTTCCTAACCTGAACGCTTTACAAATGCGTTTTGTCTCGTTACTTTTTGTGGTTCCTCCGACTTAATATCACAACGATATTAAGTCGGAGGAACCACAGAAAAGCAGAAAATTCTGCTTTTCTGTTAAGTTTTGAGACATCCCAATACTGAACGTGAGCTCAGAGGTTGGTGCTAATTTTTGAGGGGTAAAATGTGCGTGTTGGGCACATTTAAAAAAAAAAAAAAAAAACAAAGACAGTGGTTACTGGCTAATAGCCTCATCAAAATGGCATTTGTGATGAGTGCTATTAGCTACATGCTGGTTTGGGCGCGCGTTTTGGACACACTGATCCCCTTATCACATCGGGTTTATGAATGCGCATCCAAAATGTGTGTCCAACTGCGGGTTAACTTGTGCCTCAGCCTGAGTGTGAGAAACTGTAGCTTACAATTTGTCCACTTCAGTCCAGATGTTCCGTCATCTGGTAGACATCTTCTGGCTTGAGAATACAGACATACCACAAAAAAATCTAAGAAAAACTGTTCTCACACCATTCGTGATGTTACTGCTAGTGTTGGCTCCCCTGCCTCCCCCATTCTGGGAGAATATTAGAAAGAAAAGCTTAAATGTTCTACTGAATGGAGCAAAGCAACGCAGAAACAGAGAGGTACAGCTAGAGCAATGGGATGGATCCAGAAGAATGCTAGAGGTGCATAAGGAGAATTTTAAGTAGTAGGGGAGAAAGTGGTGATAATGCCTCTTTATGACTCATTGGTGAGATTGCACCTGAATTGGTAGAGGCCTGAAAAGGGTAAGCTCAAATACTATAAAGATATCCTTCACAGAAAGAATCATGGATACATGGAAGAGCCACCAAATGTAGGCAAAAATCAGTATTAGAATTAAAGAAAGCATGGAAAAGTACAGTGGATCCTTAGCTGTGGGGCAAAAAAGCAAGAAAATAATAGAAGAGAGTCACAGGAGACTATAGAGATATGGAGAGAGAAACCCAAAAGAGTAATACTGCAAAAGCAAAAGAGGGGGTAGACCTAGTAGAGTCATGTCCTTGCATAAATTCCCAAGATATAATTTTAACTAATTTCTCAACCTCTTGAATACAACAAAATTACAGAATAAAAAATAAAGTACAAATACTGTAATAATGTATAGTGCAAATGTTATTTACTTAATATATTAAGTAAGCACTTGCAATCAACAAGAAACCTACTAGCTTGAGAACATTTTCTGTTTCAGTGGAAGAGCAGGTGGCAGCATAACAATGCAGTGTTCCACAGTCACCAGCAGCTTGAACTGAAAGGCTTAATCCTAGAGTCAGAAAAAGCTGATCTCATTTATAACAGATTTTACATGAAAAAAGGACATTCAAAGACCAGTCTTTGGAGGTAAAAATATCACTTAAAACATTTATATTATATTTAAATGGACTGCTGTGGACGCATATGGCATTAGGCCTATTATAATGCATGTATGACATGGGTTTGAGCTTCAAAACCAAACTATTTCAGATACAAAATAGTAACCCATGCTATAATTACACGATGTTGGGTTCCATATTAGGTGCTACAACCCAAGAAAGAGATCTAGGTGTCATAGTGGATAACACATTGAAATCGTCGGTTCAGTGTGCTGCGGCAGTCAAAAAAGCAAACAGAATGTTGGGAATTATTAGAAAAGGAATGATGAATAAAACGGAAAATGTCATAATGCCTCTGTATCACTCCATGGTGAGACTGCACCTTGAATACTGTGTACAATTCTGGTCGCCGCATCTCAAAAAAGATATAATTGCGATGGAGAAGGTACAGAGAAGGGCTACCAAAATGATAAGGGGAATGGAACAACTCCCCTATGAGGAAAGACTAAAGAGGTTAGGACTTTTCAGCTTGGAGAAGAGACGACTGAGGGGGGATATGATAGAGGTGTTTAAAATCATGAGAGGTCTAGAACGGGTAGATGTGAATCGGTTATTTACTCTTTCGGATAGTAGAAGGACTAGGGGACACTCCATGAAGTTAGCATGGGGCACATTTAAAACTAATCTGAGAAAGTTCTTTTTTACTCAACGCACAATTAAACTCTGGAATTTGTTGCCAGAGAATGTGGTTCGTGCAGTTAGTATAGCTGTGTTTAAAAAAGGATTGGATAAGTTCTTGGAGGAGAAGTCCATTACCTGCTATTAAGTTCACTTAGAGAATAGCCACTGCCATTAGCAATGGTTACATGGAATAGACTTAGTTTTTGGGTACTTGCCAGGTTCTTATGGCCTGGATTGGCCACTGTTGGAAACAGGATGCTGGGCTTGATGGACCCTTGGTCTGACCCAGTATGGCATTTTCTTATGTTCTTATGCCAGCTCTCAAACAGTAATAATCTTACCTATGAAAAGACAAGACTGCAATTATTACACCAGGCCCTAACACACCAATACATCTCCTTTTAGGAAAACAGAACAAACCAGGTTGCTATAGATCCCTACACAGAAACTACATGCTAGCAGTATACCTCATCTCACAGACCCACATCAAATACAGAAGTGACCATAAAACTATAAACAGAAACCTGTAGACAAAAACTGAACTGGAAACCACAAGTCAGACTCTGTATGCAATGCAACAATGGAACAAATAGCACCATTCTTTATAAAGCAAACAAAATTAAATATAAAACATCAAAATAGTAAAATTATGATAATCAAAACAATAAATATTTCCAAACAGATGAATGAATAATATCCAATAGTTAAAAACTCATAACCAATAAAATATTTTGAACTAGAAGACACACAAATAACAGACCATAATTAAAACTAATAAGGCCAAAAATCCCCTGCTCTCCATACCATACTATTATTCTTCATTCTTTAGAAATCACTTGAATTTCTCTACCCCCCCAGATGACCGATGACTTTCCAGCAGGAGTGGATTGGGCATCTCCAGTGGGCTGGTTGCTCTAGTCACATGGCTTATCCTCTGCTCTTATTCAAATCGCCCGTCAGCAGCAAACATAGAGAGGGACCGCTGTGGAGTCCACCCTGCTGTAGCCCAAAGAGACCTGCAGGGCCGTGGTGGAACCCATCCTGCCATGTCCTGAAGAGAGGCCTGCAGATCTGTGGTAGAGCCCATCCAGCTACAGGTCAAAGAGGAGGCGGCCCCGAGTGTGACCCTGAGTGTATGTGGCTGTGTGAGTGAGGGAAACTGTGTGTCTTTGAGTGTGTGGATGGGAGGGTGGGTGTGTTTCTGTGCACACATGAATATCAGAGCCTGGATGGGGGGGGTGTGGGTATATAGACATGTCTGAGCATGGGGGGGCAGCATATGTTTGAGAGCACTGGTGCTCTCAGACATATGCTGCCCCCCCATGCTATACATACATATATGTATGTATATATGCTGCCCCCTCACATGCTATACATACATGTATGTATGTATACATACATACATACATGTATGTATACAGATGCTAGAAGTTACAGGAATTCCTGCTTCATCCATGAAAACTGGTTGCTCTGTGCTCTATTACTTCCATGCTCTCTGCTGGGTGAACATTACATTTCCAAACTGAACAGAAATGCAGCAATGGTTCCATCACTAATCCTGCAGTGTCAGCACTTCAGGCATGAAAGGGATTTGCCTCTACTTTTCACACACATCTGAGCAGCTCTCCCAAAGTCCAATTGTCAATTTATTTTGAGCCCTCTTGCCTTTAATGGTGTTTTATCAGACCATTGGATTTGGTCCTGTGTGAAACCACAGATATTACTGCCATTGAAATATATGATACTGCATGGAACTAAGGATGTGTGAAATTACCTCCGCCCTGCTAGTTATGGCCAGCTGCTGGTTTTCCAGAGTTAGAGGGATCTTAGCTCTGTGCATCTTGACACAGAACATGATTGTACTTAACTATGAGAAGAGCGTCTTGGATGATTTTGTGAGTAGCAAGGATCTACAATTCAAATACAAGAGTTGGATTTGACCTTCAACATCTCACCTTTCCAAACTCATGCGCAAGGCAAATAGGTAGGTCCCCACCCCAGATGGCTTACGATCTAAGTTGATACCTGAAGCAATAGAAGATGGAAGTAATTTGCCCATGATCACAAGAGTGAGACGTGGGATTTAAACCTAGACTTCCCTTTTCTGAGCCTGCTGCTCTAACCACTGGAATGAAATAGGTTTAGGATTACTCACATTTTCCAGAAATGCTTAAAAAATATGTTTTAGAATCTTCAGCCTCCCTCTGCATAATCCGCTAAAATCTGAGCACAACTTCAAATAGAGCCCAGTAACAGATACAGCATTTCTCTCCCCTCTCAGATGAAACATGTTTTTGGTAAGGGAAGAAAGATTAACATTTACTTCAAATCTGAAGAAAGATGGCTTTAGGCAATTACTAAATTTCAGGTTTGAATTACACCCAGGGAAAACATCTTTAATCTGCCCAGCTAGATCTGAGATACAAGACTCAACAAAAATAGGTGAAGCACATTAACTCTGAACTGCATAAAAATAAAGATTAAAAATTAAATCCCTTGTGGTCAAAATGATTTGAAATTGAAAGAATAGCAAGATGTGTAACCCACAGCTCAATACTCATGTCCTTGTCACCAGTCAATGACCGAGGCGTGCAGCAGAATTCACATGTTTGTAGGACTCTGACAAAAGCCACCCAGTGTAAACACTTTGCTACGGCCCCTGGGACTGAGGCCACTATAGCTAGGATTTGAACTGGTGGCCTAGAGGTGACAGGCTCTGAGAGGCTGTGACCATGCTGTGCTATTAAAATCAGTCGTAAGAAAAACAATTTAAAACATTAACACAGAATGGACAGAGTCAGAAATCTGACAATTTAAGACTGATATCCTGGATTTGGGATACAATAGGTATGGAGACGTTAACCCATGATTTAAGAGGAAATGTACCTTTGATTTGGGATATATGAGCTCCTGTTTTAATTTTTGTTAAATAATAAACAGGAGATTTAAAGAGACAAGGTACTGACTGGTACCAATCTTCACTGATTCTACCTTTCTGGTTTATCTGTTTTCACTCAGTGTGGGTCTTGGATGTATACTATGCTAATCTCAGTTCTCTGGGAGAATGGGGTAAGGAGTTGTATTATCTTCTTCTGATATATGTGATGACCAGTTGTCAGTGGGTGGCCCAAGGAATGTGCTGCCAGATGTCTGGAAGGTCACGTCTAGGCAGATAGAACAATGAGGACAGAGAAGCTAGGCATCTTCCACCTGCACCAACCACCTTCTTTTCAAGTTGAACCCTCAGGTGCTGAAGACCAGCGAGCAGGGCCAGAGGAACCACTAAGCAAGCTAGGCCTGTGCCTAGGGTGCCAAGACTTAGGGAGCGCCGCAGCAGGATTTTGAAAGGGCAAAAAGTGCCCTTTCAAACTTCTGCCAGCCCCCAACTCGCCCTGCCGCCCTCCTGGTGGTCCAGCGGAGGGCCCAGGAGCGATCTCGCGCTCCCAGGGCCTCGGCTGCCACTAACCAAAATGGCGCCGGTGACCTTTAGCCCTTACCATGTGACAGGGGCCAACCAATGGCA
This sequence comes from Rhinatrema bivittatum, assembly GCF_901001135.1. Taxonomy (NCBI): domain Eukaryota; kingdom Metazoa; phylum Chordata; class Amphibia; order Gymnophiona; family Rhinatrematidae; genus Rhinatrema; species Rhinatrema bivittatum. The sequence goes on along the minus strand of NC_042622.1, from coordinate 102,033,032 downwards.
CCGGTAGCCCCTGTCACATGGTAGGGGCTGAAGGCCACCAGCACCAGGGGCGGATCGAGCTTCCCCCAGCGTGCCGGTCTAGCTGATCACGTGGCCGAAGTCGCCGGCTGCGCCATGTGTGTGTGGTGTATGTGATATGAGAAAGGAATGGAGCTTCTGTGTGGGTATATGTGGTGTGTATGTGAGAAAGGAATCTGACAGTTTAAAAAAATGAAATGTGATAATACATATACCTCAACTTTTATGCTGGTAGCGTAACTTTTGAAAAGTTGGATGAAAGATGAAATTACTGAATTTTAAGCATCCCTCTTCTGGAAAATAAAATTTAACTTAAAGTGGGTAGAGACATTCTAAAGCAAAAGAAAAAAATTGAAGTATTTAAAATGTTCATCTCAGCAAGATCACAAATTTAAGATACTGATGCCAGGTGGGGTTTGGTTTTTTAAGCATAATTTAAGCACAAAGACTAGAATAGTTCCAGTCTGAAAATTTTTTTTTTTTTGGTTTTTTTTTAAGCCTTTAGAAAATGTATATTTTTTAAATGACCAAGACTGGAATCTTCCCATTTAAAAGAGAAGCAGACTAAGGATGTCTTTCGGTGCCACATCTCCCACATGAATAATCATACAACTGATAGTTTGAAGAAAGACACTTGCTTTATTGCCTGAAAGCATAAAACAAGAGAAGCTGTATGGTGTGGGTGGCTGTCCCTTGGGAGGACAGAACCTGAAGGAAGGGTGTCATTTTGCCTTCTGATAGGAATGTGGTTCTCTTATTTAACGGCTGAGCACACCACTTTCACTTTTAGTAAACGTGAAAAATCATGCAAGTTTGAAAGCAAGGTGCTTCTGTGAGAGTGTAATGTGTATGTGAAACAGGGAGGGTGCTTGTGTGTGTCAATGTGTGTGTGCGCGAGAGAGATGGAGCATGTTTTTGGCTGGCTTGTGGCTGTGATATAGAACATGTGTGATTGAGAGCCTGTGTGTAAGTAAGAGAGAGCAAGAGCATTGTGTGATTGAGAGAGTCTGGCCAGAGAGGTGATGTGTATGTGTGAGCGTGAGAGAAGATGATTGATGTGTGAGAGAGTCAGAAACTGGTCCTGAGGGTGTGACTGGTGTGTGTGTGAGAGAGAGAGAAGAGACTGGTTGTGGTTCCTAAGGAAGAGGACTGTGAGGACAGCTTCAGCAGTTACTGCTGCTTCTAGGGTGGCTTGCAAGGGAAAGGAGTAGGAAAACTACTGGAGAGGGTAAGTAAAGGTGGCTTTTTACGTTCATTTTTCTTGATTGACTACCATTTTAATTATTGGGTAGTTTGATGTGTCTGCTGTTTGAAATATTTTATTGGTGTTTGGTAAAGCTTTCAAAATTTGCATGAGTCTAATTATTGGATATTCTATTCATCAGCTGTTTTGAGATTTTATAATTATGATTAATGATTTATATATCTTGATTTTATTGATTTGTTTCAGGAGGAATGGTGAAATTTTTGGGTTTCCATTGTTACACTGTATAGTCTGGCGAGATGCGTTTTACAGTTCAGTTTTTGTCTGCACATTTCTATTTATACTTAATGTGGCTTTATTCTGTATTTGGTGAGGGTTTGTGTTCTGCATGCAAAGACTGAGATGAAGCATTCTTTTAGCATGTGGTTTCTCTGTAGGGATCTGTAGTAGCTTAGCCTGTTCTGTTTTCCTGATAGGAGGTGTATTGATATTTTAGATTCTGGTGTAATATTTGTGGTATTCTTTTTCATAGGTTGGGTTGTTATTAGAGTATTGGCAAATAGTACTGTGTTGATACAGGAGGACCATGCCGAAATATATCATAATAGGTATGATGCCATATGAATTCCAAGATGCAAAGTTTTCTTGTAGGCATCACAACCGTGCATGAAATTATCACAATAACTTGTATATTAATTTTACCTCAGAACATCATTTTTCATGTAAAATATGTTATAAATGCATAATTTAAAATTGTCTATGGGGAGGGGTGCCAGACTAAGGTTTTAGAATAAGAACTGTAAAATATATGATGTATTGATAAACTATATTTCATGCATCATAAACACAAGCTGAAACAGAATTTTGTATCCAAATATTTTTACCATGAATGTGATACCTCATATCAGTTGAGCTTCTCAATGTTTCAGAGAATGCTCACAACAAATGTGTCAAACTTGCACATATACCGTTTTGCCAGTATGTTTGAGAACTGTTTGACTGGATTGACTTTGCTTTTAATCATTGGTATCCACATTCTAAGTTTGACACATTTGTTGTGAGCATTCTCTGATAAACATTGAGAAGCTCAACTGATATATGAGGTATCACATTCATGGTAAAAATATTTGGATAAAAAATTCTGTTTCAGCTTGTGTTTATGATGTTGCATGAAATATAGACTGTAAGGTTTGCCTAGGGGGCTAACAGGGGTAGCCTCCAATCCAAGCAAGGAGCTAGAAGCCTGGAATAAAGCAGAAGACTGGAGTACAGCAGGAAACCAGAAACACGGAAAGCAGGAGCACCGACGGTAAGAACCAGAGGTGATAAATTCTTCCTGGTTCGGTTAACAAGAGTCAGAGTAAGGACCAAGCTCTGGTAACTGACTGCCAAAAGCCAGAGTATAAATACATACCTAAGCAGGACACAAAATGGCTGCTAGGTGGAAGTAAGGGGCACAAAGCTGGGAGGTCTGAAGAGATAGTCTAAGTGGCTAACAGCGCTACCTGCAGGCTGATTAATTTGGCAACAGATTCTCACACATTTTGTTACCTTGTTTTGATGTATTTCACAATTACGGTATAGATGGTTGTGTTTATTGGTTAGAATGCTTTACAGGATTTTTCTCATTATACACAGATTTTGGATGACAAATCTGAAGGTATGTTTGTTACTTTACAATGGATGATTCTAATAAAAATATATTAAATCAAAGTTGTAGAAACCATGATATATTACTCTAATGTATCAAATAAAAAAAATCTCTCATTTTACTTTTAAAAAAGATTGATGTCCTAGATGTTTGGTTAGTTTCCTCTAATACACAGTAAGAATAAGGTCAGCTGGGGGATATACAAATATTCTACTTTTCTGGTTGCAGAACCATTCTGGAGAACAGATCTTTTGCACAATTCCATCAGGAATCCAGCCATGCAATATTACTATTATATTGCTACTGCACATCTCTTTTATGGGCATTGATTCAATGTCTCTGTGCTCCAGCAACAAAAGTCCAATTGGCACTAATAAAATAAATTGAAAAAATGCTAGAGAAACAAAGTAAACAGCAGAAGTCACTTCATAGTAAATGTCAAGATAAAGTTACCAAAATTGGCCCATACATTCTGCCCAGTTGAGATAACTCCACTTTGGGGTTGATGAACATATAAATTCCCATATACCACCCAACCCCAGCTCTCTGCACCGCCCTGCCTTTTCCTCAACCTTTTACTTTTCTCCATAATCTGTCCTAAGCATGCACAAAATCTGTTAAACGTGTTGGCTTCCTCCACCTCTGTCGAGAAGTCATTTCAGGCCTTATCTTCAACTTTTAATTCTTATAAGACAAGGTAATCCAACATACACACCTCTTTCCATGTCTTAAACTCTACAACAATCTTTTAGTCACCAAAATTGTAGTGTTTAGTGTTAGGTTATGATGTAAATGTATTAATGAATTATTTTCTCTTGTTTTTTTACCTACAGGATAGGGTATCTGAAAAACAATTGTTACAGGTGGACGTTTCAGGAGTAAATTATGAAATATAGCTATTAGCTGCCGTGCTCTCTCTAATAAAAACTTGGGATAATAGAGTGCATGTTTTTAAAATATAGAAATCTGAACAATTTTGCAACTGCAGCTATTTAAACAAATCTTTTTACATAAAAGATCTACGGATTGATTAATGCTTGTATTTCGCTACTTCCAAGAAGAGTTCAGTGTGGATCACACAAGTACATCCAAAATTTAAAATCAAACATTAAAACTCTTAAGACTCTTTTTCATTCTTCCTGAGCCCTAAAATCAATAAGTTACCCTAGGTTTCTTTCACTGCATTTGGTGGTTTAACCCCAAGTCTCCCTCCTTAGAGGTTTCTTATCCTATTCCAACCATTTTGTGCCATTTTTGGGGTTTGTTTGTTTTTTTTGCAACCACATCATCCTCTGGCTAAGCAATCTGCTGTGGTCAAGTCAGCGTAAATCAGCTGGTCTGGAATGATTTCTGCTGGTGATTGAAAACATTTTTTCTAGAAATATAGCATTAGTCTTTTCAAATTTTGGTCAGATATACTCACTAAAACTCTATAGTCATAGCCAAGGGCTGCTAATATTATTTCAACATGGCTCCCAGCCCAAGTAGAAGCCAGGGATGGAAGTAAAACTGAGCTCTCTCCCTTTGACCGTGCAGAGTAAAGAAGGCGTAGCCGCCTAGTGGATCCCACAGAATATACTTTCTGACCTTCAGCAAGTCACTATCGCCCATTATCTTAGGTACCCATTTAGACTGTAAGCTCTTTGAGGCAGGGACTTGCATCTGAAAAAAAAAAAACTGCAGTCTAGAAATATGAATAAATTATTAAAGGCTCCATTATTCTGCAGATTAAGGCTATACCCTTAACATCAGTTACCCAATCAAGACTAAGTTTTTTTATATTTTGAGGAAGGGGATAGGGGTTACAATGGGATTGTAAATCTTAAACCACACCAGAAAAGCAGAGTACATACAATACATTCTTATTTCATGAAATGTTATGACCATTACTTTCAAGAATTCATGTTATGCTTACTTTGAAAAATTCTAGAACTGTTTTTGGAATAGATTTTAGACTACATAAACAGAGAAAACTTATAATGCAATGTGAATATAGGCACCACATGACAGGGTTAGTGAACAGCGGGACTAAATATGCTGCTAATATAAACAAACCCAAAAGAGGAGAAATGAAAAGGAAAAATTGTTCATGCCACAAAAAAAAAAATAAATTCCATCTTGCCAAATATTTTACTACCTGGCAGAGATAGGAACGATTTACATCTTAATGATGCACTAAATAATAAATATTCTTTGAACTAATACTGCAGGCAGTCAAGAGCTAAATCTACACAACTGTATGATAGTCTCGGCCCATTGGCAGTCAGAAACAAGTCTGGGCCAATTAAACTTTTGTCTAGGGCAGCAAATTCTGGGAGGTTGCAAAATTTCTCCCTGCCCAGACCCACCAATTTTTTCTATCATGCCTCCTCTCCTCTGGTGACCTCGATTCCCATAGCTGCTCTCTGTTTCCCTTTCCTCCTGCTATCTTTCCCTCCCCCCCCCCCCCCCCAAAGACCTAAATGCATTCTGACGACAGCACCACCCAATCTGGAGCAACAAGCACAGGGATGCAGTCAACCCACAAAACCCTAGGATCAAAAGGCACAACACGTGGTAAACTTCAAAATAATTATATAACCAGCTTTAGAAAATTAGTGGATAGTGCATAAGTATTGTAAGACCAGGATAATAAGAGGTTCTCAGTAATTCAATTACCATTAAGAACTTGTTGTGTTTAAATACAGCCACAAAAGTCAGTACCCAAAGGAAGAGACTCTTACATTTAATTTCCACCTGTGCATCAATCACCCCTATGGGAGGAGAATACTTAACGAAGACTGTCATAGTGAGCTGGAAACTACACTCTGCACATGAAAGACAAGGGCTTAGGAATCCACTTCCCAAATCATGTGGTCATGTCAAAACCCTTGAGGCCAGGGTAGCCACACTGCAGTGTAACAGACGCCTAACTTCGATATTGATTTTTGCTTCCAGCATTATAAAGCAAGGCCACTTAAGACTGTCAGACTGCAAGTGCACAGCCTCTTCATGAGGGGAGCCCTGATAAAGAGGTTGAACAAGAAAAGGAGGTGAAAAGCTCGTTTCCACAGAAGCCTGGAGAGGACAGGAATGCACCAGAAACATACTAGCAGGAAATGCTAAAGATACTAAAAATAATAAAATAACCAGATCCCACTCAACTTGCTGTGACAGAAGGCATCCTTAATCAATTCCTTTTACAGTGGGAGTTAAATCAACTTGACTACTATTCAGGAATTTTTCTCCTTGCTTACCATGATCGCCATTAGGCTGCCAATGTAGAGCAGTACAGCAATTAGGGCACAGGGCACAAAATGTCTGAGCATACCACACAGTGTCCCTTCTCACTGGACTGCAATTTTTGCCAACTCCCCCATGTCAATGCTGAAAATTGGTCACAGAGACATAGCAGCCCCACGTGAATTCTCTCTTCATTACAAACAAGAGAGCTTTGCTAATAGCATTTTCCATCTTGACATTGCTTAAGACAACTCAGTCTTGCACAGATTTTGCTACCTCTAACATAACTATTTAGAACGCAATGATGAAGAAATGCTTAGATACTTGGGGCAGTCAATATTTTGAAGGGACACCGGTTCAGTGCTACTGCACAAGACCAGCTTAAAACTTCCTACAAAAAGGGAGATTCACCATTGCTGGAAGCAGGTGCCAAGAAAGACAGACATTAAACCGGAAGCACTAGTCCTCAAGATTTTTTTTTTTTTTTTAAATTTTACAAAGCATAATCAACACCAGCTTAGCTGATCCTAGAAAGAGAACCCTTAAGACATCACATTTTGTAACAGCAGCTGTAATCTAAAGGTGGTACGAGTCACGGCTTGCACATAATTATGTTTTTAAACAAGCTAGATTAATGCAGCCAAGTGGTAAATGAAAAGGTACATTTTTCTCGATTTCAAAGACAGGAAACCAAAATATTTTAGTTCAAATACTTGAGCTATGTATAGAAAAGGATACACAGGCAAAACCAAACTCAAGGTCTGAAAATAAAGCAGATAGCAAATATTTCAGAGATTACTGCCCACAGACTATGGGGCTGATGTAATAAGCTGCGGTAAACCTTTTGCGGGGTTTGGGGTTTTTTTGCACCTAATTGCATGGGGTTTCCTGCGCTGATCTTATTCACGTAATAACTTTTTCAGGACAGAAAAACACATACACAAACTGGCGCAGAACAACCATGGCAGGATTTGCGAGAGTGCATATAAAGGAGGCAATTATCCATTCACGGGCTACACAGGGAGCTGTGCTAGCAGAGAGAACAGTTAGGGCAGGTTTTATAGCGCTTAGGTTAGGGCAGGAGTTTATTTAAAGTGCCTGTCTGGAGGCAGCAAGGGCTTGCTGATGGCGATCGCTTCTACTGCTATGGAAGCTTTCGGTCCCAGTCCTAGAGATGCTGTGGCTCCGGGCAATTTTGGCGCATGTCTGGAGCCCCCGGAGATCACCAGTCCATCCCTCCGTCCCGGCCTTCTGCTCTCTCCCAGTAGGGCAGATGCATGCTGAGCAGCCCCGAGCGCCCATCAAGCAAAAGGCTACACAGACATAACACCATGTTAATACAAGTAATGGAGTAAAGGAATGAAAGTGGTAGCTGAAAATTTATTTTTGAATAGTAGTAACTTGAAGATAATGTAGGTAGAAATGAGATTGCAACATTTTTCCATTAGTGCCTATTTTTCCCATGGCTTTCTGCACCTGGGCATATGTGGGTACTGGCGCGTGATTTAGGTATTCTATGAATCTCATTTACATGCCGTTCCTCCAGTTACATCCCGCAGAGGCACCTACTTGTGCCGCATACGTGTAAAAGATATTATGTGCAGAAAAATAGCACAGGATTTCAGCACAGGTCTTAGTACATCAGCCCCCTGTGTGTGTGATATCTTTTACACATAATGAAAGGAGAACATGTAACCAAAATGTATCACTGTGGCCCTTATAATAGCAAAGAATCTAACAGCATTGCACAGATAGTCATGGGGGAAATGAATTTGGATACAGCTCTGCAAATCTGAAAAGAGTCTTCTCTTCAAATATCGAGTTGCATCAGTATACAATAAAGAACACAAAGAAAAACCTCAAAACTTACCCTAATCCTCCTCATGGCTGCCACAATCTCCACACGACTGTTCGGTCTTGGCACATCCAAACTGCCAATATACTTAAAATAAAAGCAGACAATTTTAGTCAAAATTTAATGTGACCAGATTCTGTACTATACATATTTTATGCAAAAAACAGTTCAGTAGTTTCTTGAAACACCTCAAATTGAAAAAACAGGTTTACATTTCAAATTCAGGCCATTGTTCTTTTCTAGCCACAAAAGAGACCCTAAAATCCTTATCACTGCAGCCATCACTAAAGAAACACCTGTAAGCGCATTTTCTTTTTAAACAGTGGATGAACCAAACTTATGCTAAACTCTTCAGTCAACTATTCCTAATGCAGCTCTTGCTCCCTTCCTCCCTGATATTATATCTGAGTTTCAGCTCTTAGATCTCTTGCTTGTTTCCATTCTATTTTTTTTCTCTAGATATCTTTTTTTCTCTGCTGCTGGGACTGTTTGTGATGTTACAGTTCAAGGATAGTTGACAAATGACATTAAAGGTTGCAATCATACAGATGCATAGTATATGCCACTGTATTCATAAATAGTCCATTTATTCTACATTTTTTTTCCACAAATGCAAAACAATAAGTTTGCAAGTAGATCAAGCTTCAAAACGCAAGAACAAGTAAAGCAAGTGGCTTCCAGTTGAGCTCCAACCCACAGAAGTCATCATGGCTTAAACCTGAGAAACAAACTGACCCCAGTTATATCTATAATCTCATTTGAAAGCAGTCAAGCGTGGGATCTTAAATAAGGAGAAGGTATATGTCCTAGTTTCTCCCTGGAATGCAATTAAGTGGAAAAAAAACACAGAAACTGTTCAGAATAAGGAAGTGGAAAACGTGGTCATTTCTGAACAAATAAAAGTTTCCCTCCATAAAATAACTCAGAGGGAGCCTTTTACTAATCTGAGACATGCATGAATACTTGTTTATTGCCCATTATTGGCAATGAAGATGCTTCATTAATATGCACTGCTGCACATCACAGGTTAATCGTTAGACCCCAGGGCTGGCCATCTTGCAAGGGAGGAAGCCTTCAGTTATTAAAACGTCCTGATTATCCCATCACCCACATTTCTTTTACTTTGCTTGACACATTGGTTTTTGAATTCTGAAGGTAAATGCACAGAAATGATGCAGAGAAAAAAAAAACAGATTTCCCAAAATATGTACAGGAAAATCAATAGCTCCCTCAACACAAAGCTTCTATGTACTATGAGAAAACTTCAAATGTATTAGCCAGTGCTACTGTTCTTTAAAGCAACATGTTTTAAATGTATTTTTTATATATTTTAAAGGTTGTAGCTGTTTTTCCCCCATATGTTCACATAAATAACATAATATTGTAAGTTGTAAAGTGTTATGGGAAACAACAAAAAACAAAAAAAAAACAAAAAACAAAGCTCCTCATACAATTCATTCAGCTCCATGCAATAGTGCAGGGATAGGCAACTGCAATCCGGGAGTGCCACAAACCGGTCTGGTTTTCAGGATGTCCATAATAAATATGCATGAGATTTACATACAATGGAGATAGTGCATTCAAAAATATTGTATGCATATTCATTATGGATATCCTGAAAAACAGACCTCTGTGGCACTCCAGGACTGGAGTTGCCCATCTATCCTGTTAATAGTGAAATCTGTAAATAGGTGCCCGAGTGCTCTCCCCCTCACAATCATAATTACATAATACAAAAATCTGTTCTGACAAGTTACTAACTGAAGCTGTTGGTAAACTGCATATTGCTGAGGATTTGAGCCCCACCTTTTTTCCTGTTTGTCATAAGCTTAGCTCTAGGCTAAAGAACAAAGCCAACATGGTCTCACTCACATCCTATTTCTAAATTATGTATACGACAGTGTTCTTCTTACTGGCCAAACCTATTGGCATGCAAGGGCCTGAAGGCTTTACAGGATAAACGCAAAGGACAGCATTTTAAGTCAATGTTTTGGGAGCAGAAGGTGAAATTATTCTTTCCTGATAATTTTCTTTCTTCGATTCCTGCTAGACCAGTCCACCCCTCAGCTCCTCAGCTGACAGAAGACACACCATTTTTATGCCCTCACTCTGGGCTATAAGGGAGGTTGCCAGTAGCCTTCTACCAGAGCACTGTGCCAAAGGTGAAAACCTTAAGGCCATCCCCAAGTGATGGCAGAAGTGAGAATGAGATGGGGACATGCTTTAGACTTGACATTACTTCCTAGCACTGTGTTCCTGGGCGGGTTCTGGACTAGTCTACAGAACTTACGGAAAGAAAGTTATCAGGTAAGATTAATTTCACCTTCCTTTACTTCCTGCTAGACCAGTCCTTATGGGAATTACCTAAGCTGTCTCTTGTCAGGGCAGGAGAAAGACAGTACTGTCTTAAGGATTCTCACCCAAATGCAGCATCTGTCTTGGCCTACATATCCAGTCTAATACTTCACAAAGGAGTGTAAAAATGACCAGGTGGCTGACTTACAGATTTCCTCCAGAGAGGCTCCAGATGCCTTTGTTCATGATGATGCTTGCATCTTTGTGCAGTGCGCATAGAACACAGCTAGCAGTGAATGTCAGAAGGGAACTAAGCAGAGGTTGTTGTTTCATTGATCCATCTAATATAGCCTTGGAGGCTGCCTCCCCTTGCAAGGGCCACCAAACAGCACAAATAGCTTATTTGTATTCCTAAAGGAGTTTGTTATGTTTAGATATTTCAAGAGAATATAATGCACGTCTAGTAGATGTAGGCTGATCTTTGCCCAGATACTTGCTGCTTCTAAATGCTAGGAGTGATATTGACTGATTTAAGTGTAATGAAGAAGCTAACATGGGAAGGAATGATGGCAGAGTCCCCAGAAAACAGCAGATAAGGAGAGTCAAGAGATTCAGTAGTTCTGAGATGCATCTGGAGGAACAGATAGCTACCTGAAAAGGTAGTTTTTAGGGTTAGGTCCTTTAAGGATGCCAAAGGGAGGCTTCACCAGGCCCATAGGACCACATTAAGATCCCACTGTGGGACTACTGGTCTGAAGAAGGCCAAATGCCTTCCCCCCCCCCCTTTAGAAATCTTACTATGTCGGATTGCAGAATAGGTACCTTTAATTCAGCCCTTATAGCATGATGTACATGCCACCTATGCCTTCAAAAAATTAAGAGCTAATCTCTTGTCCAGGCCACTTTGAACAAAGTTCAATATTTGCAAGATATCTGCTCTCAAAGGGGAAACTTTATGGCTGTGGCAGAATTCTTCGAATATTTGCCAGCGTCTGATATATACTATTGATGCAGAAGTCTAACGTGCCTTTAGCATGGTTGATTATCACTACTGGGGCATATCTCCTCCCATACAGTTGTGAACTTTCAGGAGCCAGGCCATAAGAAAATGGGAACGGGTCTTCCATCATGACTGGCCCTTGCCACAGCAATCTGCGTCCCCTGGGTAAGCTCAGAGGCCTTCCATTCAATGGTCTTAAGAGGTCCACATACCACAACCTCCTTGGCCAGTCCGGAGTCACCAGAATAACCAATGAGGAGTGGGCTATCCTTTTTATCACTCTGCCTATGAGAAGCCACGATATGGGGGGGGGGGGGGGGGGGGGGGGGGGGGGGGGGGAAAGACAGACAGAAAAACTGTGTGCTGGCCATGGACATAGAGCATCTGTTCTGCTGAAGCCTCTCTGTCTAGCAGCTCAGGAATATGTCAGTTTTGATGTTCACCCAGGTCACCATTAAATCTGCATGTGGAGGAGGACTCTGCCCGTCTATCAGTTAGAAAGTCTCCTGGCTCAGTTCCCATTCTCCCAGGTCTAGCCAGTTTCTGCTGAGGAAATCGGCCTGGAGATTCTCCATCCCTGCTATGTAGGTTGCTCAGAGGAGAAGGTAGTTTTCTTCTGCCCATTCACAGAGCTGAGCTGTTTTGTGTCATAGGGAGATCTCATGTTTTACCAATGAATCACCAAGTATGAATCATAATAGCCAAGAAATGTACAGGCCAGTGTACTGACAGGCCCCCAAAAGCACTGTCACAGCAAGTGAAAGAACTTCTTGCCCAGATGAACTTTAACAGCACTGTCTCAGTGGAAAAAACAGATTTACCTGGATACACTGAACCTTGTCAAGTTGTGCCTGTTTGTAAATGTCTAAATAAAAAGCAGAGAGAGAATACGACTTAAGCCCATAATCAGGTGTCAGAACAGGCAAAGCAGAGCCCAGAGGTCACAAAGATCCTCACCCTTGGAAGAGAGGGAGGGCAGTCTGAGACTAAGAAAAACACTCTGGCATACAGCCTGACATACAGATGTGGCAGTTATCCCCCCAAAGAAATGGGGAGTGGGAAGACGACCTGAAATGCAGCAGAGACTCTCAACCCACGTGATTATATGCGAAGTTACAGAGAAGGGCTACCAAAATGACAAGGGGAATGGAACAACTCCCCTATGAGGAAAGACTAAAGAGGTTAGGACTTTTCAGCTTAGAGAAGAGACGACTGAGGGGGGATATGATAGAGGTGTTTAAAATCATGAGAGGTCTAGAACGGGTAGATGTGAATCGGTTATTTACTCTTTCGGATAGTAGAAAGACTAGGGGGCACTCCATGAAGTTAGCATGGGGCACATTTAAAACTAATCGGAGAAAGTTCTTTTTTACTCAACGCACAATTAAACTCTGGAATTTGCTGCCAGAGAATGTGGTTCGTGCAGTTAGCATAGCTGTGTTTAAAAAAGGATTGGATAAGTTCTTGGAGGAGAAGTCCATTACCTGCTATTAAGTTCACTTAGAGAATAGCCACTGCCATTAGCAATGGTTACATGGAATAGACTTAGTTTTTGGGTACTTGCCAGGTTCTTATGGCCTGGATTGGCCACTGTTGGAAACAGGATGCTGGGCTTGATGGACCCTTGGTCTGACCCAGTATGGCATTTTCTTATGTTCTTATGTTTATCAGCTGGAAAGTATAAGATTTGGGGGGAGGGGGGGCAAGGAAGAAGAAAGGAAGGAGAGCAGAAACCATAAAAGGGAGGCCCAAAAAAACAAAGGACCCCCTGGGGAAGTGTACCCTGAGGGGGAATCCTGAGAAAAACCCTGAAACCAGAGAAGGGACCCCTGAAAGAAGAGAAAGGAGAACCTGAAGCAGACCAGCAGCCCTGCTATCAAGGAAGGAGAAGACTAGGTGTGGCCAAAAGACTGGGGCAGAAGACCAGACAGAGGAGACACCCTGCTCAGAGGCAAAGAGTGACAGTCTGGGACGGTGAAGGGCGAGAGCAAACCCAGATATAGCCCGACAAGTACCAGAGCCAAAAGCAAGTCTCCTTCTAGGACCACCTGCTCTGCCAGAAAACAAGCTTCCACCTCTCTACATTCTCCAGACCTCCAGCCAGTGTCTGCTTCAGAGATAAAACACAGGGATATCGCCTAAAGCTGGGACTAGAGGTAAGTTAGCCATAAGTATTAATATATTAAGCAGGCTAAAGTTTATGGCATGTGTGTAACTACCCATGATACAGAACTTCCTTTAGGGAAAACTGGTGCTTAGTGGCCAGGATGTTAGACAAATTGTTGTGATTTTCTAAATGCTAAACCCTGCCAAATCTGAAAAAAATAAAGTGTTTCTGAGAAGCATATACGTTGCTTTTCCTGACTTAGGATCGTGAAGTAAGGTGGGAGGGCAATTGGAAGAATCCTGTAGCAGACAGGTCCCTGCACCCTTAAATTTGCTTACAGTGTCCTTGTGAGGCTGCAGGTGCTCCCTTGCTTGTTCACACATGCTTTGGTATTGTCTGATAGGGTTAGAGAATAAAATGTTGCAGTACAAGACTAATGGCCCTTGTTTCTAACCCATTTATCAACCATACTGCTTCTTCCACTATCCAGTGCCCCTAGATAAGCTGGCCCTGGCAGGGGGCTCTCCACCCCCATATGCTGGCATCTGTAGTTACCACAGTCCAGTTGGGAGACTAAGCTCATTCCCTTCTGAAGTTTGGAGGGCCTCAGCCACCAATCCAGACTCCTCCTTGCTGAACTGTATCTGGTATTTTTGTGAGGCAGGGGACCAGCGCAACAGTAGGGACTATTGCACAAGATGCATGTGTGCCCTGGCTCATAAGACCAGATCCAGCGACGACACCATAAGTCCCACCATCTGGAGATAGTCCCATAGTTTTTTGTATCAAAAATGCACCCAAAGAAACACCTGCTCGATTAGTTGGAGACTGATTAACTCACCCTTCTCCTATGTTGAACAGGGCACCTAGAAATTCCAGGGTCTGAGATGGTTCTTTTTGCAAAAACGTTATTACCCAGCCTAACTGTTGCAGGAGGTGGACCACTGCCTCTGAGGCCTGCTTGTTCTCTCAGGCAGTTTTGGCCATTATGAGCCAACTGCCCAAATAAGGGTGTACCATTATTCCGTTTGTGAAGGGCAGCCACCACTACCACCATAACCTTGGTAAGGGTTCTGGGGGCTGCTGCTAGCCCAAAGGGTAGTGTCTGGAACTGAAGATGTAGTAGGTTCTGATGAGAAACCTAAATGGGGATATGAAAATATGCTCTGCAAGGCCCAGAGTTGCCAAATACTCTTTTCTTACTGCTGCTGTAACTGAGCGGAGTGTTTCCATTCAAAAGTGGGGTATATGGAGGCATGTGTTAACTCCTTTGAATTATAGTAAAGGATGGAAGGAACCATCCTTCTTTGGTATCACAAAGTAGATTGAATAGGTAGCTTGTCCCTTTTCCTGGGGAGGTACTAGGATTATAGCCTGGAGGCACTGCAGCTTAAAGAGTAATCCTTTACCCCTTTTCTGCTGATTTGCACATTGTGGGGCATATTTCCTATGTAAGACATCCAGAGCACATTGGTCTTTCATACTTTGCGTCCACTCTGAATAGTACTATAAGAAGTGTCTGCCCACTGACACTATTGTCAGAAGGACCCACTGCATATGTTTTATCCAATGTGACAACTATTTTATGCATGCTTATTTTTAACCTGCTACAATCTTTGATTTAATTAGTGGGTAAGAAATTTTAAAAAAATGGAGAAATTACTACTTACCTGAATTTTGTTTTCCTTAGTGTAGACAGATGGAACCGGTGGGTTATGCTCCCCTGCCAGAAGATGAAGATAGAGCAAGCTGACGTCATAGCATATATACTCCTGCAACAACCTTAGCCTGCCAGTATTCTCTTCAAAAGCAACTCTGAATAGATCCAAGATGGCGCCTCAGAAGTAGGCTGTGTGAGAGAGTGAGCTCCTGAGCTGCACGGAATTGCTTTGAAAAATGCCGCATACTAAAAGAAAAGGGAGAGTCAGGGTAGAGACCCTAACAGCCCTGACTCCTACCTCTTTGCAGCCTTTAATCGGGAACTTCTTCTCGCCTAGTAGTGCGAATACCACGGGAGAAGTGGCCGGCGCTGGCGTCGATGAGGAGCAAACATTGACGCAGCAGGGCCTAAACATCTCGTTGAGTCCCGGGGCTCCCTTTAAGCCTTTACCTCCCCGTCTTGCCCTAACCCTGGATTTGGGAACGAAAGGTCGACCAGAGATGCCGGACTTTTCAGACCCCATCGAGGGAAATTAGAGGGGAGATGAGGCGAGCCAAAAAGCCAGAGGAGAAGGGAAACCCCCGACTTCAACACCAGAGGAGGGCAAGGACCGAGTGGAGGCCCCGATTGAGAGGCAAGGACTTCGTTCGGATGGAACAGTGAGTTAAAAAGCCATTTCAAGCGATTCACAAATGCCTATAATAACTCTGGAAAATGTATGGGGAGTCCTTATGGAATTAAAAGTATCTAGCGAAACCCTAAATAAAACTGTTAGAAACGCAGAGTCGTGTTTCTCAGATAGACCAGATATTGACTGTGCACAAAGAAAAATTCCAGAATCTTGAAAATCAGGTGGTGCAAGTGGAAAAAGCCCAGGTAGGGCTGATATATGGTGAAACGGCACACACTCGCAAAATTGAGACTATAGAAAATCAAACTAGATATAATAATCATAGAATACTCAACTTCCCAAGTGTAAGATTAATATCTTCCTATGAGATGTATAAGAAGTATTTAATGGAAGTTTTGATGTTATCAGAGGAGATACCAATAATGGCAAAAATCTTCTTAGTGGTGCATGGGAAAACAGAGAATGAGGATCAAGAAAAAAAAGAGGTTTTCAACAACAAGAGATGGATAATATTACAGCTTTCCTTGAACAAAGTATGTCCGAACAAATTGAACATCAAGGAACTTTGTGTGTGAAGTTTGCTCGCGCAGTGGACAGAGATAGAATATTAAAACTGTCTGTTAGAAATAGAGACAAGTTGTTTTTGGGACAAAAAAATATGGACATACCCTGATAATAAAAACTACACAAACACGTAGAAAAAAATGTCTTCAGATGTGCCAAGAGGCAAAAAACCTTGGAGCACAGATTATGATTTATTACCTCAGTAAATGTGTTGTAAAATTCCAGAACGATAGGTTTGTGTTTTTAGAGCCGCTTGAACTGCGTAAATTTCTTGATGCAAAATTACCTGTATCACTGAGACCTGATTAGGGACTATGATTGTAAGTGCTACATAACCTACTTAATGCCTAAGTTATATATATGCTTTTATTTGCTCATTGTATATCATCTTGGATCTCCCAATACTTTATAATGGGGGTTTGCTTTTTTGTTAGGCTATACTTTTAGTAACATACTGTATGAAAAATGTTTTCTTCTTTCAATGGTTTGAATTACAGTACAGCCTGAGTATTACTACGTATGTATTATTTGTACCCATTCTGTGGCATGCGGTCATTGCTGTCTATGTTTGTTTAAATGCATTAAAAATAAAATTAAAAAAAAAAAAAGCAACTGAACAAATTAGAAAATACTTGATTAAAAAAAAGTCAACCATTATTGTACTCACCCAACAAGAACACTGAACTCAAGTAAAGAACTTATGTACTCCAATCTAGGGACTGGATGAACACATCAGTAATCCCCTGGGATCCTGAGCCCCACAGGCGTTCCATTAACACAATCATTCAGCAGCCGAGGGCAGGAAGCTGAGTCCATCTGTCTACACTCAGGAAAACAAAATTATCAGGTAAATAGTAATTTCTCCATTTCCTAGTGTGTAGACAGATGGATTCAAGACCAGTGGGATATACCAAAGCTACTCCCGAATAGGGTGGGAGGCTGCCCGCGGTCCTGTCAACACCGCATGTGCAAAGGCTGCAATCTCCCGGGCCTGCACATCCAGATGATACAACCTAGAAAAAGTGTGTAAGGAAGACCACGTCGCAGCTCGGCAAATGTTGACAGGAGACAATCTAATCTCCGCCCACGACACAGCCTTAATTTTTTTTTTTATTTATGGTTTATTAGAGTTTTTACAAATCATATAGAATGCAAAAAATCAAAGAACATATTTGTGTATTACAAAATCAAATCAAGCTTTTCACAAGTACTTTTATCTGTACCTCAAATATTATAGTCCACTACATGGGAGGAATCTTATAAGTAACACTCGAAAAATGTATTTCTAAATATTTACATTTAGCTGGGTATATTTATTTGCAGCAATTTATAACTCAACCTCTGCCAGAAATGCTTCGAGATGGATCCTGAAAAATAAATTTATTTTTTTGAAAAACTACCAGGCATTTATAGGGGAATTTAAGGAAATATGTTGCCCCTAAGGCCAAAACTCGACTTCAGCAAAAGAAATTGCTTCCTCCTGAATTGCGTGGTTCGCGACACATCTGGAAATACCTGGACTTTATATCCACAAAATAAAAGTTCCTTGTTTTTAAAGTATTTCTGTAGAACATTAACCTTATCTTTCTCTCTACAGAAAGTTACCAGAAGTGTGGCTCTTTGTGGTATGTCATCTAAAGAGGATTCTAAGAAAGAGGTTAAATTTGGGTACTCTTGTTGAATACTGTCCAATCCTTCCTCTCCCTCCTGTCTCTTTAATTCTAGTACTTAATACATAGTAAATTTTTGAAACATTGATCTACATTTGTTGACAAGTTTTCAATTAAATACTTTAATAACTCACTGACTGATAGGAGTCTAGTCATAGGAAAATTTAAAAACCTTAAATTCTTTTACCCTGTTCTCATTTTCCAAGCTCTCCATCTGCCTGACTACAATATCCTTAATAAAGGAATTATTAACTGATTGTAATGTTGCTATCTGCACAGTAGCAGTTCTTCCTACTTCTTCCAATTGCTTCAAACGATCATGTAACTTTAAAACATTTTTTATTTCAGCATTCCCCTTATTACTCTGAGCCATAAATACAGTCATTACTTTCTGTAGATCATTGATTGCCCTCCAAACATCAGCCAAAGTTATATTCTGGGGGTCTATGGGTTCTGACAACATCTGTAGTCCAGGATCTCCACTAGATCCCAAGTCCTCCACTTCCCCACTTCCTGTGGGGTGTGGATCATCTTTATTATACATAATTGCTTCCCCCAATACTAAACTTGGTTGGTTGGGGACAGTCAACTCCAAATGAGGTTGAGGTTGTAGCTGCTGGCTAGGGCTATCAGTCGCTCCGGAGGAAAACGAAATATCGGGAATCGTATTGCGGGCCGTTTGACTTACCCGCCTTACGATGATGATGATCCATTGGTCCCTTAGCCTGCGTAGGCGCTGGAGATGAAGTCCAGACTTTAGATTTTATTTTCCTGCCCATATGGTTAGGAAAGGAATAAAAATGAAATTTTCACCAAGGGGCGTGCCATTTCGGCTGTGCGCCTCAGCTAGCCTGGATTTATCCCGGCGTCCGGCCCCTCCTTATGACGTCACCTTCGGGGCGTGGCTTTGGGACGGCTCACAGATGGAAAAAGAGCCTCTGGCCTGACCCTCTCTGCCGAGCGGTTTCCAGCCGAACGTCCTCATAGGAATGAGCCTTAATCTGAATAGGCTACAACTTTTCAACATCCACATGTGACCGTGACTACCTCCTTCATCCAGCGAAGCTAGTTCACTACGCTTCCATCCACCATGAAGGATAAAATGGGCAAACCATCTTACGGAAATGTTTAGACACCTCCAAATACCACACGACATGTCTCGACATCCAAGGGCCGCAAGAGGTGATACTCCTTCGCATCCCTATCCTTATCCAAGGACAGCAAGGAAATGGAACTGATTTGAATGAAAATCCAAAACCACCTTAGGCAAGGAGGAGAGAACAGTAAGCAGTTGATTGCTCCAGGAGTCACCCAAAGGAACAGATCCTGGTAAAACAAGGTCTGCAGCTCGGAAATTCGACATGCAGAACATAATCGCCACCAAGAACACGGTTTTCAAGGTCAACAACCGCAAGGAAAGGCTATGCAGTGGTTAAAACATAGGGCCCACCAAGAAATCCAACACCAGGTTAAGACTTCACCCTGGAACCAATAACTTCAAGGGAGGCCAAAGATGCTTCACAACCTTCAAATAATGGGCCACATCAGGATCAGATAAGGATTCACCATTCACCTGGCCCCGGAAACAGGCAAGAGCCGCAACCTGTACCTTCAAAGAATTAAAGGGCCAAGCCTTTATCTAACCCATCCTCTAAAAACTCCAAAATAAGCAAGGGAGGCCTCAAACACTCTCCAAACCCGCATATAGGCTAAGGAAGTGGAGAACCTTCAAGCGCGGAGCAAGGTGGCAATCACCGCAGAAGAATATCCACACTTCAACAAGTGAGCCTCTCAAGGACCAGACCATAAGACAGAACCAAGTCGGATCCTCGTGAAGGACCAGTCCCTATTGCAACAGATTGTGTGGCAGAAGACGAAGGGGGGGGGGGGGTGTCTTCACCGGAGTCCTTGCAGATCTGCATACCATGGTCACCTGGGCCAATCCGAAGCTACCATGAGCACCATCCCCCTGTGACTTTCAATCCTGCGAACTATTCTGCCCAACATCGGAAACAGGGGAAAGGCATAAAGCAGCTTCTCTTCCAGCCAGACCTTTACAAGAGCATCGATACCCATGGACCACAGATTTCTCCTGTGACCAAAGAACATAAGAACCTTCGCATTGCGAGAAGTCACCAGCAGGTCTAGGAATGTAAGGCCCCAGCGATCTACTGTGAGCTGAAATGACTCGTCCAACAACACCCATTCTCCTGGGTCCAGACTCTCCTTGCTGAGAAAGTCTGCTCTTACATTCTCTTTTCTGCAACATGAAAGGACGAGATCACCTGGAGATGCCCTTTCGCCCATTCCATAAGTTGGTCTATTTCTGGAGACAGACACTTGCTGACTCTTGGTTCTTCCCTGCCGGTTGATATAGGCCACCATCGCCGCATTGTCTGACATCACCGATTGCTTGACTCTGCAGTCTGTTGCTGAACTACAAACATGACAACCAAACCGACTGGACTTCCAGGCGACTGGAATGCTGGAGTCTCTCTGGAGCATCAATGTCCCTGTACTGTCAGTTCCTAACTTCGAGCTCCCCAACCAGGAGACTCGCATCTGTCATGAGAATCAACCAGTTTGGAGAGGTCAAGGAATCCCCCTTTCTCAGATGATCTTCCTGCAACCACCACTGGAAGTGAGAGCAGTTTTCTATTGGCAACTGGAGCTGAACCAAATAGTCCTGAGACTGCATGTTCCAACAAGACAGCAGTTAGCGCTGAATAGGATACATATGCACCTTTGCCCACAGTACCACTTCAGGGTTGCTGCTATTAAACAGAGTACCTGTAGATAGGACCACACTGGCATATAGTGTTCACCAGAAGACACACCTGCAATATATTCTGAATTCTAACATCTAGCAGGAAAACTTTGTCCTGCCTCATGTCAAACTGAACCCCCAAATACTCCAATGACTGAGAAGGCTGAAGACTGCTCTTGGCCAGATTCACCACCCAACCAAGCTCCTGCCAACAAGATCATCTTGTGAGTCACCAGGTGGCTCTCTTCCACAGACTTTGCTCGAATCAGCCAGTCATCCAAATACGGGACAATGCTATATCAGGGTAAGAATATTGCAATGATAGGATCAACTTGGTGAGGGTGTGGCACTTTATGTCCAGGTTGTCAGACTCCAACAGGATAAAGATCCTGCATGAGATTAAATACACAATTGAATCTTTAAGAGTAGAAATTACTCGTGTTGGGGAAGAGTATAGTGATAGGAGTATATTACCATCCACCTGGCTAAAATGGTGAGATGGACAGTGAAAGGCTAAGGAGACGTTAGGGAAGCTAACCAAACTAGTAGTGCAGTAATAATGGGAGATTTCAATTACCTCAATACTGACTGGGTAAGTGAAACATCAGGGCATGCTAGAGAGATAAAGTTCTCGGATGGAATAAATGAGTTTTATGGAGCAATTGTTTCAGGAACCAATATGAGAAGGAGCAATTTTAGATCTAATTCTCAGTGGATCGCAGGATTTGGTGAGAGGTAATGGTGGTGGGCTGCTTGGCAATAGTGATCAAAATATGATCAAATTTGAATTAATGACTGGAAGGGGGACAATAAGTAAATCCACAGCTCTAGCACTAAACTTTCAAAAAGGGAAAAACTTTGGTAAAATGAGAAAAATTAGAAAACAAAACTGAAAGGTGCAGCTACAAAGGTAAAAAAAAAAAAGTGTGCAACAGATGTGGACATTGTAAAAAAAATATCCTAGAAGCACACTCCAGATGTATTCCACACATTAAGAAAGGTGGAAGGAAGGCAAAACGACTACCGGCATAGTTAAAAGGTGAGGTGAAAGAGGCTATTTTAGTCAAAAAAAATCCTTCAAAAATTGGAAGAAGGATCCATCTGAAGAAAACAGGAAAAAGCGTAATCATTGGCAAGTTAAATGTAAGACAGGCTAAGAGAATTTGAAAAGAAGTTGGCTGTAGAGGTAAAAACTCATAATAAAAACTTTAAAAAATATATCTGAAGCAGAAAGTCTGCATGGGAATCGGTTAGAACGTTGGATGATCAAGGGGTTAAAGAGGCTCTTAGTGAAGTTAAGGCCATCATGGAAAGATTAAACTATTTCTTTGCTTCGGTGTTTACTGAAGAGGACATTGGGGAGATACCCATTTTGGAGATTTTCATGGGTGATTATTCAGATCAACTGAACCAAATCATGGTGAACCTAGAAGATGTGGTAGGCCTGTTTGACAAACTGAAGAGTAGTAAATCATCTGGACTGGATGGTATATATCCCAGGGTTCTAAAAGAACTAACATGAAATTTCAGATCAATTTCAATTAATTTGTAACCTATCATTAAAATCTTTCGATGTACCTGAACATTGGAAGGCGGCCAATGTAACCCCTATATTTGAAAAGGGATCCAGGGGTGATCTAGGAAACTATAGACCAGTGAGCCTGACTTCAGTGCCAGGAAAAATCGTGGAAACTATAATAAAGAATAAAATCATAAAAAACATTTAGACAGACGTGTTTTGATGTGACAGTCATGGATTTACCCAAGAGAATTCTTGCCTCACAAATCTCCTACATTTTTTTGAAGGGGTGAATAAACATGTGAACAAAGGTGAACCGGTAGATGTGGTGTATTTGGATTTTCAAAAGGCATTAGACAAAGTACCACATGACAGGCTTCTAAGAAAACTAAAAAAAAAGTCATGGGACAGGAGGCAATGTGCTTTTGTGGATTGCAAGCTGGTTAAAAGACAGGAAACAGTAGGATTAAATGGTCAGTTTTCACAGTGGAAAAAAGTAAACAGTAGAGTGCCTCAGGGATCTGTACTTGGACCGGTGCTTTTTAATATATTCATAAATGATCTGTAAAGGAGTATGATGAGTGAGGTGATCAAATTTGCAGATGACAAAATTATTCAGAGTAGTTAAATTTCAAGTGGATTGTGATGAATTGCAGGAGGACCATGCGAGCCTGGAAGATTGGGTTTCCAAATGGCAGATGAAATTTAACGTGGACAAGTGCAAAGTGATGCATATAGAGAAAAATAACCCTTGCTGTAGTTATACAACGTTAGGTTCTATCTTAGGAGTTACCACCCAGGAAAGAAATCTAAGCATGTCTGCTTAGTGTACTGTGGTGATCAAAAAGCAAACATTAGGAATTATTAGGAAGGGAATGTCAAAACAGAGGATGTCATAATGCCTTTGTATCATTCCATGATGAGACTGTGCACTTCTGTTCACCGCATCTCAAAAAGGATATAGCTCCACTGGAGAAAGTGCAGAGAAGGACAACCAAATGGTAAGGGGCATGGAAAGGCTAAAGAAGTTAGGGCTGTTCAGATTAGAGAAGAGACAATATGATAGACGTCTACAAAATCATTAAAGGACTTGAACAAGTTAATGTAAATTGGTTATTTACTCTCAGATAATAGGACAGGGGACATTCCATGAAGTTACAAGTAGCTCATTTAAAACAAATGAAAGAAAATGTTTTCACTCAGCACATAGTTAAGTTCTGGAATTCATTGCTAGAGGATGTGGTTACAGCAGTTAGTGTAA
This sequence comes from Rhinatrema bivittatum, assembly GCF_901001135.1. NCBI lineage: Eukaryota > Metazoa > Chordata > Amphibia > Gymnophiona > Rhinatrematidae > Rhinatrema > Rhinatrema bivittatum. The sequence continues at coordinate 102,009,608 of NC_042622.1, read as the reverse complement.
CTGGGTTTAAAAAAGGTTTGGATAAGTTCCTAGAGGAATAATCCATAAACTATTTCGGTAATTAATAAGCAATAGTAGCTTGTGATTTATCTAATGTTTGGGTACTTGCCAGGCACTTGTGATTTGGAATGGCCACTGTTGGAAACGGGACATTTGGCTTGATGGACCCTTGTCTGACCCAGTATGGCATAGCTTATGTTATGTTCTTATGCCCTTATGATCCAACCCAACAGGATTAGTCAAAGCAGAGGACTGTGCCTGAAGGAAGGATTGAGATCCTTGGGAAAAACAAAAAAAAAAAAAACAACCTCTACCCAAGAAAAGGGAGAAGGATCCAGGCTGAACCCTGGAGGAACTGGAGCATAGCCCAAGGAGTTTCCATCTCCTGTGGAGGAACCAGTCAAGAGAGCTACAAGATCCGGCATACCTCCAGACAAATCCTTAGCCAGACCATCATCAGGCTGGGTAGACCCAGGCTTAGCAAAATCAGAGGAAGACTATTCATCTGGAGCCTCTAAGCAGCGCTGACACGTTGAGGTCACTCCAGGTTGAGATGCCTGAATATGACAGGCAACACAGAGAGAAAGGTACTTAAGATTTTTGTTCACTGGTGCCATTAGTGTACAAAAGACTGAGAATGTGCATCCAGCTGGCTCTCGCTGGAAAATTTCGAGCGCACAAATAAGGTGCCCCCCCAAGTGCAAGAACAATAAAAAAAAACCAAAAAAAAAACCACGCACAAACATGTACGCAGAGCCAGACACACTGCACACACAGACGTTCCGAAAGAGGGCAGTCGAGCATGCACAGAAGTGCGCAAAAACTCTGCCGCGGCCTACCACACGGTGCACAGGGAAAAGCCTAACTGCGGGGCCTATCCCACCCAGGCTGCCCAGTTCCCCTAACCCCTACGGGAGGGAAAATGAACGTCGGAACGGTACACAGACAACAGACCAAAGGAAGTCATGCAAACTCCTCAATGTCTGCCTGAATTTTTTTATTTTATTTTTTTTAAACTTACCAGAGCTCAGCCTTACCTGGCTGAGCACAAAGGTGGTCTCCAGCTGCGGGCAGAGAGGGCACCTGCCGTCGCCGCCATGCTCGGCTTCCTGCACTCGCTGCCTTTAAGCTGTACAGCCAGCTAAGTCCTTGCCTGCATAAACCAGCTACCGATCCAAGGTACACCTCTGAGGGACCACTGAAATCACCTCAGGAATTCTCAACTGGGGGAGGGACCATCTGGTATCATTGCAGGAGCACTGGGGGGGGGGATTTTTGTTTTTTTTCTTTTCTAAAATTCTCTTCCCAAATCTGAAGCACTCCCCATAGGGAGATGCACATCCATCATCTGCTGGAGACTGAGAATACTGGCAGGCTGAGGTCACTGCAGGAGTATATATCCTGTGATGTCAGCTTGCTCCATCTCTATCTGGCAGGGGAGCCCTAACCCACTGGTCCTGAGTCCATCTGTCTACACGCTAGGAAAATATCATTGGCTGGATCGGCTACCTCCTACTGCTGGAGGCATCTCTGCCTTAGTTCTCCTGGTCCCTCAAATGGATGGGACTTATTTTGTGGGGATCACTTGACTGGTTTGTATCTGCGTAAATCTGCGAGTTGCTGTGTCTGAGACTTCACATCCACAGCTGTGATCTTGCAATCTTTGGGATTTTGATTCCCCTAAATCTTTTACCAGCTTTTCCAATCTTCTCCAAAGAGCAGACCCCATTTAGAGGGCAACTTACATAGGCTTGCCTTATGTAGTCATAGGAGCCTACTCGCCACTAATCCAGAGGCCAGAGTCTAGGACGACAACCTTATCAAGTCAAACATGGCATCTGCCAGCAAATCTATGCCAGACTAGCTCTGCTGTTTCCATGCTCTCTGAAAGCTGTTGGATCCAGTGCAAGGCTGTTCAAGCAATGTCATCTCCACAAATGAACATCTGTAATAGCATTGAGTTTGTAGAAAAGACCTCTTTCAAAAAGGATTTTATATTCCTATCCTGAGAATCCTTCAGGGCTATTCCTCCTCCTACAGGAATAATTGTTTTGCTTGTTACTGTTGAGGCCAACACATCATCTTCCCAGATTATTCTAAAGATTATTTCTCTCCTCCAGGGGCAGAGCATACATTTTACTAATAACCCTAACCCCTTTGAGCCCCCCCCCCCATGAGGTCTGTCCCATTCTGTCAGTACATTATACTATAAGGCATCATCCACCTCCTTATTCTTTGAAAGATGGGGTCCCCTTCTGCCATGTCCTTTGGGATAAGATCCACTATCCTCAGGAGTGGCTAAAAACACTAGAGATAAGGGCTGAAAGCTTCTGCTTTTTGAACAGCCGCACAATAGGCAATTCCTTCATCTGAGGAGCATTCACCATCCTCCTGAGAGCCCCCAGGAAAATCATGCTCCAAATCCTCCCCTGACCAGAAGTCTTTCCCTGAACTCTTGAGTGAGCATTCAAAAAGAGTGGGCTCGGGAACCTCCCTTGTTTGCTTGCGTACAGACCCTTTTATAGGGTGGTTAATACCCAAGATCCCAGAAAGGGAAGGTCCCTCTGGTTTTTGCAGGGCACAAAATACTATGTGCATCAGCACTTTGAATTCCAAGGGTGAAAAAACTCCCTGCCAGGTCTCAGTAGGCCCGGGCTTCCTTCCCCCATGTTGACAGCTTTTGAACCCAAGCTTCCCTCTGCCACTCTACCCAATGGAGGAGCTAAAGGAGATTTCCCACCCCTAATACAAGCTGTACTGGTTCAATGATAAATCAAGGGTTGATTGTTCTTCCCTAGCCAAAAGGGTGGAGAAAGTGTCGTTCTCCTCCTGAGAATGGGCTCCAGTACACCCTCACAAATGGGACGGAAGATCCCTGCTACTGTAAGGACCGGCATCAACCCGCAGGCAGAACACTTCCTGCCTCTATGCATGGCAATAGGAGGGTCCACTCTGTACTTCCCTTAGTGGGGTTTATGCTGCTGCCACTTCTGTGTTACCACTTGCTGTTCACGGCTCCATTGATTTTTCCTTTTAAATGGGCTGCAGCGTGTGCGTTGGTTCCCCCCCCCCCAAAAAAAAGAAGAGACTGCCAAGGTCTGACTCAGATTCTCTCACCGTATCAATCCCCACCCGAGTACCTACCACCCCCCCCCCCCCCCCCCCCCGGGCCTGCCAAGAGTTAACTGTTCTGTAACTGGCCCTTTTTTCTTTTCCAAGCTTTGTTCTCCACCAGGCATTCTGTGTGGGGTTAGGGGTGAGAAAGAAGCTTTGCAGACCCTTCCTGGATACTCATGAAAAGAAACCTCTCTCTTTGGTTTACCTAGAAAAGACTAGGAAACCCCTTCCCTGAGGAGTCCATGGTCCCCTAAGGGTTCTAGGATCACCCACAGGGAAACTCAACTAGGCACTCTGGGAGAAAGTCTCTTGGGACTGATTTTTTCCAGTGGAAACCTGTTGTCCCAAGAGCAAAGAAAGCCCTGCCAGGCCAAGGTCAAACCTAAGCTCTGGACATTTGTACCACAGGTCATAATGTGTCCACCATTGCAGAAGACAGAGACTACTGGCAACTGCCCAAGGCCACACCTCCCCTATAGCCCAGAATGAAGGCATAAAATAGGGGTGTCCTCTGTCTCCATCAATTGAGGGGAGGAGAAATCCCATGCACATGGATTGGTCTAGCAGAAGAAAAGGAAGCCTCTTTTGAGCTAGATTGGCATGAGGACTGTGGCTAGCACTGAACTGGATGAACCAGAGCAAAATAAAAGGGGTCTTTCCCACCTACATTAGAAACTCAGGAAGGGAAAAAAAAATTAAAGTGGATTTGGGAAAATTCCTGTTTGAATCCTCACCCCTAAGGCAGCACACCCTGTTTCCTATAATGCATCTTGCTGCATTCTGCCGACGTGATGATTCGTGGTGTGCCTGTGTGGTCTGAAGCACCATATCCATTTAGCACACCCGAGTTGCTTGGATTTTAAAAAGAAAAAAAAAAAAATCATGGATTTTGCATATCACCGTGTGCTCAGCCAATAACCTATTATCTCCTTCTTCAGAAATGCAGATTTCTTTTCATGTCACAGAATTTCTACCTCTGGCATCAGCAATATTCCCACAGCAACAGACTGACATCATAAACATGTTTATGACTAGAGTTCAGTCACAGAAATGTTTGACTCTTGAGATACAAATCTGATTTTGATGCCAGTGTTACTTATTACCAGTGTTAATAAGTAATGGAAAAAAAAAGAAAAAGATTGTACAACAAAATGCACATAGAATTGCAGCTATATCTCACATCCTTTAAAGCCTTACCCCGAGGCAATGCTAATGCTCAAAGAAAAAAATTCATATACACACATTACATTATATTACTATGGAGCTAGCTCTTACAGATTTAATTTTAATCTACAATAACCACCCAACCAAATATAATCCCATTTACGTATCTAAAGATAGTTACTTGGGAGAGGACGACTCAATTTTGGTGAAAGGCCCTAACAACCAAAGGCTTAAAGCTAGATTTCCCAGAATATCACTCTGCTTACTCCTGGGATCTACTGTTTCCTCTTTGGACTGTGCAGCTTTTCATTAGCTGTTTTATATCTATTTGTGCATTTTTGTTATAGTTAGGGCCTGGATTTAAAATAAATCAAATCTCCTTCTGCAGTTTTGACCTGTCCATACTTTATTCAGGCTTTACATCTTCCTCCTTATATCCACGGCACAAATCAGCTATAAGGGGTTCGGGAGAATTCATAAATTCTTTTAGGCTGGACATAAGCTGCAAGAGGAACGCTTTAGCTACGCCCCTTGATCAAGTGTGACATCTGACTACAGTCCCTGACGAGGAGCTGTTCTTCAGCAATGTGTGCTATATTCATGCTTCACAGGACATTGGAGTAATTTATTTATTTATTTATAAGTTTTTATATACCGCCGCTCATCAAAGATATCACGGTGTACAGTAAACAGGAACTTACGCCGGAGCATTTTACATTTAACAGTAATGGTGGTTGCTTGGAGTTGAGAAGTTCTGCAGAACAGAACCTGGATTCATCTGGGGTTCATATTCAGCTGTTGTGCAGCTCGGCTAGTTAGCCAGATAAAACTATCTGGTTAACTTGGCCTGTATATTCAGTGGTACAGATGCACCACTGTATATACCCAGCTATCCTAAAGTTAGCCAATGCAGAATGATCAGACTTAGCCAGATAACATATCCAGCTAACTCAGATGCTCATTACACCCCCAGGACACCCCTAATGCATCCAGCCAAATATGTTATCTGGCTAGAATTTAGCAGGACAAGTGAGTTATCCAGCTAAAAGCTTCTGAATATGGACCTCATCTATATTCCCAACAGCGAGTGCAATTGGGCAGGAAGATGTGTCAAAACTTAACCAATTATCTTTTGAGAAATATAATTAAGAAATCAGAACCAAGTTTCTAACTGAATTATCTAAAAAAGTTATTGTTCATTGTGTTATAAATGTCATGGCTGTACACTTTATTTAGATTTATATTCCGCTTTTTTTCAGTGCTTCAAAGCAGATTACATCCAGGTACTGTTTGTACCTGAGGCAATGGAGGGTAAAGTCACAAGGAGCAAGAGTGAGACTTGAACCCTGGTCTCCTGGTTCATAGCCTGCTGCTCTAACCACTAGGCTACTCCTCCACTCTATATGGGATATATCCCATGCTTATGGTGCTGATGACTTTAGAGAAAAACAATGATTGCACAATTACATCCCTATTTGAGAAGAGGGCTGACTAAACGAGAATACCCACCGCTAGGGCTACGTTTGCCCTCAGTCTGAAAATCTATAATCCAAGAACAAGAAACTAGGAGCAATTAATATATTTTTCTTGTTGTGCATGATCTGAGCTTGTTATCCAATTTTTCTCAGAGGCTCACATTTTGGGGAGTGGTTCTCCTGGCAGTGGGATCGCCTGGAAAGCATTACAATTCATCCTGGTATTCTTATTGTATTTAAATGGAGAATTGACTTTGAAAGGGATAACTCTACTACTGGGGGAGTAGGGCATCGGGGATGGGTAGTTATTCATCGGAGATTTTGGGTGGAGGGACAATATGCTACATCAGCTGGTTGCTGTTCACCATTTTCTGGTTCATATTACTTGTGAGTGGCATGGGATAAAATTTAAAAGCCTAGGCATATGCACTTTGATATAGATAGAATTCCTAAATACAAAAAAACCTCATTGTAAACTATCAGCTCTTCTTCTCACAGGTGAACTTCATTTTTATTTCTTTTTTCAATATTTTTCCTTTCTTCATTTTCTATATATTGGACAGCTATGATTTCCCTAGTTAAAGTTCTCTTTGAATGTCTGGGATCTCTCTACTCGTCAAACATGCTAGGATCACGACATTTTTTTAATAAAAAACATGCCACCTAAATGGCCTTTCTACAGGAAGCTCATGTGAGCAGGGTATGTCGTGGTCTTCGCACCAGGCTTCGAATACTCTCCATAAGAACATAAGAAAATGCCATACTGGGTCAGACCAAGGGTCCATCAAGTCCAGCATCCTGTTTCCAACAGTGGCCAATCCAGGCCATAAGAACCTGGCAAGTACCCAAAAACTAAGTCTATTCCATGTAACCATTGCTAATGGCAGTGGCTATTCTCTAAGTGAACTTAATAGCAGGTAATGGACTTCTCCTCCAAGAACTTATCCAATCCTTTTTTAAACACAGCTATACTAACTGCACTAACCACATTCTCTGGCAACAAATTCCAGAGTTTAATTGTGCGTTGAGTAAAAAAGAACTTTCTCCGATTAGTTTTAAGTGTGCCCCATGCTAACTTCATGGCGTGCCCTCTAGTCTTTCTACTATCCGAAAGAGTAAATAACCGATTCACATCTACCCGTTCTAGACCTCTCATGATTTTAAACACCTCTATCATATCCCCCCTCAGTCGTCTCTTCTCCAAGCTGAAAAGTCCTAACCTCTTTAGTCTTTCCTCATAGGGGAGTTGTTCCATTCCCCTTATTTTGGTAGCCCTTCTCTGTACCTTCTCCATCACAATTATATCTTATGTACGTTAAAGATGTGAAGAACTTGCATGCTCGGAGTAGGGTGTCGATTACAGCCCCCGAGTATCTGCTCTCTCTCAAGCAAGCCCTCTCAATGGCCAGGCCATAAGAGAGAATCGAGCTGGATCCTCGTGGAGGATCGGCCCTTGGAGCAGGTATCTGTGTGGAGGCAGCGGCAGGGGGTCCCTGCCAGTAGCCTTCTCATGTCTGCGTACGACGGTTTTCTTGGCCAGACGGGGCCACCAGAAGTACTAATCCCCTGTGTAGTCGTAACTTGTGAATGATTGCGCCCAATAGGGGCCACGGCGGGAAGGCGTATAATAGAATCCCCGGTGGCCAGGTCTGTACCAGGGCATCGATCTCCTGGGCCTGAGATTCCAGTCTGTGGCTGAAGTACCGGTTTGCCAGAAGGCCCATGTCTGGCATTCGCCACCGGTTCACTATCATTTGGAACGCTGCGGTCTTGTTTCCTGGCTCAGGTAGCTGGCCTGCAGCCACCATCGTAGCTGGTCCGAACTCTGCCCTGGAGTGGTAGACGTACAGCGTAGTTCTGAGACAGTGGGTTCCATCGCGATAGAAGTGAGCGCTGTAGGGGCGTCTCATGTGAGCTTACGCCCATGGCACTACCTCCAGTGTGGATGCCATCAGACCGAGGACTCAGCAGGATTTGTAATTGGTTCCTCAGTTTTGATCTCCTTGTGGGAGTCAGGCTGACCTTGTCTTTGGTGTTGAATTGGCCTCCTAGGTATTCTAGAGACTGAGGGCTGCAGACAACTTGTTTGTGTTGACCACCCATCCGAGGCTCTCCAGTAGAGTTTTGACTGTTGGTTGCCTGGTGACTTTCCTCTGGGGATTTCACCCTGATCAGCCAATCATCTAGGTAAGGGTCTATGAGGATTCCTTCCTCCTCAGTGTTGCCGCCACCACCACTATGATCTTGGTGAACGTCCGGGGTGCTGTGGCTAACCCGAAGGGTAGTGCCCGGAACTGGTAGTGACGGTCCAGGATTTTGAAGCATAGGAAGCACTGATGTTCCTGATGGATTGGGATGTGTAGGTAGGCTTCCGAAAGATCCAGGGATGTGAGAAACTCTCCTGGTTGTATCACCCTTATTACAGAGTGTAAGGTTTCCATGCAGAAGCGGGAAATCCTCAGGTGGTGGTTGACAGACTTGAGGTCCAGGATGGGTCTGAACGTCCCCTCTTTCTTGGGGACGATAAAATAAATGGAATAATGTCCAGTATTTATTTCTTGTGGAGGTACTGGGGTTATGGCCTCGAGGGCCAGTAGTCTGGTCAGTGTAGCTTCCACTGCCATCCTCTTGAAGGGGTCGTGGCAGGGGGATTCCACGAACTTGTCCGGAGGAGTTCGTAGGAAATCCAGGTAGTACCCCTCTCGAATGATGGTTAGGACCCACTTGTCCAAAGTTCGACCCATCTGTGGTAGAAAAGGGCTAGTCTGCCCCCTATGGCTCCTTCCCTTGGACGGGTCAGCTGAATCTCATTGTGGGGTGCGGCTGGGGCCTGGACCCAAGCTGGTTCCCCTTTTGTTGTGCTTGTTCCGAAAGGGTGGTTTCCTGCCTAAAGAGTGGGGCGCTTGATAATTATTTCTGTATGGATTGAAGCGCTGTGAACCTCTGCCCCTGGAGGATCGGGGGAAGGGTCGCTGGTTTCTCTTGCTTTTGTCCTCTGGTAGCCGCGGTAGTGGGGACTCAACATTTGTCAGCCAATTTCTCTAGTTCACTGCCGAACAAGGAGGGATCTCTTGAAGGGCATTCTTGTGAGTCTCGATTTGGAAGACGCCAGAATTGTCTCCTGGCTGCCACAGTTTATGACACTCCTCTAGCTGCAGTGCGTACCAGGTCGGAAGCAGCATCTGCGAGGAACAATGCTGCTGGTTCCTTGGCTTCCCCAGGGGTGTTGCTCCTGGTCTGCGATAGGCAGGCACGTGTCAACAGTGCAGCAGGCCGCTATTTGTAGGGACATAGCGGCGATGTCAAAGGACTGTTTAAGGATGGATTCCAGACTACTGTCTTGCGCATCTTTGAGTGCTGCACCTCCCTCCACTGGGATAGTGGTGGGCTTCGAGACCACGCAGACCATAGCATCCACTTTTGGGCATGTCAGAAGGTCTTTGGTCGCCGGGTCCAGAGAGTATATGACTGCCATAGCCCATCCCCCTTTGAATGTGGACTCTGGAGCAATCCATTTCTGTTCAATTAGCTGTTGAACAGCTTGTAACAGAGGGAAATGGCGGGAGGTCTGATGGAGTCACTCTAGCAGAGGATTCGTCTTAGGTTCCCCCGAGGCACTTGTGCCCGGGATCGCAAGTTCCTTCAGGCTGCTGGTGACCAGGTCTGGAAGCTCGTCCTTGGTGAAGAAGCGTCTCATGGTCCGGTGAGGCTCTGTCCCCGGGAGTTCCCCTTCCTCCAGGGGCTCTAATTCCTCCTCCAAGATGTCCGTGTCCCCGTAAGTGGGGCTTCCGGGTGGTGGATTCACTACCCTGGGCCTAGCGGGGCCCGGAGCGTAATGGTCCTCTGGTGAAGGCTGTGGCCGTGTTACCGGAGGCTCCGTCTGCATGTGAACGAAGGTGTGCAGGCCTTTGAAAAATTCCACCCAGGAGATAGACGCTGGGTCCAAGCTAAGAGGTGCTGTGCCCTGGGGGGGAGGGGGGGGCCCCGCTGGGATATGCTAGATCCGGGGTGCTTATTGAGGAACTAGCATTCAGGCACGTATGGGGCTGGCCCTGGGCTTGATCCCCCAAGGCCTCCTCACACTGGATACACAGGGCGTCGGCCTCTTCGTGCTGTGCGGCTCTGATGTGGCATGCTGGGCAGAGGCCTGAACTTTGAGCTCCTTTTCTGGTGGTGCCATAGGTATAGACGCGGAAATCTCTCGTGCGAATATGTGCGCGTGGACGGATGTGCGCGCTGGTGTGTGCACAAGTCGTAGTTTCGCGCGGAACTTAAGCGTGTAACGTCGTGCGCACAAGAAAAGTTATGCACACTTATTGCCCTATGTGCAAGGATCGAGATGGCGGTCAGGGCGGCAAACAGGGCCAAAATGGAGACTGCGACCACGCGGGCAATATGGCGACCACCTCGGAGGGTCCCCACGTGGGAGAGCCCTTGGTTCTAACCGGGGCTGAGCCCTGCTAGGGTGGATCAACCCGGCGGCACTGGTCCCGGCCGGCGACCTGTGCGACTCCTCGAGCTTCAGAGACCGGAGACTAAACAAGATTTCTACCTTATCTCGGCGCTTCCCGATTTCGTTCTGGGCAGTCTCCGGCTGCGGGGAAAGAGGGCAAATACCTTCACCGCCGCGCTTGTGGTTGCACCCACTGCCTCTTAGCCACGCCTGAGATCGGGGGCTAGATCCTCACCGAGTATCGGCCGCCGGACTGAGGCTCACCTCCGAGGGACCACGGAAAACACCTCAGGAATTCTCAACTGGAGGAGGGACCCGAGGGTGTCACCGCAGGAGAGCGGGGCTCGCTGTTGAGGTAGGTTCTCTTCTTATTTTGGGTTTTCTCCTTTAAATTTTTCTCTAATGCTGTGAGAGCATGCAGGTAGTCCCTAACTGCTATGAAGACAGAAAATACTGAAGAGCTGCACTTCCTACAGGGGTATATGTACTAGGGCTGACGTCAGATTGAAATCTGATCCGTCTCCAATTGTTATCAGGAGTACACTATACCCATTGGACCTGAGTCCATCTGCTACACGCTAGGAAATGTTACATTGAACATACTGAATCCCTCTATATTTTCCTAGATTTAGCTCTGCCAGTCCTTTATGTTGGAAGGGTAGAATCTTATTTCCGTAGGTGGTGGGATTGTGACATTGTATCCACATTCTGGCCTACAGTCCATAAATTGATTTGAGATATTGTGGGGCATACATCTAGTTTTTCCTGCCACACTATGCTTCCTGGAGAGTGGGAGAAAGGCATGTACACTGCTAAGATAAAGATTTTGATTTCCATCTGTTGTATGCTGCAAATATTAAACTATAGCTTTTTATTGGCAGTCAACCCAGAGACTGGACTACTGGCAAGTGGTCAGGGTTGAAATAGCTACCATGTAAAAAGATTACTCTCTTGCTCCGTGACACTTCCAAGAGCTATGGACAAGTTTGGGAATCTTACTGGATCTGGCGGAGATCTGCTAGTTCTTACCAGCCCTAAGGAAATTGTATGGACACTGACTGCTTTCTTACTTTTATTTTTTTAATGTACAATTGCTTTCTTTTACCTTGTGTATTTTCTTTTTGCTTATTCATTTATGGTTTTTCTAATGTGTGCCTTTAAAATAAACAGTTTTCAAAAAAAAAATGCAGCTGCAGCCTCACAGGAAGAGGGACCCCACCCCCTTCTCCAGCCAAGTCAAAATACTGCATTCAGATGGTAAAGAAATACATATAAAATTTAATGAAGCCGACCCCCAAAGCCCCCAGAGAAGTCCACAATATATTGCAGCAGCTATTATTAACCAGCTGTTATTTGGTCTCATTACAGATGAATCCCACTTCATAAACAGACATTAAAAGAAAGCTTATGTGCCTGTAACATATGAGGTAAATCTGTACACATATACACAAAGAAAAGGCAGTGTACATGAATACTGTAGTGAAGGCTTAATCTCTTCAGAAAAAAAAAGAGAAGTGTAAAAATACCACATGAAAAAGGAAGCAATAATTAATCAAATCTGTTTACAAACTATGTGCCTTCTATGCACACAGTTTTGCTATCCTTGACATTTCTATGCACCCAGGTCACCTGAGAATGAGAAGTTTAATCAGAAATAGAAACAGACTCTGGTTGAAAATAAAGATGGTAAGGCCCATTTCTACCCAATTTCTCCTACTTGAAAAATATAAAAAAAGCAGAACATTCAGCACAGGGTTTTGAAATAACCTTGCGCTATAATTTACAGTGACTTGTTTTCCCATCATTGTACATTTAATTTTTCCATATTTATAAGGCAGCATGCATTCACTCTGCCTCTGTCATTCCCATTCGCATAGCTACCCCAAAGTCACTGAAGGCAAAGGCCTTGTTTTGGCTGAATTCAGAGATGTGAAAAGATAAGTTACCATGGAACAGAGCCAAACATTCCCCTAAAACTGCCCACATTTTTTAAGAATGGAAGTCAGAGAGGATGTTTTGATATGACAGGCAAACAGAAAAAAAAAAAAAGAAGAAGTAAAGTTACTTTGAATTTAGCAAGAGCCAAAATAAAATGCCCCTTCTGAAGCAAAAAAAAAACAAAAACATATCAGCAAATTCAGAAAGTATACAAAAGTATTGTTTGACAATCTGCCCAAGAGAAAGCTCCTTGGGAAGAGTCCAGTAAGGCAAGAAACTGCAGTTAGCCACCAATGTCCCTGTGGTACAAGGTGAAATGAGGAAAAACAAAGAATCATTACAATGGTGCAAAGAGGCAAAATCCAATTTAAATTTGATCCTCCAATATGGCATCCCCAGTAGCATACATTTACTCTGGCTATTTGCCAGCCATCTGCAAGGGATCAGATTTGGGAGGCTTTCCAAGAGGCACCAACCTTCTTAAACAAAACTGCAAGAAGAAATGGAAAATCTAAGCTGACAGTAACACTTTAATGAAAAGAAAGAAAGCATAAATGAAAAAGATACAATCTACTTAACAGCAACAATCTAAAGGAAACTACACTGGTTTTGGGGGCCCCTGAATCAACGCACAATTCTGAACACAGAGAAACTAAATGTACTTTATATGTAAAACAGCAGAATCAAGTCTAGCAGACCTATATTACATTTCCAGTCTAGATCAATACATTAATTTAGCATTACTTCTCTCTTTCTGGGCTAAACATGTTTTGTTATAAAAGGTGGGTTATTCCAGTGCAAGCAAAGCAGTGGGTTAACTTATGACCCTGAAAGTTAGATTTGAAAACCTGGTTGTTGTATTTTGTGTCCAAGGGAAAAACGCAGAGTACATCCGGCCCAAAGGCACATCATCCTGCTAAGAAATACAAACTCAACTGATAAAGATTGTTCTAATTAATTGCATCTAATTCTGTTACTTGTTGGAAGGATCAGCTTGCAATTCAGATCCCACGCTTTTGTTGCATTCTCTGAATTGGCCAATCCGCAGCAGCACTAACATCTCCGCCCTGCGACTTTTCTTGTACGGAGGACGACAGCAGGAGGAACAGACATTATAATCCTTAACAGTAAGAGAATAATTGCAAAAAAAAAATGTATGTGGAGGTGGGGCAATGGGGAGAGGAAATCCCTATTAAGGAAGGAAATTTTCTATTTGACCCCAAAACTGACACTGGCTCACTTTTTCCCTTCTAAATCATTACTTCTGATATGGATTGAAGCGCAGATTTCAGCCCATCTTCAGTACTCCGAGGTAGACTGGGGACGGATCCAGCACCCACCTTCGCCTGGAAGGCTTCCTCCTTGTGCGGCGGGAGTCATCCTCCACCACCAGGTTGTACCTGTTCCTCACAGATACAGAGAGGTAGATCCCCCTTCCGTTACGACGGAGGGGGACGGATCAGCAGGCCAGGCGGGGAACCTCTGGACGCTGAGGATGTACCCCGACTCCCCCCTCCTGCCCCGACACTGCAGGGGCCGGGGCCGGTCGGGCTTCCGCCTCCGGAATGGCCCCCTCTCTGCGGGGGCCCGATCAGGCCACGGAGCCCTCCAGCCTGCCCTGATGAAGCTGTCGTCAGGGCTCCTTCATTCCCTCCCTTCCTCCACTCCCCCTCTCTCCAACCTGGAAGATCCTTTCCCTCCCTCCCACTTCCTCCCCCTTTCAGAGATAGCAGCCTTCTGCCCTGCTCCCTTCCTTTCTGCCCCTATTCCCCAAACCCCCCTTTCCCGTACTCCCTCTCCCTCCAACCCCCGTCCCTCTCACGCCTCTCTCCCCTACCTCCCGCTCCCATCCCCTCCCTCTCATTTGTTCGCCCTCCTCGTCCCTCTTCCCTTGCCCCGGGTGGCCTGGCACCCAGAAGAGCAGGCCAGAGCCCTGTGGGGGCTGGGAGGGAGGGTGAGGGCGGTCAGTCGTCCTCCTCCTCTCGGAGGAACCGCCAGAAGAGCTCTCTACCACGGAGAGCCCACTCCGATGAGGGCGGGAACAGGTCCTGGGGATTTATTTATTTAACAGTTTTTTATACCGACCTTCATAGTAAATAACCATATCGGATCGGTTTACATTTAACAAAGGAAAAACTGGGGTAACAATTCTGGTAAACAAAAGATAACAAACGAAAGGAATAAGTCAAAGTTACAATCAACAAGGAATGGAAAACTTGGAGGCTTAAACAAGCTGGAAGAAAGCTAAAGGTAGAAGAATAATTATAGAGAGATACAACTGAGAGAACGGGTTAAGGCTTAAGTGCTTTAACCTGGAAATGCCAGGTTTTCTTGTAAACCTGGCATTTAGCAAGGAGGAGGGAGAGAGGGGTGCGTGTGAGGGGGCGAGCAGACAAGGAAAGGGGGCCATGGGCGGGCACAGGGTCCACAGGCCTCTCGGCCCCCGCAGACAACAGCTCCATCCCTTCATCAAGCAAATGGAGGCCGATCACTCGTGGCTTAGTCGGAGAAGGAAGGACGTGAAGCGGACAGCAGCGGTGCTCGCGAGCCGTCTCCCTCCTCAGCGAGGACAGCAGCGGTCACGAACCCCTCTTGACAGAGAATGGCTTTAACCTTCTGCACAACGCTAACGGCTGCCAGACTGGGTCCGCAGGCACTGGGTACTTTCCACCATCAAGCGTGGTGGGTACTCTGACCTTTTTACAGGAAACCCACACCACTCTTGACACCGAAGTAATCTGGAGTGGGACAGCATGACGGCCTTCAGTCACACCTCGGGAGTGGCTGGCGGGGTGGTCGTCTTGATTTCGAAGGTCTCGCAGCCGGCGGTGCTGAGCGTCGAGGCCGTCGTGCCACGCAGGATGCTGCACGTGAGGCTGCGGGTCGAGGGTTGCACGGTAAACTGCGTCAATGTGTATGCAACCTGCCCCGCAGCCAAGCAGATGGTATTCTTTCGCCAGTTGTCTGACCTCCTCGGCTCGGTGGATCCCAACGAGGAAGTGGCGTTCAGGGGCGATTTCAACCTTACCCTCGGCCCGCTGAATCGTGGGGGCCGGGAGTTCAGGGCCTCGTAGGTGGCCCATCTTCGGGAGCCTGTTCTGCGGAGCCGTCTGGTGGACGTCTGGCGTGAGCAGCACCTGGTCACATGCTCCAGCATCGACCAGTGGTATCTGTCCCGTTGGCTGATGCACCAGGCCACAGGGTGCACGGTGGAGCCGACCGCCCTCTCGGACCGCAACCAGGTGATCCTGAGGGTCGTGCTCAGCCCCGCACAGCCCAGGTCGACCCTCTGGCACTTCACCAACTCGCTCCTGGCAGACGAGAAGTTGGTGGCGGCAGTGCAGGAGTTCTGGGTGGACTGGCGCCGCCGGGAGGCAGACTTCCCGTCCCTCGCTCAGTGGTGGGACGTGGGCAAAGTCTGCCTCCGGGTTCTCTGTCAAGAACATGCCAGGGGCGTGAACACCGAACAGCACCTGACGCTCCAGCACCTCTAGTTGGAAGGGCGCCTCAGTGACGCCCAGGGACAGGGAGGCAAGTCGGCTGTACTTCTCGAGTACGAGGAGAAGCAGGCCCTGCGCCACCTCAAAGAGGTATTGTGGGGCATACATCTAGTTTTTCCTGCCACACTATGCTTCCTGGAGAGTGGGAGAAAGGCATGTACACTGCTAAGATAAAGATTTTGATTTCCATCTGTTGTATGCTGCAAATATTAAACTATAGCTTTTTTATTGGCAGTCAACCAAGAGACTGGACTACTGGCAAGTGGTCAGGGTTGAAATAGCTACCATGTAAAAAGATTACTCTCTTGCTCCGTGACACTTCCAAGAGCTTGGCAAACCTGTCCTAAGAAAAGGGGGGGGGGGGGGGGGGAGTAAACAGCTCCTCCAGGGACTTATGCCACAGTCCCCTGGCGGGAGGGGGAAAAAGTAAGAGGGAGCAAGGCAACTTGAGCCAACCAAAAAAAAAAAGGGGATAACTGAGAAAACTTTAAAAACAACAACCCTCTACTTAGGGACAAGAAAAAAAAAGGGGGGGGGGGGGTTAAGAGACTTTGAACAGAGTTCAAAATCAAACTTCTTACAGAAAAGGGGGAGAGGGTTCAGCACACAGTTTAGGTGCAGACCTAGCGTAAAGAGTTAAACTAAACCTGAAAAGAGGGAGGAAAGGACAGGACCTGCTGTAGGGCGAAACAAAGGTTGTGGGGCGGAGGCTACAGGCAGCTGTAGCCAATCAGCTAAGCACACAGGCTGCCTGCAGTCAGGAAGGGAAGAGGTGGGGGGAGCCGGGATCAACCCAAACTGTTACTGGAGAGAAGAGGGGGGGGGAGATAGTAAACGGTAGGACGAGGCAAGAAAAGAGAGAAAACTAGAACCAACTAAGGGAAAAGAAAAAAGTAACAGGAAGAAGCAAGAGAAAAGGTAGGCCGTGGAACGAATTCAGGGCCACTCGAGTGATGTCTCCCGTTCCCTAGGTACCCCCTGGTTCGAAAAGACACTCGCCTGCAGGGCTTGCGTGGCCACACACAAGCGGGGAGATGGAGATCTCTTGTCGGGGGCAGCACCAGAGGAGGGGAAAAGTAGCAAAAGGAAAAGAAGGGGGTGGGGAGAGTGCTGCAGCACTCGTGTGTGGACGGTGGGGGCTTCTGTTTAGACGAGGAGGAGGAGGATCCTCCGATGGTGGCCCTGCAGGACTAGGCAGCTCCCGGGGTTGATGGAGGTTGACTGGAATGGAGGTGGGTGGCGGAGCCTGCCTGGCTGTACACGACAGCTGGTCGGGGGTGAGAGCTGCAGCCCTGTTCTCACACACGCTATCTGCAAACACTGAGTGCCTCTGCGGCAGGGGAGGGAAGGCGAGGAGAATGTCCCCCTCGGCAATGGGGAGAGGAAATCCCGGTTTACCATTTCCTATTAAGGAAGGAAATTTTCTATTTGACCCCAAAACTGACACTGGCTCACTTTTTCCCTTCCAAATCATTACTTCTGCTATGGATTGAAGCGCAGATGTCAGCCCATCTTCAGTACAGAGAGGAAGACCGGGGACGGATCCAGCACCCACCTTCGCCTGGAAGCAGATGCCGTGCTGGAAGGCTTCCTCGTTGTGCAGCGGGAGTCGTGAATCGCCACTGTCCTCCACCAGGTTGTACCTGTTCCTCACCGGCATCTCTCGGCTTCTTCCCCTCCACCTTCTCCCTGCGCCCCCAAATTATCGCAGCCCTGACCCGCCGCCACCACCGGCAGCCAGACAAGCATTAGGCAGCCCTGTACAGACGGGCATGGTGCAGCCGCCCGCCCTCACTCTCTCCGGTCTTAGCCCAGCCCGCGAACACGAAGCAGAGAAGAGGTGTGGGCCGACTTCTGGGGGCGGAGCCTATTATTTAAGGCCGGGCAAGGGGGCGGGGGCGGCCAAAGGCCACCCCGCCCTCTTAAAGTAAAAGGGGAGGAAGAGAAAAACAACGAAAAAACATACCTTTTCTCTGGGGCCCCCTAGGGAGGGCACTGGAGACTAATAATGCATAATGGGGGGGAGGGGTGCCTTAAAGCTAAAAGGCCACAAGTTGCTATGTGGCCTAAATCCACCTCACCATCACTCACCTGTACTTCAGGACTTACCAGGGGTTTTCTACTGTCCACCTATTAGTCCCATCTGCAATCGTCTCCCCCTCATCGGAGGGGAGGGAGGGCAGGCACAGCCCACTGCAATCCGCACCGTTCCTCGGTCACCTGCAGCCGCTCTGTTCCCCTCATCTGCAAGGGGGGGCCCGCAATCTACCGCCATCTGTGCGGGGGATGGGGCGTTGAGGGGTTCGCTGACCATAAATAAGGGGGAGAAATCCCTTTTGGGACCGGAGGGGGGGGAACCCCTCGCCCCCTTTGCTTTGTTCCTGAGCAAGGGGTGAGGGGAGGGGAGGGAAGGCGGAAGGGACACCCAAAACGTGCACAACAGAAAATCAAACTACAACACAAAAAACTCAAATCTTAAGGGTTAACTCAAAAGGGGGGGAGGGAGAGGCCTATTTTTAAGACTGGAGGAAGGGGCAGGGCTGCCCCACCCCCTTAAAGAAAAAGGAAAAAAGTGAACAAAAGAAGGGGAATCATTTTCACTGGTGCCCCAGAGACCAATATGAGAAAATAGTAGGGAGGGGGGAGGGGGGCCTTAAAACAAAGAGGCCACAGGATAGCCTGTGGCCCATACCCACCTCTCATCTCATCACAACTGACCAGTATTCGGTGGAGCCAGCTGCAGTCAGTGCCTCCTGCGGGTTGCACTCGTCCTCACGCTGTTGACGCCGAGGGGAGGGGGAGGCAGGCCACACTGGCTCACAGCCAGTGCGGCCTCCCCATCCGGTGCTGCAGTTATCCCCTCTTCAGTGAGGGGGAAGAAAAAAGGGAGGGGAAGTGGGGCCGACAACCTCGGGGTAGGGGGCTCACAATCTGCCGCCACTGGGGCGGGGCGCCAACCAAAAAATCAGAGGAGGGGGAATCCCTTCTGGGACTGGGGGGACCCCTCACCCCTTTCCCTTTGTTCCTGAGTGAGAGGGAGGAAAGGGGGAGGGGCACCCAATAAGTGCACTAACAGAAAAGGGGGTGTGGGGTGAAATTCAACCAAAAACCCAAAAACAAACCTTTCAAAAAAGATAGGAAGGGGGTAAGCCTGGGGCACTGAAGCCCCAGGTGGAAGACATCCTCCTCCTACCCACAGAACGGACAGGAGGGGTCCTCCCGGAAAACCCACGCCTTGAACCAGCCGGTGGCCACGGCCCCGTGCACCAACCTCCAGGAGCAGTCCCTTTCGTAACTGGGGATCATCCCCATATAGAACGATCCCCAGCGGGGGCCGCCCCTGTCCCCTCCCTTCGGACCCAACACCTCCCGCCAGGTTGTGTCGGGCCTCGGAGCAAGGGCGAGGTGGTGCACGGTATGCACCACTAGCCAGTCCAGAACCTTCCGGGACACAGTCCAGAAATTCACTACGAGCAGTTCCCACAGCCTGCTAAGACTGTGGGCGCAAGGAGGAGCGTCAGCTCTGCGAGGAGACCCGATCCCATCGACAAACCTAGGCCCTACCAGCAGCGCCGGGGAGGGGGGGGGAGGGCCAGGGGTGCGGTCGGGTGGGGACCCCCGGGTCGCGGTGCCCCCTCGCTCGTGGCTCTCGCTAGAAGTCAGAAAGCGTTGGGCGCCTTCGTGAGGAGGCGCTCGATGAAGCGGGCCGGGGCTTCTAGCAAGTCCCCGCCCCTGGTCCCCCGGGCTCCGACCAGGTAGTGTCGCAGGCCCAGGTCCTCCAACCCCTCCAAACCCAGAGCGTGGTTGTGTAGGAGGGGCTCCCCCAGGAGGTCACTGGGCCCACTGGGCAATCCTCTGGTCAGGCCCAGCAACATCCAAGCTCTCAGCACATCTTTGTAGAATCCCGGCAACCGCGAGAGCAGCTTGGGGGTAAAGCTTCTCGGGTCTATCGCCAAAAGCTGCCAGTCATACCATAGATTGCCCGCTTGGAAGAAGAAATGCGTCGCCAGTGGGCACAATCGTGGAGCGGGGTCTGCATACAGGTATCTCTGCAGAGCCTGTAGACGGAATGTGTGCACCTGACTCCTCAGGCACACAAGCCCGTGCCCGCCCTCTCACGATGGGAGAGCCAGGACTCCCGCGGAGACCCAGTGCTTCCCGCCCCCCCCCCCCCCCCCCCCCAGAAGAAGTCCAGCAGCTTTTTCTGGGTGCGAGCGAGGAACTCCTGAGTCGGGCAAAAGACAGTGAGGCGGTGGTTCAGCATGCTGGCCACCAGCTGGTTCACTACCAGGGCCCGACCGCGGAAGGACACCAGTCGCAGCAGACCCCTCCACGCCCCAAGGCGAGCTTCCACCTTCTCTCCGAGCTTGCTCCAGTTGACGGGGGCCGTGGTTTCCGCAACGGAAAGGTTGACTCCCAGGTCCCTAAGGGTCTCCCTGCCCCACGACAGGTCAGGGAGAGCGTCCACCCTCTGCGGCCCTACGAGAAGGCTGGAGTTCTTGGCCCAGTTGAACTTGGGCGAGGATGCCGCCGAATAGACCTGCTGGCAGTCACGCACCCTCTCTAGGTCGACCGGGCCATGAACAGTCACGAGCACGTCGGCGTAAGCTGAGAGGATGACCCGCACCTCGGGCTCGCGCAGCACCAGGCTGGTGAGCCACCTGCGCAAAAGACATAAGAACGGCTCGATGGCCAGCGCGTACCGCTGACCCGAGAGGGGGCACCCTTGACGCACTCCGCGCCCGAACGCCAGAGGTGCTGTCAGGGACCATTGACTTTCACTAGGCACTCTGTCCTCGAGTTCAAGAGGTGGAGGTGCCCCACAAACCTGGGTCCAAAGCTGAACGCCTGCAAATTACCCATGAGATAGCTGTGATCCACCCTGTCAAAGGCCTTCTCCTGATAGAGGGACAAAAAGGCCGCCGACAGACCAGACCTACGGGCCTAATGGATGAGAACCCGGACCAAAAAGATATTATCAAAAATGGTGCGTCCGGGGATCGTGTAGGTTTGGTCGGGGTGGACCACCTCCACCTGCACGGACACTAGCCGCAGGCCAGGATCTTATAGTCCGTGCAGAACAGGGAGAACAGTTCCTGAGGCAGCATGGGTCCCCCGCCTTGGGCAGGAGAGTGAGCACCGCACGTCTGCAGGAGAGGGGCAGGCACCCCGTCTCGAGGGCTTCGTTTAGGACCCGCAAGAGGTCAGGCCCTAAGACGTCAAAAAAGAAAGAGACGAACTCGGTGGTGAGCCCATCGATGCCCGGGGTCTTCCCTCTTGGCATCTGGCCCAGAGCCTCGACGAGGTCTCCCAGGCCCAAGGGCAGCTCAAGCCACGCGCGGCCGACCTCGCTCACAACCAGTAGCCCCTCCCACAGGGTTGACAGGCGTTCGGATCTACCGGGTGCGGCGAGAAGAGAGCCGCGTAGAAATCGCTGACCTCCGCCCTGATCTTACCTGGCTCATCGAAGGGGGTCCCGTCGGCAGCCAGCAGGCACACTGTCTGCTTCCGGTTGCCCCTCCACCTCTCCAGCCCGTAGAAGAAGAGTGTGCCGCGATCCATCTCCTCCAGGATCTGGATGCGCGACCTCATGTAGACCCCCGTGTCCTTGCCACTCTTCGAGGTGGCGCAGGGCCTGCTTCTTCTCCTCGTACTCTAGAAGCACAGCCGGCTCGCCTCCCGGTCCCTGGGCATCGCCGAGGAGCTCCTCCAGCTCCATCACCTCCCCCGAGAGGCGCTGGAGCGTCAGGCGCTGCTCGGTGTTCACGCCCCTGGCACGTTCTTGACAGAGAACCTGGAGGCAGACTTTGCCCACGTCCCACCACTGAGCGAGGGAAGGGAAGTCCGCCTCCCAGCGGTGCCGGTCCACCCAGAACTCCCGCACCGCCGTCACCAACTCCTCGTCCGCTGGGAGCGAGTTGTTGAAGTGCCAGTGGGTCGACCTGGGCTGCGCAGGGCTGAGCACGACCCTCAGGACCACTTGGTTGTGGTCCGAGAGGGTGGCCGGCTCCACCGTACACCTTGTGGCCCGGAACATCAGCCAATGGGACAGATACCACCGGTTGATGCGGGAGCGACGCACGCACGCACTCCCCCTCCACCCGTACCCAGGTGAAACCGGAGTGGGCATCCGGGTGCTGCTCACACCACATGTCCACCAGACCGCTCCGCAGTAAGGCATCCCGAAGAATGGCCGCTTGTGAGGCCCTGAACACGCGGCCCCCACGATTGAGCGGGACGAGGGTGACTTTGAAAACCCCTGAGCGCCACTTCCTCGCCAGGATCCAACGAGTCCAGGAGTTCAGACAACTGGCGAAAGAAGACCGCCTGCTCGGCCGTGGAGCAAGGGGCGTACATGTTGACACAATTCACCATGCAGTCCTCGACCTGAAGCCTCATGTGCAGCATCCTGCCCGGCACGACGGCCTCGACGCTCAGCACCTCCATCTGCAAGACCTGCGAAATCAAGAGGGCCACCCCGCCAGCAACTCCTGAGGTGTGACTGAAGGTCTTCTCGCCGTCCCACTCCAGATGCCGCCGCGCTTGATGGCAGAAAGTACCCAGTGCCTGTGGAACCCGGTCTAGCAGCCGTTGACGTTAAGGGTGCAGAACGTTAAAGCCATTCTCTGTCAAGAGGGCGGTTTCGGGTATGCGCCCGACCAGCCCTGTCACAGAGCCGGCCGGAGCGCAAACGGTTCATGACCAATGTTGCTCTCCTCGCCAGGGAGGGAGACGGCTTGCGAACAACACTGCCGCCACCCGCTTCACATCCCCCTCCCCGACTAAGCCACGATCGATGGATCTCCATTGTGAATGAAGGGAGCTATCTGCAGAGGAGAGCAGGGGGCCGAGAGGCCTGCGGACCACGTGCTGGCCCGCGGTCCCCTTTCCTCGGCCGCTCGCCCACTCACACTCGCCCCTCTCCCCCTCCTTCTTGCTAAATCCCCAGGCCCAGGCCTGGGGGACCGGTACCTGTCCCCGCCCTCATCAGAGCGGCCTCTCAGTGGCCAAGAGCCCCTCCGGCAGTTCCTCCGAGAGGAGGACGACTGTCCGCCCTCACCCTCCTTCCCACCCCCCACAGGGCACTGACCCACTCTTCTGGTGCCGGGCCACCCGGAGCAGGGGAAGAGGGACGAGGAGGGGGAACAAAAGAAAGGGAGGGGATGGGAGCGGGAGCTGGGGAGAAAGGAGAGGAGCGAGAGGGATGGGGGTAGGAGGGAGAGGGGAGACGGGAGGGGGGGACGGGAGAGAGGGGTTTGGGGAATAAGGGCAGAATGGAAAGGAATTGGGACAGAAGGCCGCCAGCTCCGAAGGGAAAGGGGAAGGGGGAGGCAGGGAGAGGACCTCCCCCTCTTCCAGGTCGGAGAGAGGGGGAGAGGAATGGAGGGGGTGAAGGAGCCCTGACAACAGCTCCTTCAGGGGCAGGCCAGAGGGCTCTGCTCTTCAGTTGGGACCCCGCAGAGACAGAGCCCCTTCCGGAGGCAGAAGCCCGACTGGACCCGCCCCCCGCAGAGTTGGGGCAGGGAGGGGAGGTTCAGGGAGTGTTACCTCCACGGCCAGAGGTTCCCCCGCCTGGGCCACCGAGCCATCCCCCTCCGTCGGAGCGGACGGGGGGTCCGGGGTGGTAACAGCTAGCTCGGCGGGGGTTTGCGGTGGGGCTTCTCGGCCGGGGGCGGCGGAGGTGGAGGCTCGCCTACCTCCTGATCAGGAAGGGGCGGTGGCAGGGTGTCTATTGGGGATCGGGGCAGGGAAGGGCAGACCTCCGGAGAGGCGGTCACTAGTTGCACCCTGGGGGAAGGCGGGGACGATTCTACCTCACCCTCGCCCTCGGATACCACCTGGGTCCCGCCTGACATGCCCCGGTCTATTTACCCGCTTCTGGGGAAGTACCCGCTCGGGACCTCGGGCTAATCCCCGGGGTCGGCTCCAGCTCCCAGCCTGGATCGCCAGGCCGAAGCTCTGAGGGCCCGTCCCCCTCGCTCATGGCCTCCACGGCGATGATGATCGCTTCTTTGCCTGGCAGTAGACCCGGGAGAGGAGGAGAGGGTGCCTCGGATGCCCCGCGGGTAGGGCGGGGGTCCCTGGCGCTAGCTGGCGGGGGTGATGGGGAGAGGGCATGCTCCGAGGAAGGGGCGGCCTGAGGATCGTCTCCGGGGGCCTCTCCCTGGGCGAGTTTCCTCCGCTTTTTCGAGAGAAGAGCGGAGGGGCCAGTGCGCTCGTCACCGCTGCCCAACTCCACGAAAAGGACGGGAGAGGGGGCGGCAGGGAGTCCGAGGCGAGGGGCGGCCCTACTTCCCTATCTACAGGGCCCACCTCCCTCGCCTCACGCTGTCCCTGATCTAACACAACGGGGGGCTTGGAGCTCCCCTCGACAGGGGGCTCCGGCGCAGCGACAACAAGGGCTGCGGCTCAGGGCCAACCGTGGCCTCCGAAGAGTCCGGCGCAGGGTTGGAAGGGGCTGGGGTGGGGGCAGCGTTGGCGACCCCACGCTGGCCACCTTGTCCGGTAGGGCCCCCTCCTAGGGTGGCCGCCCTAGACTCAGCCCTGACGTGCACCCTCTCCCTCTTGCATTGCCTCCTGGTAGGCAGAGGCACAGTCACGGGGAGAGGACCGGGGTCGGGCCCGGGTCAGGCGTCTCCCGTGGTGGGGAGGGCGGAGGGGTTGCTGAGGGTGGAGGTGGGTGGAGCCCAGTTGGTCCGGTGGGGCGGGCGCGGGCGCTGTCCCACCCCATGTGGACGCCCTCAGGGGAGCCGTGGCTTCCGAAGGGGTGGAGGAGGCACCAGGGGGCCCGGCCGGGAGGAGGAGCACCGCCCTCTCCCGCTGCTGCTGGGAGAAGAGGCTTGGGCACATCCAGCAGGAATGCCCCAGCCCGCGACAGTAGTGGCACTGCGGCCCCTCCGCGGACCAGAAGATCTTAAACAGCACCTCCTGCTAGCTGACGAGTTTCCACCCCTAGGTCTCCCCTTCCCTCCTACGGCAGACGCACCCACGCCTGCATTCGGAAGGAGGAGACGTGCCGCAGCTCCCGGTGGCCCACCGGGATGGCCGTTACAGGGGAGGTGAACGTCCCCAGGCCACCGAAATGGAGCCTTAGGAGGGCATCCGGTAGGTGGGACGGTACATTGCTAAACACGACCCACGTGCCCTGCCCCACGATGGGTTCCACCGCGTGAAACACCCCCTCCAGGACGGCTTTGTGGACCACCGTGAGGGACCGGACAAAGAGCATGGCCTTTCCGTGCATTCTCCCCGCCGCCACGACCTCCTGGGCCCGACCAGCTTGGCCAAGGCGGCCGAAAAGCGGAGGGGGTCCGGGGTGGCCAGCATATGGCAGCGCAGGCCGTGCCGCAGGGTGAGGCCGGAGGAGCCCGCCGCCGCCAACGAATACAAATCGAGCGACGGCACGGGCCCCTTACAGGCGCTTGCTCCCTTAGCGGCGGCAGCATAGCTGCCCTGCGCTTCCACGGGGCGGGGGGGTGGCGGAAAGGGGGGGGGTGTCGGGAGGAGGCGTAGCGGGGCCCCTGGAGGTTGTCTGAACAGTGGCCGTAGCGGAAGAACCGCTGATTACAACGGCTGCGGTGGGAGATGCCGCAGGAGGGGAGGCTGGCACGGCGGGCGCAAGAAGGGAAGGGGGGGGAGCCCGGATCAACCCAAACAGTTACTGTAGGGAAGAAGGGTGGGGGGGGGGAAATAGTAAACGGTAGGACAACGCAAGAAAAGAGATGAAACTAGAATCAACTAAGGGAAAAGAAAAAGTAACAGGAAGAAGCAAGAGAAAAGGTAGGCCGTGGAACGAATTTGAGGTGGAAGGGGGGGGGGGGGGAAACCACTTCACTGATGTGTCCCGTTCCCTAGGTACCCCCTGTTTCGAGAAGACACTCGATTGCAGGGCAAGGGGCGAGATGGAGGTCTCTTGTCTGGGGGGGAAGCACCAGAGGAGGGAAAAAGTAGCAAAAGGAAAAGAAAAGAAGAGGGGGAATGCTGCAGCACTCGTGTGTGGACAGTGGGGAGGAAGAAAAGAAAGGGAAGGGAAGGGAGGACGGTGCTGCTCTTTAGAGGAGGAGGATCCTCCGATGGTGGCCCTGCAGGACTAGGCAGCTCCCGGGGTTGATGGAGGTTGACTGGAATGGAGGTGGGTGGCGGAGCCTGCCTGGCTGTACACGACAGCTGGTCGGGGGTGAGAGCTGCAGCCCTGTTCTCACACACGCTATCTGCAAACACTGAGTGCCTCTGCGGCAGGGGAGGGAAGGCGAGGAGAATGTCCCCCTCGGCAATGGGGAGAGGAAATCCCGGTTTACCATTTCCTATTATGGAAGGAAATTTTCTATTTGACCCCAAAACTGACACTGGCTCACTTTTTCCCTTCTAAATCATTACTTCTGCTATGGATTGAAGCGCAGATGTCAGCCCATCTTCAGTACAGAGAGGAAGACCGGGGACGGATTCAGCACCCACCTTCGCCTGGAAGCAGACGCCGTGCTGGAAGGCTTCCTCGTTGTGCAGCCAGAGTCGTGAATCGCTGCTGTCCTCCACCAGGTTGTACCTGTTCCTCACCGGCTTCTCTCGGTTTCTTCCCCTCCACCTTCTCCCTGCGCCCCCAAATTATCGCAGCCCTGACCCGCCACCACCGGCAGCCAGACAAGCATTAGGCAGCCCTGTACAGACGGGCATGGTGCAGCCGCCCTCCCTCACTCTCTCTGGTCTTAGCCCGGCCGCGAACACGAAGCAGAGAAGAGGTGTGGGCCGACTTCTGGGACGGAGCAGCGCAGCCAGTTTTCCACCAGGCGACTACTACACTAGCGACAGCTGCAGCCCACCAACCCACCTCAATTGGCTGAAAGTTGCCTCACGTGACTGGAGGGAGGTGTGTTGGTGTGGCCAGCGAAACGCCGGAGGAGGGACAGAGTTTCCGGGGCATGCACCTAGCCCACTGGAGGTTTTTAGTAGAGATGTGCAATCGTTTATCACGAATTAGGCAATTGCAACGAAATTGCCTAATTCGTCGTGGTTCGGGTGCCCAGAAACCCGAAAGGATTTTCACCGAACTTCGGGGAAAATTTGTTTTTCGGGTTTCTATGGGGAGAGGGGCACATTTTTTTTTTTTTAAATTAAAAACCACCCCAAACATTAAGATTAACTATAATACAACCACCCTCCCCCCATCCCGATCCCTCCCCAAGACTTACTAACATCCCTGGGGGTCCAGCGGGGTCCCGGGTTCCATTTGTCCCTCCGTGCCCGGTGTGCCACTGCAAGCCGTGCTCAAAATGGTGCCGAATAGCCTCTGAACTACTATGTCACAGGGGCTACCGGCGCCCTTGGTCAGCCCCTGTCACATGGCCATCGGCGCCAGGGTGTTATCCGACAATGTGACCACAGTGGCTTACATCAATCGACAGGGAGGCACCAAAAGCCGTCCAGTGGCAGAAGAAGCTCGCCTGTTATTAGACTGGGCAGAGTAGCATCTCCTCAGCATAGCTGCGTCCCACATAGCAGGGTGGACAATGTTCACGCGGACTTTCTAAGTCAGCATCGTCTCGATCCCGGCGCATGGGAGCTGGTGGACAAAGCCTTCCAACTTCTCTGCGACAGGCGACGTTCAGAAATTCCAAGGCTACGCGCTTCTTTGCTCGCCACAGGGACACTGGAGCGGAAGGAGTGGATGCTCTTGTGCTCCCCTGGCCGACGACGGTTCTCCTGTACGTGTTTCCTCCTTGGCCTCTGATAGGCAAGGTACTCAGGCGCATAGAAGGACATCCGACCGAGGTGATCTTGGTAGCTCCTGAGTGTCCGCGCCGGCCGTGGTTCGCGGATTTGCTTCATCTAGTAGTGGACGGTCCTCTGCATTTTCCTCCGATCCCGAACCTTCTTCATCAGGGACCCGTCTGTTTCGACCAGGTCGATCGCTTCTGTCTAGCGGCATGGCTTTTGAGAGGCAGCGTCTGAGGGGCAAAGGCTATTCCAATGCGGTGGTCACTACTCTCTTGCGATCTCGTAAGACTTCTACTTCTTTGTCTTATGTTCGAGTCTGGAAGGTCTTCGAAACATGGTGTGTGGCTAGGGAGATTGTACCCACTCGGGCAGCTGTTTCAGATATCCTAGGTTTCCTTCAGGTGGGATTAGCTAAGGGATTGTCTTGTAGTTCCTTGCGAGTCCAAGTGGCAGCTCTTGGTTCCTTACATGGTACTGTGCAGGGCGTACCGTTGGCTACGCATCCAGATGTCTCTCGTTTCCTCAAGGGAGCGAGGCATTTGCGTCCCCCATTGAGCTCTCCTTGTCCGTCTTGGAATCTGAACTTAGTTTTCAAGGCTCTGTGTGCTCCGCCTTTTGAACCCTTGCCAAGGGCAACTTTGAAGGACTTAACATTGAAAGTATTCTTTTTGGTGGAAATAACTTCAGCTCATAGGGTTTCCGAGCTTCAAGCATTGTCCTGTAGAGACCTTTTCTTGAGGATTTCAGATTCTGGTGATTCCTTGCACACAGTTCCTTCGTTTCTGCCTAAGTAGTTGCTTCTTTCCATTTGAATCAATCTGTGGAGCTTCCCTCGTTCTCCAGTCTGGATAGGTCAGACCCTCTTTCGCGGGATTTGCGAAAATTGGATGTTCGCAGAAGTCTTCTGCGCTATCTAGAGGTTACTAATGAGTTTCGGGTCTCAGACCACCTTTTTGTGCTCTGGAGCAGACCTAAGAAAGTTAACATGGCCTCTAAGGCTACCATCAGTCGGTGGTTGAAGGAAGCTATTAATTCGGCTTATTTACTCCGTGGTCGACCTTTACCGGAAGGTCTTCGGGCACACTCGACATGATCTCAGGCCACTTCTTGGGTGGAATGCCAGCAGATTTCACCTCAACAGATCTGCCAGGCGGCTACATGGACGTCCTTGCATACTTTTGCAAGGCATTACAGACTTGATGTTCAGATACCAGGGGTGGCTAACTTTGGGGAGGGTGTGCTTCGAGCGGGCCTCTCCGGTTCCCATCCCACGTAAGTAACAGCTCTGGTACATCCCAGGAGTCTGGACTGATCCGAGTACGTACAGGGAAAAGAAAATTGGTTCTTACCTGATAATTTTCATTCCTGTAGTACCACGGATCAGTCCATTTACTGTATTGAGGTAATGGAGAGTCCATTTCATCAACATTGGTTTACGTTTTCTCATCACCATATCAATTGGTATTCCCTGTTCTGGGGTCTGGTTTACAGTTGGGGTCAAGGCTTCATTCCGTTTACGGTTTTTGTATATAGTTTGGATGGCAACTATTCTGCTTTGAATTTACGTAATACTGACAGGCTGTGGGTGGCACCTAGGTATATATGGCAGAGGCTGTCAGAACTTTCTCTGTCTCCACCTGCTGGTGCCAGGACCAAACCCAGGACTCTGGACTGATCCGTGGTACTACAGGAACGAAAATTATCAGGTAAGAACCAATTTTCTTTTATTTTGTGGAAGTCAAAATGTTACATTGAAATAGAAGCAGTTTTATGATTTTGAAAGTTATTGTGGTAAGGCATGTTTTA
Source organism: Rhinatrema bivittatum (assembly GCF_901001135.1). Taxonomy (NCBI): domain Eukaryota; kingdom Metazoa; phylum Chordata; class Amphibia; order Gymnophiona; family Rhinatrematidae; genus Rhinatrema; species Rhinatrema bivittatum. Next base: position 101,980,443 of record NC_042622.1, on the reverse strand, counting down.
AAAGAAAAAAAAGAGAAATTTGTGGAACTCTGCTACTTCAGTCTCTTGCACATTTTTCAGAAATGAAAACAATTCCAAATTATACTTAACTGAGATTCCTGAGTGTAAGAAGAATGCATTAAAAATGCATACATCAGAAGAAAATACAGATGGAAGAAGACAGTGGGTCAGCACTACTTTTAACTCTTTGCATGTGATTTACTTTAGGTCTGATGTACTAAAAGATTTTGTTTCCATTTTGTGACTGTGAGAATAAGACATCAAATTAATATTATTTTTTAATCTAGTTTAAGGGTGCTTACCTTAAATCCTGAATTACAGTACCTAAATGTAATCCACTTTGAAGCGCTGAAAAAATGCAAAAAAGTGGAATATAAATAAATAAGAAATAAATCGATTGAAATATTCATCATGCTTCAGCTGAGTTAAGCAACCAGGTTATTGTATGCTGAGCACTTTGCCCAAAGTCCATAAGGGAGTTCCTCTGCTTTTCAGTTCCCACTTTTTTTTTTTAACATCAGCTTTGTGAATACTTAGTCCTTGTGGCAAGAAAGTTTTCTTTCTAATCCCATTTTTATAGATGCTCACAGATGTCATAGACACCAAGCATTGCCAATATCCTGCTGTTGTCAAGAGCGGAACAGTATGTAGCTGTTTCCAGTCTGATAATTATACAGCAGGAGGGAAAATAGAAGGAAATACAGCCTGTTTGTTCAACAGATCATAACATTCAGTGCCCTTTTACATTGTGACCGTGGATAGCAACAACAAAACTCCTCTCTTCATATTGACATTGAGAGATCTTTTTCTCTCTCCGAACCTGATATTTTTTTTAGCTTTTTAACTTATGGAAGAAGTGAGGGGTTACTGGTGCTTGTGATCTTAAAAGCAACTTAACTTTTTCTTATTTCAATTTGCCATCTCAAGTCACCTATACAGAATCCTTTGGAAAACCTCCAGAGTGCACTGAAACAGCAGCACAAATAGAGCAAGATGTTGTGATTTAGACATAAGATGTGGGCCCTTGGTCACCGTGAGAGATGACACCTCCCACAGGGCGGAGCCTCACGGTGATAGGCTGGCTCTTGGCAGTGATGGACACAGAGAAGATATAATTTATTGTACTGCAAATGTGGTTGGAGACCTGAAGAACAGGTGATGATCCCAGCTAGGAGAAAGTCACTAAAGGTATACTCTGACAGAGGGAGTGCAGATTCAGATTTCCAGTCTCACCTGACACTGAGAAGGAGATGGGTCCGGTAGTGGTCCACGAGGCAGGGTAGGCTGAAAATCCATGGTGAGACGAAGCAGAGGCAGAATAGGAACTGTGGTACTCACTCTGAAGCTAGTGGATGATGGAGAAGGGAACCCCCGAGGAGCGAGGGTCCAGGACGAGACAAGGCCCTCGAGGAGCGGGTACCTTAGGCGTCCTGGTAGAAGCAAGTTACCCCGTAGGGCATAGAGGAGCAAGGAAAGACCCCCGAGGAGCGGGTACCTAAGTCGTTCCTGAGCGAAGGCATCTGGTAGCGGAGAGAGAGATCAGCATGGAGGATTCCAGCAGAAAACAGGAAGAGTCTCCGTGCAGGAGGGAATTCAACTAACTCAATTACCAGGACAAGCAGGGAGTTTTAAATACCCTCCTCAATGATGATGTCATCAAGAAGGATGGGCCCGGGTTTCCCACCCTGGGTCCTTTAAGGCAAAGGCTTGTGTTGGCACGCTCGTCCCTGAGATGTCAGGGGGCGGGGCCTAACCGTCAGGCAGCCCAGGGCTGCAGATGAGCGGCCTGAAGAGGCGAACACAGTCAACCACGGACCCCGTGGTCGACCGGCGCAATACAAGGGCAGTAGCAATAATGGATTTTTCTGTCCCTAGACACTATTGGTGCTGTCAAAGTCCCGTCCCCCCCCGCCCCCAACCACCAGCACCACCCAAATTCAGACAACAGGGAACAGAAGGTTTAAGTCACAGCCCCACAGTTTTCTGTAATAGCTCAGGAGTACATTCTGTGGTAAAAAGTAGAAAATTCTGAAGAACATTGCCAAACATTTCCATCTTTTATATTATGCTATAAAAGTAAAGTAGTTTTCCAACTTTTATTTGTGTCTCTATGATTTATTTTATGTTTACCGATTGAGGAAAAGGGATTTCAAGCATCAACACAGGGAGGAGATCTCAGACATAGGGAGAGGAAAAGGAGAGGGTGGTAGGACCAGGGATGAGGAGAAGAGATAAAGGAGGATAAGAAATGATGTGAGAAGAAGGTGAGAGGACAGGGGATGGGGGAAGAGAGGGAGAGATGAGGAAGTCTGAGGAACAGGTGGAAGATCTGAGCCTGGGGGAAGAAGAGGGAGGGAGGTTTTGAGACTAAGGAAGGGGAGGAAGGAGAAAGAGGGGGATCACAGGAGACAGCATCAGGAATCAGTGATATGGATATGTGTATGGGGAGGGAGGTCCAGAATCTGAACAGAAGAAAAAAGTAGGAAGGAAGGGAGATTCCAGGATCTGGGAGACAGAATCTGAAAACAAGGGAGGGGAAATCTTAAAACATAGAAATGACGGCAGAAAAGGAGCAAACCGTTCATCCAGCAAGTTTATGGTAGCATCTGCCGCGCCATACGAGTCACCCCCATACTTAGTTTCCCAAAATGTCAAAGTCAGGGCAGTTGATGTATAAGTCCAATTCCCCTTTACCTCTTGCCATTGAAGCAGAGAGAAATGTTGGAATTGCATCACAAGTATAAGGCTTATTGGTTAAAGGTAGTAACAGCTGCATCAACAAGTTACTACCATGTTTATTTGTTTTCCCAGACTAAAATTCAGTGTCCTTCTTGGTTGATGTCTGAAACTAATTCCCCTTTTCCTTTTTTTCCCCCTGCTGTTAAAGCAGAGAGCAATAATGGAGTTGCATCAACAGTATGAAGGCTTATTGGTTAAGAGTAGTAAATGCCACACCAGCAAATTACCCTCATGCACTCTTTTCCTCTTTTCCATTCTCTAGCCTTTAGGGATCCATAGTGTTTATCCCATGCCCCTTTGAAATCTTTCACCATTTTTGTCTTCACCATCTCCTCCGGAAAGGCATTCCAAGCATCCACCACCCTCTTTGTGAAGAAATATTTCCTGACGGTTCTGAGTCATCCTCGCTGGAGTTTCATTTTGTCACCCTTAGTTCTACTGATTTCTTTCCAACAGAAAAGGTTTGTTGTTGATTGTGCATCGTTAAAACCTTTCAGGTATCTGAAGTTCTGTATCATATCTCCCTTGGACCTCCTCTTCTCCAGAGTATACATATTTATGTCCTTCATCCTCTCCTCATAAATCATTTGATGGAGACCCCCCACCAGTTTTGTCACCCTTTTCTGGACCTCCTCCATCCTGTCTCTGTCCCTTTTGAGATACGGTCTCCAGAACTGAACACAATGCTCCAGGTGAGGCCTCGCAGGGGACCTGTACAAGGGGACTATCACTTCCTTTTTCTTACTGGTTATTCCTCTCTCTATGAAGCCCAGCATTCTTCTGGCTTTAGTGATTGCCTTGTCACATTGCTTCGCCATCTTCAGATCGCTAGACACTATCACCCCAAGGTCCCTCTCTTGCCCTGTGCACAACAGCCCTTCACCCCCATCACATACAGCTCTTTTGGATTACCACACCCCAGATGCATGACTCTGCACTTCCTGGCATTGAATCCCAGCTGCATATCTTCAACCACTGTTCAAGCTATCTTAAATCTCATCTCATCTCTCTACTCCTTCCGGCATGTCCACTCTGTTGCAGATCTTAGTGTCATCCGCAAATAGACAGACTTTACCGTCTGAAATGTCACTCACAAAGATATTGAACAGGACCGGTCCCAACACTGATCTTGTGTCACTCCACTTAACCCATTTACCATCACACGCTGTCTTCAATCCATCAACCAGTTTATAATTCTCGCCACTACCTTGGTGCTCACTCCCAAGCTTCTCATTTTATTCACAAGCCTCCTATGCGGGACCGTATCAAAAGCTTTGCTGAAATCCAAGTAGATCACATCGAGCGCTCTTCCTTGATCCAGTTCTTTAGTCACCCAATCAAAAGAAACAATCAGATTTGTCTGACCTGACCTTCCCCTGGTGAATCCATGCTGCCTCGGGTCCAGCAATCCTCCTGACTGTAGATAATTCACTATCTTTTCTTCAGCAGAGTGTCCATTAATTTTACCAGCTCTGAGGTGAGGCTAACCGGCCTGTAGTTCCCAGCCTCCTCGCTGCTCCCACTCTTGTGAAGCAGGATCATCACAGCTGTTCTCCAATCACTCAGCACCACTCCTGTTTCTAGGGATCTATTGAACAGATCATACAGTGGACCCACCAGTACATCTCTGAGCTCTCTCAGTATCCTGGGATGAACCTCATCAGGCCCCATGGCTTTGTCCACTTTCAGTTTTCCTAGCTCTTCCCATACATTCTCGTCTGTAAACTGAGTTTCTTCTACTCCACCCCCATCCACTGTCTTATTAACTAGCGTTGGTCCTTCTTCAGGGTCTTCTTCAGTGAACACTGAACTGAAGTATTCATTTAATATTTCTACCATTTCTTCATCTCTTTCCACACATTGATCCTTTTCACCTTTCAATTTCACTATACCACTTCGGATCTTTCTCCTTTCTCTGATGTATCTGAAAAATGTTTTTGTCACCTCGCTTTACCTCTTTGGCAATCCCTTCTTCCACCTGACATTTTGCTTTCTTAATTACTTTCTTTGTCTCCCTGAGTTTCACCGAATATTCTTCCCTGTGTTCCTCTTTTTGGGATCCTTTATATTTCTTGAATGCTGTTCTTTTTGCTTTTAATTTTTCAGCCACCTCCTTTGAGAACAAGATAGGTTTCTTATTTCTCTTGCTTTTGTTTACTTTTCTAACAATAATTTTAGCTTAAATGGAACTGTAGGGATTTTGTAGGATCCTCTGTTTACTTAAAGTGAGATGTATGTATGTATATATCTACAATATAAATGGGCTCTGACTGACGGCCCGCAAATGCGCAGTAGAGAGCAGCTCTACCGCACATGTGCGGGCGGGAGAGCACGTCGGTCACAGCGGAGCACAAGATGGCGCTGGGAGGAAATGCAGCAGCGGCATTCGAGCATCAGCGGGCCAGCAATGAGCCCGGTGGTGAGGAGCGAGGGAAGGACCCAAGGAGACCTCCCGTCTCCGTGTCTGCGCCATCCTGCGAGAGCGGGGCTGCACTTAACGGGACCCTGGGTGGCGGGCGAGCTGAAGAGAACAAGAGGGAGAGGGAAGGGGTTGTGGATGAGGTGAGAGGGGAAGAAAAGAGAAGATGAGAGGGGATGGAAGGAAAAGGATGTGAGTAAGTGGGAAGGGTAAGAAGTTGTGGAGAAGAGAAAGAAGGAGTGGAGAGGGATGAGGGTGAGGGAAGGGGTTGTGGATGAGCTGAGAGGGGATGGGAGGGGATGAGAGTGAGGGATGGGATTGAGAGAGGGTAGGGAGTGACTGAGGGGAGGGAGAATGAGGCGGGTGAGAGTGAGGGAAGGGGGTTTCAATGAGAGGGGAGGGAGGTAGTGGGAGCAAGTGGGTGAGTAAGACTGAGGGAAGTGAATTTGAGTGGGGAAGGGGTGTGAGTGACCGAGGGGGAGGAGGATGAGTGACCGATGGGGAGGAGGATGACTTACCGAGGTGAATCAGGAGGGGAAGGGGGAGTGAGGGAGAAGAAGTGCAGAAGGGTGCAGTATCCGAAAACGGATCAAAAAAAAAATGTTAATGTAGCCCGTTGTTACGGGCTGAACGGCTTGTGTATCTATATAGATATAATTTTTTTTAGATCCTCTCTTTTATAATTGCTAAGATTAAATATCAATACTGCACACTACCTGCAGCAACCTGAGCAATCTTCTAAGACACCCCAACAATGCAAACATAGAGACCTTTTAGCTATATTTCAAAGATTATCAGGCAGTAATATCATGTACTTAGTCTTGGAGTTTGGAGCCCTTGTGGACAGGAACTAACCATATTGCAGTAAAGGAGAGAGGACAAATGGATACCTGTTTTCTTTTCCATTTCCTCTCTAACCTACCACCCAATATGGCGTACACACACACACCAGCAATCCCTTCACTCTCACACACAGAAACACTGACCTCCCCTCACCATTCCCCCCTGTCTCACATACAAATAACCCCCTCCCCTAGTATATCCCCTCTCATCCCCAGCTCCTCTCCTCACCCTAATGATCCCTCTCTTAGCCCTTCCTAACCTCCTCAAAATGACCCCCTTTTGTTTTCTGCTGTAGGGTCACCTCCTCCCCTCCTGTCCCTGAATGACAGGAGACAAGGATCTGGAGTAGGGAGCAGAGTGGCTCTTTAATCTGCCTTGTCTGCTTCAGGCTCACCTCCTCCCCTCTTGTTTCTGAATGACAGGAGGACAGAGGCGGGATTAGGGAGCAGAGTGGCTCTTCCTTGCCCTGCTATGTCTACTCCATTCTCTTCCCCTCTCCTCCTGTTTCCTAAACAGTGCCTGAGAAGAAAGCAGAGGGCTGTTCTCTGCTAAGTGAGATTCAAATCAGCTGGAAGGCAGAAAATCTTCAGTAGGCCTGCTGCTCCCCATATTTTTACAGGCCTAGTGTGCCTATTGGCAAATCTAGGCCTGGGCAATGGAACACCTTTATGGTTGGGGAGGCCAAACCAACCAAGCTCTGCCCCCATTGGTCCACGCTTTTTGAAACACTTGAAAATATCAATGTCCTAACTGCTGAGAAACGGCAGCGATTCCAGCTTCATCTGTTATGTTTACTTTTGTTTTGCTCAGAAGGGGAACATGGCATCCCAAAACCTTTTTTTTTTTGCCAGTGTCTTCATGCAACACACGAATGCTGTTGTTACTTGAGCAGGAGCTGAAACCCTTATATTGTGACATTAGACCTATCACATGCATTGTAGCACCATGAAGCTGGAATAATCCCATGAAGAAGAAAGGACTGACCGATTGTTTATGTGCAATTTCTGTCGATCGCACAAGACTTTGCTCATATGCAGTAATGGTATTACATTTTCCCTGTTCATATTTATTTATGCCTTTATAGGAATTGAATATTTCCTATGAAATATTTGCAATGTTGAAAAATTGAGGGTTAAAACTTACATCTCTGCATTGGTTTCAGATAGCACTGAAAAATATATGCACATAGAGTAGCACACATACTTGTAGCTTCAAACTTTTACAAATTCAGTCCCATTATGTGTAAAACAACGACGACAAATCATCTTTGACATGTAAGAAGAATTCTCTAATAAGCATCACCGAGTCTGCAGATCTAAGATTATTTATTGTTTATATACTGCTCTCATGTTCAGCTCTGAGCAAGATAACCCTAAAGATGAACTTAAAATTAGTAAGGCTCATATTTATTTATTTATTTGTTTGTTTTATATACCGTCAATCTGGGACAATCTCGACGCTGTATATTTAGTCATATAAAATACATAATAGTACATCACAAAAAACATGACAATATATAAAACTTTAAAATTATTAACACAGGAGATTATTTACACCATAATACAATGAATAAATAAAATATCCAAACTTAAAACAATATTAGTATATTAAGAAATAAAAATAAAATTAAGATAAAATAAGAACAAGATAAAAATATAATCAAAGTCAAAAATCCAAAAAACAAGTGAAGCCAGATGTTATAACTTTAAGCACAAAAACAGCCGGTGAAGGGACACACAAACAATATTGATTATTACTCTGCCGCCAGATCATAGGCATTTCCAAATAATAAAGATTTCAGTTGTTTTTTAAAAATGTTCAAGTCCTTTTATAATCTGAGTTCTTTGGGTAACGAGTTCCATAGTTTGGGGCCTGCAACTGAGATTGTCCGTTCTCTAACCTCTGATAGATGCGTTGTTTTGATTGATGGTATTGATAACAAACATTTATTTGCAGAACAAAGGTTCCTTTGTGGAATATGTAGATGTAAAAGAGCATTTAGCCATTCAGTTTGTTTGTTGTTTATAGATTTGAATTTAAGGTAAATCCAAGCTGTATTTTCAGGTACACTAAGTATTTCCCTGCCTAAGTTTGCTTACAATGTAAGGATTAGATATACTAAGCTTTTTCCCATAGACACATAATGGGAGAAAAGCCTTAGCAAATCTGGCAACGGAGGGTGAAAGGACTTGTTGAAAGTCACAAGGAGCATCAGTGGAAGAAGCAGGGTTTAAACCATGGGTTCTCTTGTTCTCAGCCTACTGCTCCAGCCACTACGTTACACCTCCTCTCCATGGCTAGAGAGAAGCCACACTTTCCAGGTTCACAAGCCTGTGTTTTAAATACAATCATTGTGCAATTCAACCATTTCAAATTCCACATCCCAGCCCAAAATCCATTAGTTCCCAGGACCAGAGTAGAAGGGAGAAAAATGTAGGCCACTGTGTCTTTTACAACTGCAATGAACAAAGTGTAATTCTGTTCCAGTGTTGCTGGGATGTTAAGATACTCACCGAGTGGCACAGTATTTCCTATTGCCACTGTTATAAAGGACGCAGTAGACAATATTCACAATCAAAAAAAATCTTGGTATGCTCTTGTGATGGCTGCTTTTTTTCTGCCCCCTATAATTTCCACTTCAGAATGCTGCTTTAGAATTATAGTTGTTAGTGAGTCCCTGATTGCTGTTTATCTGTGATTCTGTGTACATGCCCTGAAAATTTTCCATCTGTGCAAATGTTCATATCAGCTGCATAAATCCTGTGAATTATTCTTTTGGATGAATAAGGGCACAAGTCTAATTTTCTTGAATAGCCTTGGTGACAGTTTCAGTATATACAGTACAATAAAGTATACTAAAGCAAGGATGGCTAGCTTTAGTGCTTATGGGCTAGAGACGGTTCCATTTTTTCAGGATAACCAAACATGCAAATTAACCTGGTACTTAGCCTTAATTTATGTGCATATATCTCATGAATATCCTGAAAGCCAGTCCTGTTCATAGTCCTTGAAGACCAGAACTGGCAACCTGTGCATTAAGTAGTCTGGTTGCAGAAATAAAGGTTAACCAAAAACATAATACAAGGTAATATGTTTTAATTGTACTAAATTAATAAATTTCTTGATTAGCTTTTGGAAGCTATACTCCCTGCATTAAGGAATAAAGGTCTGGTTATGTTAATAGGTTTTCTCCTGTAAGCTGCATAGGTGAATGAGAGGTGGTGATGGCAATTGGTGAGAGGGAGGTTGGGGTTGGAAGAGGGTTTAAAAATGTATAGAAGAACTTGTATTTCTCAGAATTAAACATTTATTTTGTGAAATATTTCTCAAATAAAAAATTATAATTCCAAAAATAAAGACATAAAGGTTTGCTTTCAGGATATTTATGAGCTTTATGCGCATAAATTTAATCTTAAGAACCAGGTTAATTTGTATGGTTGGTTTTTCTGAAAAAACGGAAAGTCTGCATTCCTTAAGGAATGAAGGTAGCCATCCCGGCCTTAGTGAATGAAGTGTAACTCCTGAAAGCTAGTCAAGAAATGTATTAAGTTAATACAATGAAAAAGATATCATCTTCTATTTTTACTAGTGAAAAGTATCCGGCTTTGCTAGGGAGTCTGGTCTATAACAGCCTGTGTGTGACTGTATGTGTGCCTGTGCCTGTGTGTGTGTGTGTGTGTGTGTGAGCATGCCTCTGCCTATGTGTGACCTGTATGTATACACCTGTGTATGTGAGTGCCTGCCTATATATATATGTGTCTCTGTCTGTGTGTCTGCTTGCCTACCTGTGTGTGTGTGTGTGCGTGCCTGTGCCTATGTGTGCACCTGTATGTATACACCTGAGTGTGTGAGTGCCTGCCTATATATATGTGTCTCTGTTTGTGTGTCTGCTTGCCTACCTGTGTGTGAGTGTGTACGTGCACGCACGACATTACAATGCAGGCAGATCATATTGTCGTTGCACAGTGCACCTTCCACTATTCAGGCATCATCTGGTGGCCGCAGACAGACATGACAGTGTGACTTGACCTTTTATATAATTGAATTTTTCTATAACTATAGTTAATGAAATGCTATAGAGCTGGTCAGTTATGATGATTAGACTGACATTGTTAGTAGCATATCCTATAGCTTGATTACTCAGATTGATTTCCCTAAGATCCTTTCTCAGGGGCTAATTGTTATAGTTAGTGAGGTTTGGGTGGACCCTTGGACACTGTGGCAGCTGACTACACCCAAGGGGGGGGGCAGTCCCGTGAGGGGCCAGAGGTCAGGCTCAGCTCTGGACACACAAACACAGATTCTTTATTTAGACAGTTTGAAAAACCACCAGAGGTGGCAGTAGTGAGTAGATGTTGTAGCCTGGCTGGGCTAGTATTCCCCAGGGCGCTGGAACAGCGGTTTCTCCGGTAGCAGTGCTGTAGTGGAGAGAACTGAGAAAGTGAGTACAATAGAACATTCACAGAGTCCCCAAGTATGGAGAAGCTCCGAGATAGGGAGAGCTGGCCCTCGAGGAGAGAGTACCAGATCCCTGGAGGGAGACAGACTTGTTGGCAAAGTACTCACACAGCGGTTCCAAGTAGGAGATGGCACTGGCGCTGGTACGGGGGCAGGCCCTCGAGGAGCAAGTACCTGGTTCCAGGGAGACAGCTCTGAGGAATCGATGGTAATAGTACTCACTGATGGTGTCTGTAGCGAATTCTTCCAAGTCGAAGAGGAGATAGATGCAGGCAGTGAGTCAGGGAACATGGGCCCTCGAGGAGCGAGTACCGGTTACCTGATAGTGACCTGAAAGAAACAGTGAGGCCCCCGAGGAGCGGGTACCCCATTAGCAGAAAGAGTCCAATAAGAGTTGGAAGGCAGAGTAGCTGGGTATGGAGAGCGAATCCCATCCGTAACTCACCAGCTAGCAATAAACAGTAGGCTTAAATATCCGGGCAGTGTGACATCATCCGGGCAGTGTGACATCATCACAGGGGGACGCCCCTGAGGAACACGCCAATGAGGAAATAAGAATGAGGGCCACTCAGCGTGCATGACCTAAGGTACCTGGAGAGCATGGTGGGAGGCAGCGCCCAAGCCGGTCCGGGGACGCCGGAGAAGATGGCAGGCAGATGCCGCAGCAGCCAGGTGTCCATCAACAGCAGGAGGAGCCACAAGAAAGGAAAGGTAGGCGAAGTGAAGACATCGGGCAGTGACGGCCGCAACACTAATCTACTAAACTGCATTACTTATCCTTAAATGCTACCTCAACCCTCAGCTTGCGTCTCCCACAGATCATGGCTAACTCAGACCTGCTTATCGATGAGGGAAAAAGCAAGTTTGCTTACCATAAACTATATTTTCCATACATAACAGGATGAATTAGCCATGAGATGTCTGCCCTTTTTCTTGGACAGCAAACTAATTTTATTCTAGCTTTGAAACAGACAGAGACTGAGGCAATACCTGTCTGGAAACTCCCACATATGCTCAAAGCTCTATTAGCTTGGAGAGACAGTTCCATTCATGCCGCCTGATTATGTCACCCACAGATCATGCCTAATTGATCCTGCTATCTATGGAAAACACCATTTTCGGTAAGCTAGCTTGCTTTTTCGTGCATTCTTTTTAAAATCAAAAGTATGCATGTAAATCTGAATCCTGCATCCTCCCTCCACCTCTGATGCCTCTTTTTTGGATACACAAAAGTACATGCAAAATTGAGTTACATGCATGTTTTTTTTGCATATTGAGTCTGGCAAATTTTCTAATCAAATAAACAAATATACCAAACTTATTCAAAACTCCGACCCTTATGCTGTCAACTTGAGTGCCTGAGTCTGCCAAATGATGGACCAGCTTTAAAATTACAATTAATATAGAATATTTTTAGTACTTTTGTTTGTTTTATGTATTTTTCCAAACTTAAGAAAGCTGGGATTTTTTGCAACTAACGTCAAATTTTCTAATGAGCCATTTATGCACATAAACTGTTTTATGCTCATAAATGACTGAAAATTAGCCTTTGAAAAGAGGGATTCCCTGTTAGTGGGAACAAGGATGGTTTGGTAATTTGGGGCATATGTGTTTCTTTATATTTTTTTTCTTCAATATTCTGTTGGCACTGGGAAATTGCAGTCAGCAAGCAAAATGGGAAAATGCTGCCATAGTTCTTAAAAAAAAACATTTTTCCAATAGTTACTTCCTGCTGCCTATAAAAAATCTAAACATGATCAATATGAATCATCTGGGAAGTCAGCCAGAAAATGCTCACACACAGAAACGGGGAAAAGGCAGACAATCACCAGTGTTCTTTATAAGTAATTTTCTAACATTCTGTCTTTAAAATATGTACAGAATTACTATTCCTTTCCATGGCAAAGCTAAAAAGTTGTTTTTACTGTCATAGCTGAAGAGTACTAAACACTAAGAGGCTGATTTTCAAAGGGTTTAGGCTCCTAATTTTTTAACTTGGGATCCTTAATTGACCCTTTTGAAAAAATAACAGGGCTGAATCCCTAAATGTGGGCTCGTAGTTTCACTAGGCTCTAATTTTAGGAGTCTTCAAAGTGGGTGGCTACAGGGGCGAAGTTAGGTGGAGCAAAAAAAGTTAGGAGCTTAGCACTGATTTTCAACACAAAGCATATAACTTAGGTTCCTAAAGTTAGGGTAAGTTTTAGGATCCACAATTTAGGTGAATTTTCAACTGAAAATTTAGGCTCCTAAATTCAGCTGAAAATAGACACCTAATTTAGGTGCCTAAATTTAGGAGCTCAGGTTTTTTTCTGAATATCAGCCTTCAAGAGGTGAATTTTCAAAGAAAGTTGGGTGCCTAAAGTTAGGAAAATTTTTCAACCAAACTTAATTGCATAAATTTTTGACTGAAAATTTCCTGACTTTAGGTACATAAATTTAGGACTGCTTTTCCTACATATAGATGTATGTTAGGCATTTGCCACTGAAAATCAGTGCTAAATACCTAATATATTTCCCTTGGCCTGACCCCACCTACTTTATGCACTTAAATTTAGGAGTGGGAAAGTACCAGAATGTAATCCTCTTTGAAATGCCAAAAGGCAGAATGTAAATCAAATAAGTAACAAATGTTTATTTTGGCAGATCTGAGTGCTTGACTTCTTGAATATTGTCCCTCAGATCTGTGCAGTGGAACAGTAATCTGTGTTTTTCATTTTATTTTCAGGTCATGGAGCATTTACCTAGATTGACATCAAATCTGACTCTTAACTTTGCCTTATAGTGCATACCCATAAGATGTTCAGATTTGGAAAAGATAAAAATCCCCTTGTACAACAAAAGCAAAGAATGCGTTGACCTTTTTCATCTCTAGATCTTTATTATTCCTCATCCCTTCCAGTGAAATCCATTTCAGTACCAAAACCCTTTTTCGCCTGTTCTATTAAAGTATTCATACCAGCAACATACCGTAGTTGGATGTATGTTTGAATATTACAATGCACTTAGGGAAATGTTGAATAAGCAAACTCGTAGTACCAAATAGGATAGAAGTGAAGGCAGACTACAATTCAAAAGAAAATGATCTCTATTGCTTTCTTTCATGTTATAATTAGAAAAGAAATTCATCTAGTAGCAAACAATTTATTTGACTCACTCTGTGGTCTACTTGTCATTGATGCATGATGCATCATCATAATTAATCACTGATATTTTTTCTCTCTTTTCTCTTTTAAGGTCTTCCTCTTTCTCCTTTCCTGTGTTTAGCCATGCCTACTTTGGGACCAGTTCCAACTTCTGCTTAAACTGAAATGCTCCCTCCAAACGTATAATGATGATATGTCATTATATATCTGCTTTGCAGGAGGAAATAACTTTCAAATATGTTCCTTACATATTTCTGGGTTGGTACTGAATGCTATACTGTCAACTGGACTTTAACTACTGTTGGGCTTATAGGAAGCAGATCTGGAAATGTCACTGAAAAGGGATGTAAAAAAAAACCCCACTGCTGGCACTTACATACCACCCAATTATAGAGGAGATATTTTTGTCTTAAAAATTCATGTTCGCCTGTGAAGGAGCTTTACAAGATAGCTCCAATTCAGGTCATTTAGGTTCAAACGCCGTAGGATAAGTACAGACAATGATACTGTCTGGCACCATAGGACCATAATTAACATTCTTCCTATCTTTCCTTTGGTCCCTTTTCTTTTCTCAAAATGCTGGAAAGATAAGGAAAAATGGTAAATGAAAGAAAAGTTCATGCATACACAGGGCCTTAACTAGGAATGGTTAAGAGGGGTCGTCACCTAGGGTGCAAAATCCTTTGTGGGCAGATAGGGATGACCGCAGGGGGGTTGCAGGACCCAGGATGATTCAGCTGGAGAGAGATCCCTCCCCACCCCACCCCCAAGATTGAAGATACGGGGGGACCCTGTACCTCCTGGCCTGGCTATGTTCGCTGTCTGCGCTGTTGGAATTTCCGGCCCACCAACCCTCATGAAGAAGTGATGTCAGATGTTGGGGGAGGAGTTATAGCAGAGCATCAGACCCCAATGTACAAGGCCCAGGGTAGTTGCCCCAATTTGCTCCTTTCCCCTAAAGATAGCTCTTAAGATGTTGAAAAATAACTGAAATACAAGCATGGGTTGGCAGGGGATAAAAAGTGCTGTTCTCCTAACATCCAGGTCTGAAGGAGAGTAAAAAAGGGAGAGAGGACTGGGGATCAGAGTGGAAAGAATGGAGTGAGAGAGGACCAGAGATGAAGGTGGGGGAAAGAAGGAGGTGCAAATATGCTTGCCTGCTTCAAGCATTTAAATGCCTAATTATGGCTTTGTGTGAGCCCTCTGGGGACAGGAAAATACCTATAGACCCTGAATGTAATCCTCTTTGAAGTGTCTGAAAAGTGAAATATAAATAAAATTGAATTGGATTTTGTGCCCAAGGACAGAGTGGAGGCCAAAGAGGTATCAAGAACAGTGTACCCCATCACAAAATACCACGTATTAAATATAGTTCACTGGTGTCTCTGTTTTACAAACTTAGGGGGTCATTTACTATGCTGAGTATTTTACCACAGGAGGGGACGAATAATGTAAAGCATGGTAAAAAAAAAAAAAACAAAACTCAAAACTGAATTTTTCCCTCTGTGGAATAAAACTGCAGTGGCTTTCCAATGATCTTTTTTCTCATGAAAAAACTGAGTGAGAAAAATAGTGCAGGGAAAGGGAAAATAATCCACGATGTAGGACCCCCTTCACCCAGAGCCACTACCTTCTTAAATGGACCAGTGTGCAAGCCCTCCTGGAAGTCTGAGATCCCCTAACCGACTGCCTCTATAAGCAGCCCAAATTAAAAAAAAAAAAAAAGTAAACCAAAAAATATTTAGAAGTTGTGCAGTAATGCCCCAACCTCTCCCCTTTCAAAATAAGTTTTTCCCTTCTTCCAAATACAGGTCCCTCACCCCCAGTGCAGCTCTCCTCCTACTCTCAGAGCCTCCCCTTATTTATAGCTTAATCCCTGGTGGTCTATTGGAACACCCCCCTCCCCATCCTCATACCCCACCTTATGTAAAAATGTCACCCTGATGGTCCAATGGGGGCACAAACTGCACCCCCCCCCCCCCCAGCCTCAGGGCCTGAGCGGCAGCCATTTTTAAAAATAACACTGCACAGCCTTTGCTTCTATTATGTGATTTTAACCAGGGGGTGGGAAGTCCATTAGACCACCAAGGATTATGTTGTGTGTAAGGAGGTTGGGGGGGGGGGGGTGAACAAAATCACCAGAAATAATGTGTGTAAGGGAGGATCTGGGGTCCTATATTTTTAATTGGGGAGGGAACTTATTTTGAACGGGGAGGGGTTGGGGCAGGGGGACAGGGTGTTGCTGCACAAGGTCTAAATATTTTTTGGCATACTTTGAGCCACCTCTAGAGGCAGCAGGGGGTTGATGGTGGTGGTGAGTAGGGTTCTCTCAAGTCTCCTGGGGGGTTATAATAGGGGAGGGGGTGCTTTTTTGGGTCATTGATAATGGCTTTTAAAAGTCTGCAAGGCATTGGAGCAAAACAATTGGAAAATCATTTACAATGGTATGAATCTAGCAGAAATTGTGCTCAACTAATAAACATCTACTGCAACTTTCTGTTGCTAAGGTTTTCGTCATAAACATCTGTGGAAAAGATCTTTGCCTTGTCTGTTCCATAGCTGTGGCATGACCTCCCTTTCAATCTAAAGGAAGAAAAAGATGTCCTTAGATTCTTAAAATTGCTAAAAACCTGGTAAATGGAAAGGATTTGTGAATGGAAAATGGAAAGGATTTGTGAACGGAAAATGTCATAATGCCTCTGTATCGCTCCATGGTGAGACTGCACCTTGAATACTGTGTACAATTCTGGTCGCCGCATCTCAAAAAAGATATAATTGCGATGGAGAAGGTACAGAGAAGGGCGACCAAAATGATAAGGGGAATGGAAGAGCTCCCCTATGAGGAAAGACTAAAGAGGTTAGGACTTTTCAGCTTGGAGAAGAGATGGCTGGGGGGGGGGGGGGGTATGATAGAGGTGTTTAAAATCATGAGATGTCTAGAACAGGTAGATGTGAATCGGTTATTTACTCTTTCAGATAATAAAAAGACTAGGGGGCACTCCATGAAGTTAGCATGTGGCACATTTAAAACTAATCGGAGAAAGTTCTTTTTTACTCAACGTACAATTAAACTCTGGAATTTGTTGCCAGAGGATGTGGTTAGTGCAGTTAGTATAGCTGTGTTTAAAAAAGGATTGGATAAGTT
Organism: Rhinatrema bivittatum; assembly: GCF_901001135.1. NCBI lineage: Eukaryota > Metazoa > Chordata > Amphibia > Gymnophiona > Rhinatrematidae > Rhinatrema > Rhinatrema bivittatum. Next base: position 101,963,696 of record NC_042622.1, on the reverse strand, counting down.
TTTGGAGGAGAAGTCCATTACCTGCTATTAATTAAGTTGACTTAGAAAATAGCCACTGCTATTACTAGCAACGGTAACATGGAATAGACTTAGTTTTTGGGTACTTGCCAGGTTCTTATGGCCTGGATTGGCCACTGTTGGAAACAGGATGCTGGACTTGATGGACCCTTGGTCTGACCCAGTATGGCATGTTCTTATGTTCTAATGATGGATTGATTTACTGTCAATTTAATTATTTGAATAAACTTATCCTGATATCTGTTATGTAATGGATGAAGCTCGGTTGGAATTTTGTTTTATGTTGTACATCTCTTAGATTTTTTATCAGTTAGGCAAATAAGAAATAATTTTTAAATAAAATAAATAGTGTCCCTTTAAATTTCTGTGTGGTAGCAATGGGACTTGTGTTAGCATCCCGATGCTCCGATGGAAAATTAGCTACAGCTCCTGAATTGTAGCTAGGATTTCAGGAAATAACATGGCTTGCATTATTTGAAGCAGGCTGTGTTATTGTATTTGCCTTTAATTATATATGAAGTACTTTGAATGCATTTGCAAATTTTATGTTGCGGTTCTGGCCGCGAGCACCGCGGCCAGGCCCTTACGTCTGGGTTCCCGGACCTGCTCCCGCTTCCAGAGCCTGGTTTGAGGCCTGGTTGGCGGCGTCCCCGCTGGGGCTGTGCCGCTGCAAGCCCTCCCATGGACGCCTGGCTCCTAGGCGCGTGCGCGCACCACTTGGGCGGTTTTCTAGACCGTTTCCCGCCAGTGGTGACTCCGCCCAACTTCTGACGTTATTCGCCATGGTCTTGATAAGCCAGCCGCGGCCATCCAGTCTTTGCCTTGCAACAGGTTAGACTCTCGGTTTCCTGTTGCGCTGTGCCCCGGAGTGACTCTCCTTGCTTCGTCGCTCCGTTCCTGCTACAGTACCTGCTGGTTCATGCTCACTTGCTACAGTACCTGCTGGTTCCTGCTCACTTGCTATAGTACCTGCTGGTTCCTGCTCACTTGCTACAGTACCTGCTGGTTCGTGCCTGTTTCTCAGTACCGGTTTGGTTCCTGCCAGCCTGCTACAGTACCCGGTTGGCCCCAGTCCGCCTGCTACAGTTCTTGCCTGGTTCCAGTACCTGAATCCTGCTACAGTCCCTGCCTGGTCCCAGTACCCGGTGCCTGCTGCTTTTCCTGCCTGGTCCCAGTACCCGAATCCTGCCACAGTTCCTGCCTGGTTCCAGTACCCGAGTCTCGCTACAGTTCCTGTCTGGTTCCAGAACCCGAACCCAGTTACAGTATTGCTACTGTCTTAGTCTGGTTCCAGTTACCTGTCCTGATCCACAACCCGCCTAAGTCCCAGTGGCCGGGCCCCTACGGGCTCCTCCCGGGGGGGCTTCGGCTTCCAAGGGTGAAGCCACCTAAGTCCCAGCGGTTGGGCTCCTATGGGCTCCTCCTGGGGAAGTACTAGCTTCCAGGGTGAAGAGCATCTACGTCCTGCCTGAACATCTGCCTCCCGGCCTGCTACTCACTAGAGACTTGACCATCTTTCCCCGTCTCCAGCAGGTCGGCCCTGCTGGAGACGGGGAAAGATCTGTTATGGGGTCCACTAAACAGAGACTCCCATAACAGATTGCAAGGCCATGGACTCGGCGGATGCACCCGCTCCCTCGGATCTGCCTGGGATGGCCCGGAGGATGCTACAGTCCCAGAGCTGCATAGATACTTTGGCAGCCACGGTGGTACGGCTATCCTCGCGCCTGGAGTCCTTGCCTTCCGCTGGTGGGGCCCCTGAGGGTCACAGCTCCTCTGTGACTCAGTTACCGGCACCCTCTCGTTATGCTGGTGATTTAAGGACCTGCCGCGGCTTCTTGAACCAATGTTTTGTACGGTTCTCTTTGTTGCCCTGGCAGTTACCCTCAGATGCGGTGAAAGTGGCATATAAAAGGCTCGCTCAAGGCCCCCCCCCAACAAATCCTCAGTCCACAACTCTATTCACAAGCGAGCACTTTCGACAGCAGGTCCACTCCATTGGAATTCGCTTCCCCCAGATATACGCCAGGAACAATGCCATTTCTCCTTCAGAAAGAAACTGAAAACCTGGCTGTTCACACAAGCTTACCGTTGAAGGAACCTCCATCAATCCAACATTGACTCTCACCCTTCGACCTCTTCCCCTATCCCTCCCCCCTCCCCGTTTCCAATCCCTCCCCGTTTCCAGTCCCTGCCCTGACACCACCACCCCCCCCTGCTCACCTCCCCATGTCTCCTCCTCCCAGATATATTATGTTAATAATCGCCTAGGATAAATCTCTGTTTATGTCTCGCTACTATATTGTTTTCATTAATTTTTATCACTCTCCAGTTGTTATCATTTAAAATCTTTCCTGTCTTCCATCTCCCATGTTTTCGCTCCCTGTTTAATGTAACTTTACCTTTCTACTTAGTTGTTAAATTTGTTTCCCCCTGTTCTATTGTAAACCGGTACGATAAGACCTTGTCTTGAGTATCGGTATAGTAAAAGAAGTTAAATAAATAAATAAATATATCCTGTCCCTGCTTGATGGGAAAGCCTTAATTTGGGCTTCTCCCCTCTGGGAAAACAATGATTCCTCGTTAACGAACTTACAACGGTTCATCACGAACTTTCACCAGGCCTTTGATGAGCCCGCCCGAGTAGCCACGGCTACGTCTGACCTGCTGCAACTTCGTCAGGGGGCTCGCTCCTTGGCAGATTATGCAATGGAGTTTCGGACTTTAGCCCAGGAAGTAGGTTGGAAAGATGGTAGTCTTAAGGCCATCTTCCTGGAAGGCCTCTCCGGACGCATAAAGGATGAAATTGCTGCTCGAGATCTGCTGGAGGACCTCAACGCCTTGATCGAGATGGCTGCCCGCATTGACCGCCGCCTACAACAACGAGCCAAGGAGCAACACTTCTCTCGCCATAGCCTGGCTCGTGGGCCGAGACCTTTGCCCTCGCCCAAGAGTTCCCGTCCAGACACTCCCACCTGCGAACCTATGCAGCTGGGATGGGCCCCGCTCTCTGCTGAAGAAAGGCAACGTTGGCGTTTGTTGAGGTTGTGCCTGTATTGTGGCCAGAAGGGCCACTTCTTTGCACGCTGCTAGGAGCATGTGGAAAAACGCCAAAGCCTAAAAGGTTGGGAGGAGCTCTTCCTAGGTTGTACTACAGCTCCTCAATGCACTGTCCCTGTTACCTTGGAATATCCTGGAGGCTCCTTTGAGATGATGGCGTTCCTGGATTCCGGAGCCGGAGGTAATTTCATCCTGCAGGACTTAGTCTCCCAGTTGCGAATCCCTACGCATAGACGGGAGGCCCTGTTACAAATTACCTCTATCCAGGGGACACTTCTTCCTGGACCTGTCCAGATGTCCAAAGCACCCATTACGGTCCGCATCGGGGCGATCCATTCGGAGGAGATAGCCTTCCTAGTGCTGGAGAAGGCTGTCCACCCGGTGGTGCTCGGGTTGCCGTGGTTGCAAAAACACTCGCCCACGATTCTGTGGGATATGCTACAGATTGTCAAATGGAGCCCTTTTTGCCTAGCTAATTGTATGACAGGGCCCAAGACTCCTGCACTACTTTTGATGCACACTGCCGTGAACCCTCTGGCACCTATTGAGGACTTTACGGATGTATTCTTCAAGCCCAAGGCAGAGTTTCTCCCGCAGCATTGTCCGTATGACTGTGCTATGGTCTTGCTGTCTGGTACTAAGCCCCCCCGAGGAAGGGCTGGTCCCTTACCCATATCTAGCAAGAAGGACGGCTCATTGAGCCTGTGCATGGACCATCGAGGCCTAAATTCTATTACCAACCGAGACTGTTGCCCGCGCCCTTCAATCCTGGAGCTCCTTGATCGGCTTCGAGGAGCGAAGATTTTCACAAGATTGGACTTGCGAGGAGCATACAACTTAGTCAGAACCCGTCCTGGAAATAAGGTGTTGTGGGACCTGCTGAACACCCGTGTAATGGTTTACCTCGATGATGTCTTAATCTACTCCCAGGACCAGCCGTCGCACCGGCAGCATGTCTGTCAAGTGCTCCAGGTATCTGGGAGCATGGCCTGTATGCGAAGCTGGAAAGATGTAGCTTTGAGAAGACGTCCTTGCCGTTCCTAGGCTACATAGTCTCTGCAGCTGGCTTTCGAATGGATCCTGAGAAAGTGGCAGCTATTAAGAATTGGCCTGCTTCTGTCTATCAAGCTTTTGAGGTCCTTAAAGAAACCTTCTCGTTAGATACCTGCCTTCGTCATCCGGATCCCAGCCGGCCCTTCGTGGTGGAAGTTGATGCCTCCAATGTGGCTGTGGGGGCCGTACTGAGTCAGTACTCTGATTCTGGACAGCTGTTCATATTTTTCAAGGAAACTCTCCCCGACAGAGAGCAACTACTGTGTTGGGGACAAAGAGTTGCTAGCCATGAAACTTGCCTTGGAGGAATGGAGACAGTGGTTGGAAGGAGCCAACCATCTGGTTACGATTTATACCATTCATAAGAACCTAGCATTGTTAAAGCAAGCCCAGTGGTCGCTGTTTCTTGACCGATTTGACTTTACGTTACGCCACTGATCCAGCTTGAAGAACGTTCGAGCTGATGCGCTCTCGCGCCCCTCTGAGGTCGACGAGACTCCTGATACACCCCAATACATTTTGAATCCTGAGAAAGTAAATCTTGCTGCAAACTTCATGTCCTCCCAAGGGAAGACCGTCGTTCCACGTCGCTCTCGGAGAGCAGTTCTCGCCTGGGCCCATGACTCCCTCCCTGGGGGTCATGCGGTAGGAAAGGGACTTTCTACTGGTGGCCAACGGTGAGACGGGACGTCCAAGCTTTTGTGGGCTCATGCCCTACTTGTGCTGTACAAAGGCCGCCCATCGGGAGGCCCAGGGGTCTATTGCAACTTAGTCTTTCGTCAGTGTTCCATCCTCATGGGCAAACAGAGCAAACCAATCGAACCTTGAAGACTTCCCTTCGTGCCTTCATGAACGAACCTCAAGATAATTGGGCTAAGCTACTCCCGTGGGTGGAGTCCTCGTATAATAAACACACGCAAGCTACTACTGGAAGCTCACCTGAACCTAGTGCACTCCCGGCAGTGCAACTCTCAGCTCGCCAGCTTCGTTCCTTGTGGATCTCTACCCAGGAAAAAACCCGTAAGGCCGCCCTGTCCGCTAAGAAGTGGGCAGATAGGCATTGTCAGCCAGCACGCATCTTCCTTCCAGGAGACCGTGTCTGGCTTAGCACCAGAAATCTACAGCTACGAATCCCGTTCAGACGACTAGTACCAAAATTCTGTGGGCCTTTTCGAGTCGTCGAGTGTGTGGGAGCAGTCTCTTACTGTCTGCGCCTGCCCCCCTCCATGCGCATACATGACGTCTTTCATGTGTCATTACTGAAGCCTCTTGTGTTATCCAGGTACCACTCCCGGGCTCTTGAACCAACGGATCCTTCGGTACCGGAAGAGGTCACGTATCAAGTGTGTGAGGTTTTGGATGTCCGGTTTCATCAACACCGATGGGAATACTTGTTTGCCTGGGAGGGTTGCGGACCCGAGGATAATTCTTGGGAACCGGCCCGCAACATCCTCGACAAGGACTTGTTACGGCAATTCCATCTGGACCACCCAAGTAAACCCGGACCGGCTAAGAGGGGGTGTAAGAGGGGAGGTACTGTTGCGGTTCTGGCCGCAAGCACCGCGGCCAGGCCCTTACCTCCGGGTTCCCGGACCTGCTCCCGCTTCCAGAGGCCTGGTTTGTGGCCTGGTTGGCGGCGTCCCCACTAGGGCTGTGCCGCTGCAAGCCCTCCCATGGACGCCCGGCTCCTAGGCGCGTACGCATGGCACTTGGACGTTTTTCTAGGCCGTTTCCCGCCAGTGGTGATCTGCCCAACTTCTGACGTCAGACGCTGCAGTCTTGACAAGCCGGCCACGGCCATCCAGTCTTTGCCTTGCAACGGGTTAGACTCCCGGTTTCCTGTTGCGCTATGCCCCGGAGTGACTCTCCTTGCTTCGTCGCTCCGTTCCTGCTACAGTACCTGCTTGGTTCCTGCCTGCAGGAACCAAGCAGGTACTGTAGCACTCACTAGAGACTTGACCATCTAGCACTCACTAGAGACTTGACCATCTTTCCCTGTCTCCAGCAGGTTGGCCCAAGGCTCCACTAAACAGAGACTCCCATAACATTTTATGCATGCAAAACAGCTCATTTCAATATGGGGCATTTTATGGGGTAAAATATCATACGATATTGCTGCAATAAACATATATCATCAATAAACATAGTTTTTCATGCATGAAATGCTTATTGCGGCTTAGTAAATATACCCCATAGTGTTGTGAACCCCGATCGCGTTTGCACGCGACTGGGCTCCCCTACCTTCTCCAGCCAGGCCAGCTCGGGTCCCCTTCCCCGCGGTCCCCGGCGCACGGGCCACGGCAGCAAGATGGCCACCATCCGGGAAGCAGCGTCGTCATGCCCGCGATCGGCCCCGCCCCTTAAAGGGGCTGGTACCCGGAAGAGGGGCCGGCCCCGGAAGAGGACGTCAGCAGGGAGGGATATTTAAATCCCTTGCAGTGTAGGGCTGATTGCCTTTGCAATAGGTCTGGTGGTTTGTTCCTGTTTGCGGTTCCCTGGTTGTTTGACTCCTGCCTGCCTGATTTTGCCTTGCTTGCTACCTGCCTAGACCCGGATTGGACTCTGACTTTGCCTTGCCTGCTGCCTGCCTGGACCTCGGATTGGACTCTGACTTTGCTTTGCCTGCTGCCTGCCTGGACCCCGGATTGGACTCTGACCTTGCTTACCTGCTGCCTGCCTGGACCTCGGATTGGACTCTGACTTTGCTTTGCCTGCTGCCTGCCTGGACCCCGGATTGGACTTTGACCTTGCTTGCCTGCTGCCTGCCTGGACCCCGGATTGGACTTGGACCTTGCTTTACCTGCGGTCTACCCGGACCTTCGGATTGGACACTGACCCCTGCCTGGAACCAGGACGCTGTACCTGGTTGTCGTTGGCCTGTACCCCGTTCATGCTGAAGCCAGCATAGGGTACTGAGGGGTTCTAGTACCGGGACTTCCACTTCCAGAGTCGAAAGGCACCTAGATTCCTCAGGTGGGTGACTTTTACTCTGGGTCAAGGGTCCACTTACATAACAGATTGCAAAGGCCATGGACCCGGTGGACCTGTCCGGTCTTCAGGCAATCCCAGGCCTCGCCCAGCAGTTGATGCAGCAACGTCAGCAGCAACAACAACAACAACTGAGCTTGGAAGCACTAACAGCCACGGTGGATCGGTTAGCTCGGCATCTGGAAAGACCCCATGGAGCCGAGGCCGCGGTTCCAGCACCACCTCCACCAACTATTCATGCTTCAGTATCTCACTTGCCCGCTCCTCCTCGCTTTTCCGGGGAGGCCAAGTTATGTCGAGGATTTCTTAACCAGTGTTTTATAAGGTTTTCGTTACAAGGACAACAATTCCCCAATGACCAGACGAAAACCTCTTTTATTATCTCTTTGCTCGATGGGAAGGCCATGGCCTGGGCATCCCCTCTCTGGGAGAGGACAGACCCCATATTGAATGACTTGTCTCGGTTTGTGACTACATTCTGCCAGGTGTTCGATGAACCCGGAAGACTGGCCACAGCCTCATCAGAACTACTAAATCTGCGCCAAGGTTCCCGTACCTTGGCAGATTTTGCTATCGAATTTCGGACACTGGCCTCCGAGTTAGGATGGCAATCGGACTGTCTTAGGGGCATTTTTCTTGAAGGCCTATCTCCCCGCATCAAGGACGAACTTGCGGGTAGAGATCTTCCGGAGGATCTAAATTCCTTAATCGACTTGGCAGGCCGTATCGATCGACGAATCCAACAGAGGGCCAGAGAAACAAGAACCTCTCGCCGACTATTTTCCTTGGCTCCCAATTTCTCCCGTCCATTGGTAACTCCCGGCACGGCCGAAGTTCCACCGGAGACAAAAGATGAACCCATGCAGTTGGGAAGAAGTCGGCTGACGGTTGAGGAGAAACAACGACGAAGGAGGCTGGGGCTGTGCCTATACTGCGGTAACCGAGGACACCTTCTGGCTCAGTGTCCCGAGCGCCCGGGAAACTACCGGTCCTAGGAGTCTCGGAGGGGCAGACCCTAGGGAGTAATCCTGCTCCTCAATTTGTTGTACCAGTGACACTTCAATGTGAGACAGGACCTTTCACCACCCAGGCCCTGGTTGATTCCGGTGCCGGAGGAAACTTCATTCTGGCAGAACTGGTCCATCAATTACAGATTCCGACTTACCTTCGTAAGACACCACTATTCATTTCCTCCATCCGTGGTGAGAACCTTCCTGGACGGATTACCTCCTGCACTACCCCTTTACTCCTCCTCACTGGAGTGTTGCATCAAGAAAAGATTTCTTTTTTTGTCCTGGAAAAAGCCATCCACCCAGTGGTACTGGGTCTGCCCTGGTTACAATGACATTCCCCTACGATTGATTGGAGTACTCTCCAAATTGCGGCATGGGGTCCAGAATGCCATGGGACTTGCATCCAATGGACTCATCAACCTGCAATTCCAGTAATCACCACGAAGCTGGCTTTACCACCACAATATGCCGAATTTGTGGACGTTTTTTCTAAAGAAAAAGCAGAGATTTTACCCTGTCATCGAAGGTTCGATTGCGCTATAGACTTACTCCCGGACACCATTCCTCCCAGGGGGCGAATTTATCCACTCTCGGGGCCAGAGTCCCAGGCCATGTCAGATTACATTAAGGAGAATTTATCCCGAGGATTTATTCGTCCTTCCACATCCCCGGCAGGTGCGGGGTTTTTCTTTGTACCCAAGAAAGACGGGTCATTAAGGCCATGTATAGATTACAGGGGTCTTAACGCCATCACTCGCAAAGATCGTTACCCTCTTCCACTGATACCTGAATTACTAGACCAATTGCACGATGCAAAAATTTTCTCGAAACTGGACTTGCGGGGAGCATATAACCTGGTCCGAATTAAGCCTGGGGATGAGTGGAAGACCGCTTTTAATACTCGTAATGGCCACTACGAATACCTAGTCATGCCTTTTGGATTGTGTAACGCACCTGCGGTTTTTCAAAACCTTATGAACGAAGTTTTTCGTGACATGCTATATAAACAAGTGATTGTATACCTTGATGATATCCTCGTTTACTCCAAGGATCTGAACACACACCGCAAAGATGTTAAACGAGTCCTACAACGTCTCAGAGAGAACCAGCTGTTTGTGAAACTTGAGAAATGTCTCTTCGAGAAACAATCAATACCTTTCTTAGGATTTATTATATCCACCACGGGGTTTCAGATGGATCCAGAGAAACTGGCCAGTATTCGAGACTGGCCACAGCCCAAGGGACTTCGAGCCATACAGCGATTTCTTGGTTTTTCCAATTTTTACCGGAACTTTATCCCACATTATTCACACATCATAGCTCCGATTACCGCTTTGACCAGAAAGGGGGCTGATACCAAGAGATGGTCTCCAGAGGCAATACAAGCATTTAAGGATATCAAGATGGCCTTTTTACAAGAACCATGTCTCCATCATCCAAACCCCAATCGTCCATTTATCGTTGAGGTGGACGCATCCGAGGTAGCTGTGGGGGCTGTCCTCAGCCAGTGTTCGGATCAAGGGGCACTAATTCCCTGTTCTTTTTTCTCTCGTAAGTTCTCACCCGCAGAAAAAAACTATGGTATCGGTGATAAAGAATTGCTGGCCATCAAGATGGCTTTGGAGGAATGGAGACAGTGGCTGGAGGGGGCGCAACACACCATCACCATTTTTACTGACCACAAGAATTTGGAATATCTTAACAGAGCTCAGCATCTCAACCCTCGCCAAGCCCGCTGGTCTTTATTCTTCTCACGTTTTGACTTCAACCTCCGGTATCGTCCAGCAGCAAAGAATGGGCAAGCGGATGCCCTATCCAGATCGTTCGAGGTCGAAGATTCACCAGAGACTCTTCAACACATTATCGATCCCGCCAAACTTATGCTAGCGGTCACTGAGACGGTGCCACCCGGAAAGACTGTAGTGCCTCTCAGACTACGCCCCAAAGTACTTTCATGGGCTCATGATTCGCTATCTGCTGGACACCCCGGGAAAGCACGAACCTGGGAACTACTTGCCCGTTACTACTGGTGGCCCCGGATGAAGGGGGATGTACAAGCTTATGTTTCCTCCTGTCCAAAGTGTGCTCAGCAGAAGCCGTTGCTGGGTCGACCCTGGGGTCTCCTCCAGCCCCTTCCACCCCCCCAAGAGCCCTGGACCCACATTTCCACGGACTTTGTAGTCGACTTGCCTCCTTCTGGGGGGAACCAGGTCATCTGGGTCGTTGTCGACCGTTTTTCTAAGATGGTCCACTTTTTGCCTTTACCCAAATTGCCTTCGGCTCCCGAATTGGCGGATCTCTTCACCTCGCATATTTTTCGACTTCACGGCCTTCCTCTTCACATCACTTCTGACCGGGGACCTCAGTTCACGGCCAAATTCTGGAACGCGCTTTGTCAGACGTTCGGCATCCAATTGGACTTTACCACTGCTTTCCATCCGCAGGGGAATGGTCAGGCTGAACGGGTCAATAGGGGATTAAAATTATTCTTACGTCTTTTTGTGAACCACCGTCAGGATGATTGGGCCAGCCTTCTCCCCTGGGCCGAATTCTCTCATAATTCGCATGTACATTCTGCCACTGGACACTCTCCTTTTTAAATTGTTTTTGGTAAACAACCTCGCCCTCCACTACCTCTCCCTCTTACGGTAGCTTCTCCTGCTGCTCAACTTTCGGCTCAACTCCTACATGAACTTTGGGTCACCACCAACGCTCGCCTGCACAGGGCTGCCACGGCAGCGAAACGGATGGCTGACAAGCATCGCCGTCCCGCTCCGCTCTTTCTTCCGGGAGATCGGGTTTGGCTTTCCACTCGTCATCTGCGTCTCCGGGTTCCTTCCATGCGACTGGCTCCCCGGTACATCGGACCTTTCCTTATCAGTAAACGTCTGGGTCCGGTAACCTACCGCCTCCGGCTTCCTACTAGTCTTCGAATCCACAATTCCTTCCACGTGTCTCTATTGAAGCCTCTGACTTCCTCTCCTTTCCATACGACCCCGGGTCCGGCCCCCGCCGTCGAGTCCGCTGAGGATGCCATCTATCAAGTCCGTGAGATTCTGGACATTCGGCGCCACCATCGACGGTGGGAGTACTTGATCAGCTGGGAGGGCTTTGGCCCTGAGGAAAACTCCTGGGAGCCTGTGGCAAATATATTGGATAAATCGTTGCTTCTTCACTTTCATCGGATGCATCCTGGGAAACCCGGTCCGTCCAGGAGGGGACGTAAGAGGGGGGGTACTGTTGTGAACCCCGATCGCGTTTGCACGCGACCGGGCTCCCCTACCTTCTCCAGCCAGGCCAGCTCGGGTCCCCTTCCCCGCGGTCCGCGGCGCACGGGCCGCGGCAGCAAGATGGCCACCATCCGGGAAGCAGCGTCGTCATTGCCCGCGATCGGCCCCGCCCCTTAAAGGGGCTGGTACCCGGAAGAGGGGCCGGCCCCGGAAGAGGACGTCAGCAGGGAGGGATATTTAAATCCCTTGCAGTGTAGGGCTGATTGCCTTTGCAATAGGTCTGGTGGTTTGTTCCTGTTTGCGGTTCCCTGGTTGTTTGACTCCTGCCTGCCTGATTTTGCCTTGCTTGCTACCTGCCTAGACCCGGATTGGACTCTGACTTTGCCTTGCCTGCTGCCTGCCTGGACCTCGGATTGGACTCTGACTTTGCTTTGCCTGCTGCCTGCCTGGACCCCGGATTGGACTCTGACCTTGCTTACCTGCTGCCTGCCTGGACCTCGGATTGGACTCTGACTTTGCTTTGCCTGCTGCCTGCCTGGACCCCGGATTGGACTTTGACCTTGCTTGCCTGCTGCCTGCCTGGACCCCGGATTGGACTTGGACCTTGCTTTACCTGCGGTCTACCCGGACCTTCGGATTGGACACTGACCCCTGCCTGGAACCAGGACGCTGTACCTGGTTGTCGTTGGCCTGTACCCCGTTCATGCTGAAGCCAGCATAGGGTACTGAGGGGTTCTAGTACCGGGACTTCCACTTCCAGAGTCGAAAGGCACCTAGATTCCTCAGGTGGGTGACTTTTACTCTGGGTCAAGGGTCCACTTACATAACACATAGATGCACTCAAGTAAAGAGCTTGCAATCAATTGCAACAAATAATGTCACAATTTGAGAAGAGAGTTTTGAAGCCTAGCACTGCACACTGCAGAAAGACCTTTTTACTATTCTGAAAGCTAGACTTTGTTATAATAATTTGGATTTATAAAGTGCCCTGAATCCAGGAAGACTCCCTACATGTTTAATTTAGCAGTTCAGAAACTTTCCATGCAGCCACCTCTGTGGTGGATGGCTTGATGATACATTTATATGCCTGGAATGTATGGAGGTTTACATAGGGAGAGGTTAGAATGAGGAACCAATAACATGGCCTTGGTTTGCTGCATGATCAATTCATACTTCTAATAAAAGTATTCAAAGTGTTCTGGGTCAGGCAGACATCCGAGTATCAAAAGGTCATGCATAGTTTCACTATATGCTGTAGTCCAAATGTTCCTTTTTTAAATTTCTAGCATCAGTGTTAAATATTGTATTTGAAAGTGTATAGCGGCTGTAGGGCTGCATGAATCTCACATAAACACTGTGAAGGGAAAGATTTATAGAAACAAAGTAAACATAAGAAATGACTTCTGATTACAGAAGAACTGTTTAAAACATTATGGCAGGTTACACTTATTGCATTTTCAAAATGAAGACTATGGCTCAGACAATGGCTCAGACTTTGGTTCACTCAGCTTACCCAGAACCCTTTGCTGCCTGTGGTCTATTTGCAAATCCTGACCATGAAAACCTCAAAATGACCCTAGATTGGAGACTCTGGGAGACATCTGGACTGCATTTGGAGCTGTTCAAATATGATGGAGGGTCATGAGGTCACAAAGAGCACATGGACGAGGTTACATTCTCACTGGATACCATCTCGACTTCAGGGGCCCCAGTGAAATCAGAGAGTCCTGGAGATCCCCTGGAGATGAAAAGCTGGCAGGACAATGAACTAACAGAAGAATGAAAGTGAGCGGCAGGCACGTGGGTCTCAATTGGGCCTCAAGGTGGGAGGGGGGAACAGGGTACTTAGATTTTAGTTTGTCTTATTTGGACACGAGGCACGTGGTACGTGATCCTCCCATAGAGTCAAGCACTTCGGGGATTGAGACTATCTGTTATCTATAAAAAAGAGGACTTCACTAATGTACAGAAAGATACACAGGAGTAGTTCTGTTAAGATGAAACTGCCTCTCTGTTTCTCCCAGAGATACCAAAATTGCCTTTTGATATGCAATAATAAACTTAAATTTGTTTCTACTAAATTTGGTATGGTACCTCTGTGTTCATGGGGCAGCACCTTTAAGCTGATTTAAAGCTTAACACAAACAATCTTCTTTGTTTTAGAACTGAATATATGTGTCATTAAATAAAGCATTTTGGATTTAAATTTTACAAAAATTCTCCATGCTGCTAAGCAATTTAGATAGTCCTACTGTCTGTAGCAAAAGTATACATGTAAGAAGACTCTTACTGGTGTAGCCCTTTCTTTTCAAGATTGTTACTGTTTCTAAGGACACACAAAAGAATTTGTAAAGGGGGCTGTATCCATTATTCTCCAGTCTAAGTCTCTGTTGTCCCCAATGTGTGGGTTCTTTCTGTGGGGGTGAAGGCAGACATTCTTGGCCCAGGCAGTAGTGTTCTCCCATATGTGTGTGTTATAGCTCTTTCGGACAGGTAGACTTACAAACCAAGATGGACTCTCTGGATGGGTGTTCAAATTGAAGTTTACTGTGATTTCTTTCAAAAGAATCAATAGTTGCAAAGAATAAAATGTCCAAGTACATCCAGGGTCCTTAGATTTACATGAGCCAGGATTTAACTGAGCTTTACCTCTGTGGATGTGTC